>NC_088706.1:4917500-5237500 GCF_028017835.1 Emys orbicularis | reverse complement strand
CAGTTAGGTCAGTGCAAGATGGCATGGCTGGATTGTTTGGCATTGGGAGAGCGGATTGGGAATGGAGAACCTGAGCTGGGGGGGCCGAGTATGGCGTGTAGGGAGCCATAGTAAGTGGGAGAGTTAGGAACCTTGGCTAAGAATGTCCCAACTTAGCAGTAGCTATACCCTGGTACTAAAAAAAGATATCGTAGGATCTATTTAAATGATTTTGGCTGGGGGACTGTTCATTCACCAAGGCTTCGGTTGTGCCATTAAATCACCACCTTTGCCCTGGGATTGTTCCTGAGGGAAAATGGCTGAGACAGGCCCTTCCTGCCCCCTTGGAAAGGCAGGACTGCCCACCCCATGCCAGCTCTGCTCGGCTTGATTTTCCCCAGCGGACTCCAGCCCCTCAGTCCTCAGGCACCAGAAATCCAAGAGCCGAGCTTGCAACAGGCTCCGGAGCCGGAGTGAGTGGCAGGGGAAGGCTTCCGGTGCTCTCTGTCCCCTGGCAGTCTCTACACCGGGCTGGGCACAATCTAGTGCTTAGTGAGGAGCAAAGAAAAAAACACCGGGGCTGGAGCTGGAATGGACTCTCGCTCTGCTCCAGTTGCCCCAAAGGCCACTTCTAATCAGGCCTGTGGGATCCCAATCCCAGTGGGTCCCAAGGTCCTCCTCGGGGAAAGCCAATCATGCCAGCAGCAAGCAGTACTCGGAGCTCCTTGTGGGCCTTATGGTGCTGTCATCTGTCCTGGTTCTGCCTCGTTTCCCCACGGGCCAGAGACTGTTGCCCAGAGATTGGCTAATGGCTCAGCGTTTGGCTGCTTTTCCAGATTTCACCTGGGAGGTGAAGGCCAACGACCGAGCCTATCACCAACAGTTCAAGAAGAGAGTTGCCTTCTGCCTGACGAGGAAAAAATATGAGGTGAGTCACCTTGCTTCAAGCCTGTGCTTATTTTATGGCCACTAGCGTCTCCGCTGATTTCCCAGCTGGCAGTGCAAGCCCCTTGGCCGTGGGCAGGGCGTGAGCAGACAGATCTCCAGAGCGGCTGACTGGAAGCGCCTTTTCTGCAAGTGCCTCATTCAACATGAGGAGGGTGGGGCTGGCCTTCCGTACAATTGCTGCATTGTTCGCCAGTCACGGTCCAGAGCAGCGTGTTGGGCCATTGAGATTTCTCCTAGAAGGGAGTCGTGGCTTTGTGTGCTTGAGGGAGCCATGACCTGTAGTGGCTGGTCCTTAGAGAGCGTAAGGGACCGGATGATGCTCCCTGTTAACGGAAGGCTCCCTTAGCTCAAGTGGTAGAAGCCACTGGCGGGTTTTTTTGGAGCAGGGTTCTCGTCCTGCTTCTTCAGAGGTGTGTGTTTTGTGTGGTGACTGGGTAGGATCTGTTACCGTGGGACCTGGCAGCAGAGGTAAAATGGAAAAGCCTGCATGTGAGAGAGGGGATAAGAAAGGGTAGGATGGGGTGTGTAACCCAAGGCTCCCCGCCGGGCCTGGTCCACTGAGGATACGAGTCTGCTGCTAGACTCGGCTCTTTAGCTCAAGCTGGAGCAGCTTCTGCCTTTAGCTCTGGAGATCCCTGGTGTCAGCCACACTGCCAGCTGGCTCGACCCACCCAGAGTGAGACCGGGAGATGAGCTGACAGACCCAGATGCTCAAAGGTATTTAGGCTCCTGACTTCTATTGATTTCAAAGGGAGTTAGGCACCTAAATACATGCGAGGAACTGGGCCATGAAGATTAAGGGCCTGATTCTCAGTTGCCTTACACCTTGGGCAGTCATTCACTGAATGTAAAGTGGAGGTTGAATGCTTCCACTCTGACTTGGTAGTGCTTTGTATTGGCGTAAAAGATGACACAGGGTTGCTGAGCCTGAGGTGGAGGAGTGGGTGTGGGGGGAAGGAACGCTGCTTCCACCATATACCCCCCTCCCTCGGTGTAGATCCCTGGCACTTTCTAGGCCCAGCAGCCCCACTGCAGAGTGAATCTGGAATTTAACCTGGGAAGAAGGGGATGTCCTGTGCCCCGTGAGATCCCAGTGGCTGGCAGGAAGCCCTGCTCAGCCCAGCTCTTGCTGCGTCCGGAGAAAGCCCAGCCATGTCAGTCTTTAAAATGCTCCTTCCAGGATAACGCCATCAAGACAGCCAAATACAACGTCATGACCTTCTTGCCGCTCAACCTCTATGAGCAGTTCCATCGCCTGGCCAACCTCTACTTCCTCTTCGTCATCCTCTTACAGGTGAGATCTCGCTGGAGGTCAGGGGGAGACTGCTGGGCCTGCCAAGCCAGTGCCCTGAGATGGGCACAGAGGGGAGAGAGACACTGTCTAAAGAAGGAGCTGTGCCTAGGGCTTGGAGCTCGGGACTGTGAGTTAGGACTTCTGAGTTCTAACCCCAACTCTGCTGCAGGATCGCTGCGTGATCTGGGGCAAGTCCCTTCACCTCTCTTGGCCTCCGTTCGGGCTGGAGCAGTCTCCCTCTCTCTGTTTTATGGGGATTTCGGATGATCCATTGGATAATTTAAGAAGACCATGTTTCTCTAGCAGCTTTCATGGAAGGATCACATAATACCCTCCAGTCCTCACACTGCCCCCATGAAGGATATTAGCTGCAGAGACTCGCCCAAGGTCACACAGCAAGCTGCTGGGCACAGAACCCAGGAGTCCTGGCTTCCAGTCCTTTAATCACTAAGGATGGGATTTTCAAACGTTCCTATGCGAGTTAGGAGCCAACTCCCTTGAAAGTCGTTAGATCAAAGCTTCTTCTCTTTGGCCTTGTCTACACGCAGAGCTATACCAGATTTTAAACCAGGGGTTCTCAGACTTTTGTACTGGTGACCCCTTTCACATACCAAGCCTATGAGTGAGACCCCCCTTATACATTAAAAACACTTTTTTATATATTTAACACCATTATAAATGCTGGCAGCAAAGCGGGGTTTGGGGTGGAGGCTGACAGCTCGCGACCCCCCATGTAATAATCTCGTGACCCCCTGAGGGGTCCTGACCCCCAGTTTGAGAATCCCTGTTTTAAACCGATTTAGCTAAACTGGCGCAAAAGGCCATGCGGATGCTCTTAGGGATTGGCCACATGGGAACCAAAATAACCATATGGGTTTTAATTCATCCCCTTAGTTATTTCAGTGTCAGGCTATGTGGGGGCTCTCTCGTTTCACCACAGGAGTGTTCCATTTTGAAATAACTGGCTTAATTGACATAAAGCTAGGAGAAGATACCGTTATTTCAGTTGTTTAGGCAAGCTCTTATTTTGGTTTAACTCAGCTTTGGTTTAACATATCGACGGGGGGGATATTGACCAGAATAGCTTATTCTGTAGCACCTATTCTGCACTAGCTGTTCTAGCTATTGTGGAATATTTTGTTCTGCAATAACTATTCTGGTCAATTTCCCCATGTCACCCTGTCTGGAGTGGCTCACAAGCGTGAGGGCCGACCTTCGAGCAGACTGTCAAAAAGCAGGGCCAGCACCCCAGACTGGTCATATGTTCTATAATTAGATTTCACCAACCCTGTACCAAATGTGAACTCCCAAAGTACTACAATATTCTTATAATGGAGTCACAGACAGTCCCTGTAGACGCTTCAGGCTACCTTGCCACCCAGGCAAGCTGGACTATGTGAGAAATGGTCACTTACACCAACAATTACAAAATAATCAGGTAACACCCAGTCCCAAGAGACCAACACTCAGCCAGGGCGATCTGCATCCCAGATCTCACACCAAAGACAATCCTATAGTAAACTAACTAAAGGTTTATTAGCTAAGCAAAAGAAATGAGAGTTAATGAGAGATTAACGCAGGTAAAAATATATATGTACAGGTGAGTCATACTCTATAATTGCAAAAGCTAGCAGAGGCGTAGTGTTCTTCCAGTTTCCCAAAAGTCTTTCAGGGCTACCCAGAATAACTTGGGGGATCTCTGCCTCCTTCTTCAGTTTTCTGCCCTGTTAGAATCCACACAGCCAGGAGATGAAGAATTTTTCCTTGGGTCCATATTTATAGCTTCTGGCAGAAACCAAGCTGTCAGGACAGTCCCCACGTGGCTTCTTCCTTCATGGCAGGAAAAGAGGAATGTACTTAGAGACTTTGATCTTTGATTTGACACACAATGACCACTCGCTTTCAGTGTGCAGGAATTAACACTCTCCTGTTAAAGTTCTTCATTTGCATTACACAAGGCTCCTCTCTGTTTGACGAGTTATTTAATTACTGGGGTATATGTAATGCAGATGCTTGCTCTTACATTATAACAGGGGACAGATAAGGTAAAACAATGCCTGCAACATCCCACCAGTTCTTCATGGAGTTTAAACACTAAACACATTTTTGTACATTTCACATTTACTTTGTACTTTACTAACATGCAAATGAACTGGCCTGGCTTGCAGGTGTGAGTTTGTCAGTTCTCAGCGGATGCCTAGGCCTTGGCCAGAGCTGGCAGTTGCCACTTACCAGCGTCACACTCCATGTAGACAAGTCCTTAGTGTGGTTTCGCTTGAGTTGATTAGGAAGATCTTTAAGCTAAACTGAAATAAGCTGCTTGTAAACCAAAACAAGAGCCTCTGTGCCGGTGTTTAAAAAGAGATTGAAGTTAAACTGGAGCAATTTCTGCCTGGGGACAGAGCCGCTGGTTTGATTTCCTTTTCCTAGCCTGGTCCCAGGCGGAACCAGGACATTCAGATGCTCCCGTAGAAAGAGTGGGAAAGTTACCCCAACTCTTCCAACCCTCAAGAAAGGGTCAGTGCTTCAGGGTGGGGGGTGAAGGCTGTGTCTGGTCCCACACCCTCCCCTAGTAATGTGATGCTCCTCTGCTCTCTCGCCTCCCATTTCAGACCGTTCCTGAAATCTCCACCCTGCCCTGGTTCACCCTGCTGCTGCCCCTGAGCTGCCTCCTCCTCCTCAGAGGCCTCCGGGACCTGATTGATGACATTGTGAGTACCCCATCAGTTCACAGGGCTGGAAATCCACGAAGGGGCCCGGTGCATGATGTGGCTTGCTGGAGAGCCCGGGACTGAGCTGAAAAGCAGCCTGGCACTCCCTGTATCTTTAGGCCTCAGCACCCAGCATGTATCCACAATGCCTTCATGGAGGCAAGGGGCTGTGGCTATCTACCATCCTCCCTTTGGAGCGGGGATGAGTAACTGGCCCCTTCCCCTGGTCTGGCCTCTCCATGATTGACCCACTCCCCTCCCCTGCTCTTTGGGGTCCCAGCCAATGGACAGGCTTCCTCTTAGATCCACAGACATATTGACCGCCCCTCTACTCCCCACGTTCAGACCCACTGGGCATGCCTTGTGTCATGCTGCGTGGACGGACTCGCGCCCGTGCGTGCCTACGTCAGGGCAGGCACCCCTATAATTAGATTTTACCCACCCAGAACCAAATGTGAACTCCTGGATCGCTATCACAGTCTGACCATGGAGTCGCAGGCAGTTCCTTTAGACCAGTGGGTCTCAACCTATTTATCATTGTGGGCCGCAATGTATTCCTTGGGCCGCAGGTGGAGAACCACAGCACCCCCCCCGCTCCCAAACCCTGCCCCCTACAGACCCCTATGCCCAGGGCCCAAACCCCTGCCCAGAGACCCCTCCACAGAGTGGGGCCAGGAGCGGACCCCGCTGCGCGGCAAGGCAGCACAGCCCCGGAAGCCCGAATCCTGCCCTGCAGGGCAGGGCAGCCCCGGAAGCCCGGACCCTGCCACACAGGGCAGGGAAGGGCAGGGCAGCCTGGCAGCCTCAACCCTGCCATTTCGTGCCGGGCATTGGGCAGCCAGGGCTCCGGACCCCACCGGGTTGGGCGGCCAGGCAGCCTGGCCACCACCACGCGGGCTCTGCAGTTTTTAGCACATCGCTGGGCTGCAGCTCTGTGCTAATTGGGCCACATGCGGGCTGCAGGTTGAGAACCACTGCCTTAGACTCTCCAGCCTATCAGGGAAACTGGACTTGGTGATAAATGGTCACTTACACCAAAAATCACACAATATTCAGGTTGCTTCCAGGCCCAAGAGACCAGTCACTTACTCCAGCTCAGCTGGTTCCCTAGATCTCACACCAAAGACAACGCCTGTAGCCAAACCTGTAATAAACTATCTAAAGGTTTATTAACTAGGAAAGAGAACTAAGAGAGTTGTTTCCAGGCTAAAGCAAGCAGACAGACACACAACTGAGTTGCAATAAATCCTAAGAGTGACAGAATTGTAGTGATCTGTCACTTCAAAGTGTCTTTCAGGGTGGACCCAAGGGTAACCCCTGGCTTCAGTTTGGTGTCTCTGGCCCCGTCAGAGTAAAAACAGCAAAGAGATGGGAAGTTTTCATGTGTCTTTGTTTTATTTCCTTCATTCAGCCTCCAAGTCCGTAGGATGAGTTTCCTTGGACGTTGCCTTTCCAAGGGGCGATAGAGCCATTCACCAGGCCTTTGTATTGCGATGTTCCTTGATGGATCATCTGATTTTGATAGTTCTTCTGGCCACCAGGGTAGGGGTGGAGGTAAACACTCTTCCCATCCGGGTTCACAAGTTTAGAGTAAACATTTTCGAAGTTATAAAGCAAAACTTACATATTTCCTTATCGCCTGGAATACAGACATTGCAAATAAGATTAATGCATACAGCAATTTACAAACATGCACTAGAGTTGTAACACTAGTAAATCCAGTCTCAAAGGATTAACACCTATTTTGCGCAACATAAGCGAACTGGTCATGCCTCCAACTATGAATTAGTCAGTTCTTAGCTATTGCCTGCAGCCTGGGAAAGAGCCTGCCAGTATCACACCTGGAAAGGGCAGATCTCCTCGCTCTGAGACTGGAACTCCCGGACAGAGCCTGGTGCTAACAGGGATGTTTTCTTGCAGCCCCGGTGAACGGGGGAGCCAGACATGGCCTGTCCCTGTCTTTTCTCCTATTTTTGCAGGCCCGACACCGGAGCGACTGGATGATCAACAGCAGGCCCTGCGAAATCTTGGTTGGGAAAAGGTTAGGGGCCTTGAGAAATGTCCAGCTGCGAGCTACAGGATAAAACTCACTGTCTACAGTCATGTTCTCCTCCACCGTGTGTTTGAAGAAGCGGGGGGAGGGGTGGTGGTGGCTCTGTGCCATTGTCTGAGCTCATAGGGTTCTCCCAATTTACCAGCTGTGCTCAGAGAAGTGGCTGTGATGTGTCATCACCCCCAGACTGCCCCACAGAGGCATACCTTCCCACAACCTGGGGCAGGCCTCATTTACTCCATCCTTGGGATTAACACATCCCAGTCCCAGCTGGGATGGGGATCCAGGTGGCCCTGGTTCCACGTGACACCTCCGCCTGTCCTAAAGGAGTTTCCTTTCCTTGGAAGGGCACCCAGAGAGTTTCTGCCACTTCTGGCCCATAGGACTCCTCAAGGGGGCTCTGCAGAGTGACACCCCGGCTTGAAGTTGCTCTTCTCAGGAGGCGGAAGGGTGTAGAAGGGACTGAAACGTCCCATCTGAGCCCAGGTCACTAATGGCCGAAAGTCACTGCCATCGATGGCTGCTAGGTGGCCCACCTGCTAGGCATGGGTGGGTCTCATGCCGGTTCCCATGTCACGAAACCACCCGCCCAGCTGGTCTTCACATTGGCAGGCTTAGCGGAGCAGCTAAGGATTGGATGGGCCACGGAGACTGAAGTCCCCTCTCGTCCTGGAGGTCAGGGTCGAGGCGCAGGGGCTGGGGAGGTGGGAGTGAAACTTGCCCTGCTGCTGCTTCCCCGGGCTGCCCTGTGGAGAGAGGTCTCCAGGGCCGTCAGCTCAGCACATCTCAGCCGTGCTGGCCTCCTAAGCGGCTTGTTTTTCTCTTGCAGCTTTAGCTGGAAGAAATGGCGGGACATCTGTGTCGGCGACATCGTCTGCCTGCGCAAGGACAGCTTCGTCCCGGTGAGTCAGGCCCCTCGTGGCGGGCCGGGCCCCTCGCTCCGAGGCCGTACGCTGGGGAGCGGGGATGAGGGGGGCCTCATTAGGAAAGTCTCTCTGAGGCCTTTTCTCTTTTGCTTGCTTTTAAAGGCCGACCTGCTCCTGCTGTCCAGCTCAGAGCCCAGCAGCCTGTGCTACGTGGAGACAGCGGATATCGACGGGTAAGGAGTGGGAGAGACTGTGGGGAGACCACAGCCACCGGCTGGGGACCAGAGACACCACAGCCAACGTTCTGAGGCCTCCATATTTGGGAGCCCAGCTGGAGACACCTTGCGCCTGGGTTTCAGAGGTGCTGGGTGCCTGGCAGCGGTGTGGTGGACGCTCAGCACCTTCAAAAACCAGGCCCCAAGGGATTCTGAAATGGGACACCCGAAATTCAAAAACTGGGATCTGTTGCATCTGCAAAGCAGGGGACTACAATTCCCGTCAGCCCCCTCTGTACACCCCCTTTTTCCTGGCTAAGCAGGGACCATATATCCTACCAGCCCCATCCCCTTTGCACTTCCATTCCCCTGACCGGGTAAGAGGAACGGTCCTGAGCCAGGCTGGGCTCGGTTTGGGGAGCAGGAGCCACACGGCAGCAGGGGGCTGGGGAGAAGCTCTAGGAACCGTGTGCAGGGCCGCAGTCAGCATGGATTTGTCAAGAACAAATCATGTCAAACCAACCTGATAGCTTTCTTAGACAGGGTAACAAGCCTTGTGGATAGGTGGGGGAGTAGTAGATGTGGTATATCTTGACTTTAGTAAGGCTTTTGATCCTGTCTCGCATGACGTTCTCATAAACCAACTAGGGAAATACAACCTAGATGGAGCTACTATAAGGTGGGTGCAAAACTGGTTGGAAAATCGTTCCCAGAGAGTAGTTATCAGTGGTTCACACTCATGCTGGAAGGGCATAACGAGTGGGGTCCCGCAGGGATCGGTTCTGGGTCCGGTTCTGTTCAATATCTTCATCAGTGATTTAGATAATGGCATAGAGAGTCCACTCTGATACCAAAGCTGGGAGGGGTTGCAAGTGCTTTGGAGGATAGGATTAAAATTCAAAATGATCTGGACAAACTGGAGAAATGGTCTGAAGTAAATAGGATGAAATTCAATAAGGACAAAGTACTCCACTTGGGAAGGAACAATCAGTTACACACATACAGAATGGGAAATGACTGCCTAGGAAGGAGTACTGCGGAAAGGGATCTGGGGGTCACAGTGGCCCACAAGCTAAATATGAGTCAACAGTGTAACGCTGTTGCAAAAAAAGCAAACATCATTCTGGGATGTATTAGCAGGAGTGTTGTAAGCAAGACACGAGAAGTAATTCTTCCGCTCTACTCCGTGCTGATTAGGCCTCAACTGGAGTATTGTGTCCAGTTCTGGGCGCCACATTTCAGGAAAGATGTGGAGAAATTGGAGAAAGTCCAGAGAAGAGCAACAAAAATGATTAAATGTCTAGAAAACATGACCTATGAGGGAAGATTGAAAAAACTGCGTTTGTTTAGTCTGGAGAAGAGAAGACTGAGAGGGGACATGATAACAGTTTTTAAGTACATAAAAGGTTGTTACAAGGAGGAGGGAGAAAAATGGTTCTTCTTAACTTCTGAGGACAGGACAAGAAGCAATGGGCTTAAACTGCAGCAAGGAAGATTTAGGTTGGACATTAGGAAAAACTTCCTAACTGTCAGGGTGGTGAAGCACTGGAATAAATTGCCAAGGGAGGTTGTGGAATCTCCATCATTGGGGATTTTTAAGAGCAGGTTGGACAAACACCTGTCATGGATGGTCTAGGTAATACTGAGTCCTGCCGTGAGTGCAGGGGACTGGACTAGCCGACCTCTCGGGGTCCCTTCCAGTCCTATGGTTCTATGAGGAACCGGCTGTGACTGCCGGACGTCACAGGTGGGTGCAGGCCTGTGTGGGACTTCTGTGGGAGCAGCAACGGCTGGCAGGGAGCCAGGGCGGAGGGGCCCCAACGAGAGACACAAACTGAGCTTGGCTTGGAAACCTGCAAATGCCTGTTTGCAGGACTAGAGACTGGACTGGAGTGGTGCCCTGGGCCCTAGGGCTGACCAGTCCTGACCCTCGATGGGACTGTCTGGGGCCCGAACAGGAACCGCTGTTGCTCAATGTGACTAACTGTGTAAGCTTCTGTACCAAGGGTCTCTGCAACCTTCCCCGTCCTGCCAGCCCCAGTGACAACCTGCCCTTCAGCCCTGTGTCTGAGCGGTTACTGGGACCCACCGGGGCTAGCGCCCACAAGGCCTCGCTGCTGAAGCACCTGCAGGCCTTGCCTCTGAGGTGCATGCACCTGGCACGCTCCTAGGACCTAGGGGTTTGGGGTACAGAATAACCCCAATAATTACAGGGGCCAAAAGAGGATGATCTGGTGGTTAAGGCACTGGCCTGGGACTCTGCAGAGCTGGGTGAAATCTCCCGCTCTGCCCAGACTCCCTGCCTGACCTTGGGCAAATCATGTCACCTCACTGGGCCTCAGTTCCCCATCTATAAAATGGGGATAACGATCCTTGCTCTCCCCCTCTCTGTCTGTCTGGTGTATTTAGAGTGTAAGTTCTTCAGGGCAGGGATTGTCTCTTACTACGTGTATAAGCAACACCCAGCACAACGGGGCCCTGAACTCAACCGGGGCAGCTAGGTGCTACCGTAATGCACATAAATCGTAATAATTAATAGTACCCCTCTCAGCCCACGTTTCTCCAACCCTTGGGGACAACAGGTCAGTGGTTCTCAATCAGGGGTACACACACCCCTGGGAGTAGGCAGAGCTCTTCCTGGGGGTCCATCAACTCATCTAGAGATTTGCCTAATTTTACAACAGGCTACATAAAAAGCACTAGCGAAGTCAGTACAAATTAAAACTTCCTACAGGCACTGGCTTGTTTATACTGCTCTATGGACTATCCACCGGACTGTAAGTACAACATTCGTATTCCAATTGATTTATTTTATAATTATAAGGTAGAAACGAGGAAGTGAGCGATTTCTCAGTACTAGCGCGCTGTGACACTTTTGTACGTTCATGTCTAATTTTGGAAGCAAGTCGTTTTTAAATGAGGTGAATCTTGGGGGTACAGTAATCTGGAAAGATCGAGAGCCATGGCACTAGGGGAGCGACCACCACCTCCCCCGCTTTGTGGCTTTTCCTTCCGATTGTTTTCAGACCTGTTCTTGTTTTCAGGGAAACCAACCTGAAGTTCAGACAGGCCCTTCTGGCCACGCACCAGGAGCTGGTGAGCGAGGCAAGCATGGCTGCCTTTGACGGTGAGTGCCCGGCAAGAGCAAGGCGCGTTTCGTTCGCCTCGCCGGCTCCAGTCTAAACCCGGAGCAACAGGGATATGTATTTAATTACCCTGCCAAAATCTCCCTGGTCTGAGTTTCTTCCACAGAAGCTGTGTCATTTCCCCCGCTCAGGCGGAAGGGGGTGAGGGATGGGAGGAGGGACCCCTCTCTTTAGTCGCTCCCCAGAAAGCCAAGGAGTGATTCAGACCCTCCTTGCTGTTGGCGTCCCAGGGAAAGTGACCTGCGAGGAGCCCAACAGCCGCATGCACAGTTTCATCGGCACTCTGGAGTGGAGGGGTGAGAAGTACTCGCTGGACAGTGAGAAGATCTTGCTCCGAGGCTGCAGGATACGCAACACCGAGACCTGCTACGGCCTCGTTATCTATGCGGGTGAGTGCCAGCGGCCCCCCGCCCCGCCCCCACCCTGCCCAGCCCCAGGAGGAAGCAGGGGCAAAAAGGCAAAGAGACACAAGGGGCCAGATCCCCAGCTGGGGAAAATCAGCCGTAGCGCATTGAAATCAATTCAGCAGAGCTCCCTTGAAGTTAATGGGAGCTTTGCTGATTTATGCCAGAGGAGGATCTGTCCCGGTGGGCCAAATGGACATGTGGGGTTGCTGCTGGTGAGCAGTGTGGGACAGAGCCATGCCCCTCAGCCAGCCTTCACCTGCCTTATCCCATCCCTGCGGAAGCTGGTCCATATACCTGAGTATGGAGACGGGCCCAGTGGGAAGCAGGCCGCCAGCCAAAGGGTAGGCTAAGCTGCTCACTGGATGGCCGCGGCGGGAGGCCTGGTTCTCTCCCATGTGCATGAGGTGTAATTGGCCAGGTGCACCATGGTGTTGGGGGATGGGTTGCCTTCCTGTGAAGCCTCAAGAATAGGCCACTGCTGGCGGGAGGGGAGGGGATGCTGGACTTGCTGAACCAATGGTCAGCCCCAGGTACAGCATAGCCTCTGGGTTTAACCCATCAGTAAAACTTCCTTTTCGCACGGCGTCAGCACTATCGCAGCCCAGTTCACAGCTCACCCCATGTATGATGTCCACACATGCCTAGGAGTTGCCAGACCATTGCACAATATTATCCAGGTCTGTTGGGTATTCCTTCCCGATGCCTAGCTCATGTTCTGCCGCAGGGCGGTGGATAGTTCTCGGAACAAGAGTAATTGCAGGTGCTGTTCTGACTCATTTGAGTAGCGTGGTTGGTCATGCGAACAAACACCTGCAGATTCACTGTTTAGATTCACATTCTCAGGCACCCTTCAGATTTTCCCTTGCAGTGAAGGACTTAGGAAACTCAATCTGTTTGTCATAGAGCAGGTTAAGCGGTGACTTGATCCTGGTCTATAGGTACCTACAAGAGAAGATTTCTGACCGTAGAGGGCTGCTTTTGTCTAGCAGACAAAGGCATAACAAGATCCCGTGGCTGGTAGCTGGCGTGAAATCAATTCGGGCTAGAAATAAGGCACATTTTTATGTGAGTGTAATTAACCATTGGGCCTGCTTACCATGGGATGCTCTGGAGTCTCCACGACAAAGTCTTTAAAGCAAGACGGGGCGTCTTTCCAAAAATAGGCTGTAGCTCAACCCAAGATATGGGCTTGGTGCAGAAATTACAGATCGGAATTCTATGGCCTGTGTTATCAAGGAGATCGGACTAGAGGACAGAACAGTCCCTCTGGCCCGACTCTGTAAAGGGTCTTCAGCCTTTTGGAGAGCTCATTGAATCCCTACCCTAAGGGCAGAGGATGAGGCGACACCTGGTCTTGTTAATGCTCCTGCCACTGTCCCCGGATGTCACAGATACCCAAGGTGGGATTTGAGGGCTTCATATGGCCTGAGGTTTCCAACTCTGTAGCTCTTTGCTAACTTCGGGGTGAGAACAGTTCTGATCAGTGGCAGGTGCCTCTAGTGCTTGCGACGTCGGACAGCAGGCGATTTCTGTTTATCTAAGCAATGCCATTGGGATGGGCGCACTAGAAATGCCGCCGATACCTCGTTTACATGAAGGCCCCTTTGCACCATTCTGGCAGCAACGAAGGAATAAATTACATGTATGCTCCTGGCAAGTTGCCTCTGCAGCGCTTGAATCGCAAAGGTCGGCCATCCACGTGCAAGTAACACTTCTAGAGTTCCTGCACGTGGAGCTCTCCAATGACTGTATGAAGGGCTACACGGAATTATACCCAGTTTATAGATGGGGAAACCGAGCCACAAAGGTGAATTGAATTGCTCAAGATCACACAGTAGGTCAGTGGCAGAGCTGGGAGTGGAACTTAGGAGGCCCCTGGTCTAATCACTAGACCACGCCGTGGGATGGTGGAACGGGCTTCCCTGGAATGAGTTCCTATCACCGTGTCATGACACCTACATCATGGGGCATGTGGGAGACTTTTCTCCCCAGTCAGGAGAGCAAAGTGGGTGTGATGCAGCCAGCAGGCCAAACAATTGCCAGGGCCATGTGTTTTTTTATTTTCCTTTCTAAAACGTGTCTTGTCCAGGATTGGATTCCAAAATTATGAAAAACTGCGGGAAGATCAAGATGAAGAAAACCAAGCTGGACCGCTTGATGGACAGACTGGTGATCTTAGTAAGTGCATCCCTTCCACCAGAAATGGGCTGTCCAGCTGAGCCGGCGCTGCCTGACCGCTCACTCCCCAGAGGTGTGGCTCTGTCTCTGGTTCAGCATGGAGTGGAAGGCAGGTGTGGGACTGGAGTT
Organism: Emys orbicularis; assembly: GCF_028017835.1. Taxonomy (NCBI): domain Eukaryota; kingdom Metazoa; phylum Chordata; order Testudines; family Emydidae; genus Emys; species Emys orbicularis. Next base: position 5,223,574 of record NC_088706.1, on the reverse strand, counting down.
GGGAGCGTTTTATCTGGTGGGTTGGGGGGGACAGTTCAGACCCAGGTCGGGTCATTGCCATCTGAAAGCTGCGGGGGGAGATGAGTTGGGTGCTTCTCAGTCCGGTTCCTAGTGACTGGATGTCAGTGTCAATCAAGGCAGCATCACAACTAGAGTAACGTTGCTTGCTGGCAGTTTCAGCAGAGGGACCGAAGCCAGAGGCAGAACGCCCCTCTCCTCTAAAGCTAGTGCCTCTCACACAGCAGTTAGTGCAGCTCGGACACTTGCATGGCTTTTCGTTCTTGGCAGCTGTCAAAGTGGTACTTTCCCCATGGCCCCTCCCCTGTGCGGCCAGGCCTGTCCTTGTCCTGGTGGGCTCTGCCCATCCACGCTGATAGCAAAGAGACCAGCCCCTTTCCCCAGCGCTGCAGTTTAAATTAAATAATACCAGGTCTTAAGCAAGTATAAATCAACCTCGCTCCATTGAAGTCAAGGGGGCCAGATTCTCAGCTGGTGGAAATTGACCGTAGCTTTCCTGTAGAGCTGTGCCAGTGTCCACTAGCTGAGGATCTGGCTTGGAGAGCAAAGATCCTCTGTCTGTAGATTCTAATTTAAAGACTGATTCTTGTCCTGCTGTCTTGAAGAACCATGGCCACATATGTTTCCAGAGGGACCAGCAGGCAGATGGGTGAACGTGGTGGTAGGACCATGATGCTATGTTGATAGCTACACATGAGCTAGTCGTGGCTTTCTAAGCTCCTGCTTTCGGGTGTTTGTAACTTTCCAACCAAATGACCCATCAGGCCTATTTACATCAACACTAGGAACGGCAACTATTCCCTGGTTAGATACCAGCTACCCCTGGGGCCTTGTATTGTGTTTATCTCGGAGATAACACGGTCCACGGCTATTTATAGTACCATCTGTGGTGTTCATCACCATCGTACATTAGAAATGGGAACGAATTAGGCTTCCCCACACAGAGAGCGAGGAAGTGACTTGTCCCCAAGGTTTCGGGGGGAACGGGACAAAACCCAGCTCCCCAGAGCCATTGCCCTAACCACAAGACCATCCCGTCTGCCCTGAAGTCTCTATTTAAAGGCAGCACTCTCAGTTACCCATTCTAGCTACGCTGCCTCGTTGGCTTTGTTCTTCCATCCTCTGTCGGTGGCTCCCACGTGATGCTCTGTGGCCCTTTGCGGGGGGTGGTCTGTGGATGGTCATGTGGCGCTAGCTCCTCCTCCCGCTTGCCAGGTGCATTGAGAGAAACGAAAGGTGCATTAAATACTTTCCTACCGGTGCTTTGCCATATAAGCACTGGCTGCACCTGCTGCTGCGGGGATGTTATGTGGCTAGGGATGGGCAGGGGTGGGTCTAAGCCGTAACAACCGGGAAGGGAGGTGCCCATGAGATGTATCTATATTATTATTATTGACTGTGTTATGTGTCATTATTATTAATTTGTATTCCGGTGGCACCGAGGAGCCCACTCATGAACCAGAGCCCCAGTGTGCTAGGCGCTGTACAGACACAGAACAAAATGACACAGTCTCTTCCCCCAAGAGCTTTCCATCTAAATAAAATATGGCCCCCCACCAGGGCAGAGCTTGAGAACTCGGGCTCTATGTCGAAGGTCTTGTCCACATGGGAATGTTTGACCAGTTATCCAGATCTAGTTATGCTGGTATAAACCTCCGTCGTGTGGACACTCTTATTCCGGTATAAGAGTGGCTCTTTTGGGTTTAGTTCTAAACCCCTTCCCAAGTGACATACAGTAACCTGAAAAAAGGCCCAGAATAAGAGTGTCCACACAAAGGTTATACCAGGATCCATGGTTTCATCCATCTTCTAGTCTGAGCTCCCTGCGTAGTTAATTTTCACCCGGAAACCCGTGCACTGAGCCCAAAGACTTTAGTTAGACTAAAGCATGTCAGTCCCCAGGAGACTCAACTGTGTCACACGGCGAGCACAGGAGAGACCAAGGTGCCACCCATGCCCAAGGCTCTGCAATGGCAGGGAATTGATTAGGTGACAGATGCCCAGATGATCCCAAAAGCTGCTCCACACTCCCGGCTGCAGAGGAAAGTGAAACCCCCCCAAGCTCACCACCTGGGGGGAAATTCCTTCCTCACATCAAATGTGGCCATGTATGACCAGGGCATGCGAGCAAGACACACCAGCTGAGGACTCTAGGATAACTCTAGTGGTTTAAATTTACACCATGGGTTATACCGAAGAAGGGCCTGTCTGCACCCGTGTAAGTACCCTGCTTCACACCAGTGCAGCCATTATCTACACTGCTACTAAAATGGCTAATGCAGACGGGCCCTGACCCTGCCTCTCTGGAAGCCTGGGCGGTGCTGCTTGGCCCAGGAACCCCCTCGGACAAGAGCCTGGTGGAATCCTGCACAGTGCCTTGAGATGTGGATTTCTTCCCCTGCCCCCAGATCTTCGCGATGCTGGTCATGACCTCACTCTGTCTCGCCTTTGCCGCCGGATTCTGGGCCGTGAAGTTCCACACGGAGCACAGCTACCTCTCCGCTTTGTATGTCGGCACAAGCCCTGCTGAGCAGGCCTTTTTCGCCTTCTGGGGCTTCATGATCCTTCTGAGCATCATCATACCGATGTCCATGTACATAACGTAAGAGCCTCAGAGCGGATTCTGTGCTGCTTAGAAATAGTCGCTGTCTTTTACTTTACCCCTTTGCCCTCCTGGGTCAGCCTGTCATTTGGGGCAGCAGGGAACATCGGTGCCTCTGGGATTGGGAGTCAGCATGCCTGGGTTCTGTTTTTTACTCTGTTGTGACCTTGAGCAAGTCACTTCTTCTATTTGCTTATCCGTGGAAGGGGGTAATATTGCAGGGCCGCCCGGGGGGGGAGGGGGTGCAAGTGGGGCAATTTGTCCCAGGCCGGGGGCCCCGCAGGGGCCCCCACGAGAGTTTTTTGGGGCCCCTGGAGTGGGGTCCTTCACTCGCTCCGGGCCCCCGGAGCTTCTTCCGCTCTGGGTCTTCGGTGGCAATTCGGCGGCGGGGGGTCCTTCCACTCCGGGACCCGCCGCCGAAGTGCCCCGAAGACCCGCGGTGGGGGGTCCTTCCGCCCCGGGACTCGCCGCCAAAGTGCTGGGTCTTCGGCGGCAATTCGGCGGCAGGGACGCCCCACCGCCGAAGACCCCAGGCCCCCTGAATCCTCTGGGCGGCCCTGTAATATTGACCTAGCTCAGAGGACAGGCTGTGATGCTCAAATTCATTAATGTTAGTAAAGTGCTTTGGGATCCTCAGATGAACGTCACTAGAGAAGCGCACAGGAGGCTGTTGTGGTCTGGAGTGATGGCTAGACTGGTGGCGATAGCTTGATGATGAAGATAATATTTGGTCACTAAATGATTCAGATGAGGACACAACTGGGAGCCTAAATACAGTTAATGCGCAGCACTGTGGATGTTCAAAGCACTTTACAGAAATTAGATACTGAATCCTCCCCTGCCGCAGTGAGGTCAGTGTTCTTAACCCCACTTTACAGAGTGAGGAAACTGAGGCACGCAGGAGGGAAGTGACTTGCCTGAGGCACCAAGTCAGGATTAGCACTCCTGGCTCCCACTCCTTTGCCTGGGCCTCCCTCGGTGCTCATCAGTATGGTAACTGGATGTTAGATTGAAGGGTGGGGAGGACGGAATGTGATAGCTGGTTAGGGCTAGGGACAGGAGAGAGCAGACTCTCCCTCCCCCTCTAAACCTGATCCGAGCCTTCGCTGAGTCTGGAAGAGTTTAACCTTCTCCTCTGCCCATTACTTTGCACATTCACTCCCCTGGGAAGCAGGAGCGATGAAGATCTCTGGGACATCTCTGTTTCCGTCCTGACCAGAGGCAGGAATGACTGGAAATCTCTTGCTCACCCAATGACTTGAGATTCTCAGCCCAGCTGGGAAGACACCAGAGGTCCGATTCGTCAGAAGCAGCTTCCAGCCTTTTGGGTCCTTACCTGAACCGTCAGACGTTTGAGATTGGTCATTAAGGGCCAGATTTTCAAAGGTGCTGAGGGACAGATGTTCTGGCACTCAGCACCTTCCATTAGGGGCAGATTTTCAAAAGAGCTTAGGACCCAACCTGCTCCCAACCCAGAATGCTGAGCTCTCATGAAATTCTGACCCTAAGTGATCTGCATTATTTTGGATTCTAGCAGGCTCCGAGCTGTAAGACAAAGAGAAAGGGGGAGATGTCCGATTCCCAAACGTCCCTAGCTCTGTGGCTAAAATAACGATCATGCCTGTTTTGTGTCTCCTTCCCCCGGGTCTCCTAGGTTTGAATTCATCTACATGGTGAATAGCTATTTTATTGACTGGGACCTGGAGATGTATTACCCTGCAAAGGACACTCCAGCAAAAGCCAGGAGCACCAGCCTCAATGACCAGCTTGGCCAGATTGAGTACATCTTCTCGGACAAGACGGGCACCTTAACGCAGAACATTATGACCTTCAAGAAATGTTGCATCAACGGGATCATCTATGGTACCTCTGAGTGGAAGCAGGTTTCTATGGGTTCTTGGGGGAGGCTGACCTTGAATAGTTGCGGGGTGCAGGACACCTGGGTTCTATTTCTTGTTCTGCTGGGGATTGGTCCTGCTTTGAGCAGGGGGTTGGACTAGATGACCTCCTGAGGTCCCTTCCAACCCTGATATTCTATGATTCTATGATTCTGCTACAGACCTGCTGTGCAACCCATAGCAAATAATTTAATCCAGTTCATTAATATTAGCAAGGTGCGTTGAGGTCTTCAGGTAGCAGGTGCTGTAGAACTTCAGCATGCAGTTATGTCAGATGCTGTTGGGCAGCTGGTTTGCTGGGACTGCTGCTTTTCATGCTGGTCAGTATTGTCCCATTGTTCGCTCATGCTCTTCCTGGCTGCGTGGTGCACCTGGCGCTTAGGGTGACCATATGTTCCATGTTGGCCGGGACAGACCCTTTTTTAAGCCCTGTCTTGGCTGTCCCGACTTTTTCGGCAAAAGTGGGCATTTCTCCTGTTTGCTCTTGCCAACGACGGGACAAAGGCACTTTTGTCAAAAAAGCGGGGTGCGGCGGAACGTGCCGGGGGAGGGAGTGGCAATACCAGCCCCTGCATGGCGAAGGGAGGGTCAGGGCTTGGGCCAGCCCCACACGGGGGTGGAGGGTGGCTTGGGTGAGCGACTCGGCCCAGCCCCGCATGGAGGTGAGGGCGCTCTGGCTAGCCCCACATGGTGTCCTATTTTCCCTTTGGGAAATATGGTCACCCTACTTATCTCACATGTGGATTGTAAGGTCTTCAGCGCAGGGACTGGCTTTTTGTTCTGTCTCGTGCCTAGCACAATGGGACCCTGATCCATGGCGGGGGCCTTTGGGTGCTACCACAATACAAATTATTGTTATGTATTATAAATAACGAGCATTCTTTATAATCCCCTAAAGAGAGAGGCTGGGGAATGTCTGTCAGCCTACAGTCGCTAGAGAGGGCCAAGCCCCAAAGCTCTGCCTAGGAGCCACCTCAGGACCTCCCTCAGAGAGAGGGGAGCAGGGGTCGTTTCCTGTCAGACCCATCCGGAAAGCAGGCAGTATGGAGCAACTGGCTGCTCTCCGTTCTGGCACAGCAGCCTTCGGCTGGCCTGGTGACACTAGATGAACTGAGGCATGACGTGTGGTACCTGGGTGATTGAGGGCAGGCTGTGGGGAAGGTGGTAGGCAAAAGTGCTTATTGAAAAGGAAGTAGACCCACTGGGAGCCGAGTAGAGCTGGAAATGTATCTTATTTCCCACAAAACGTTTTGAGAGGAAATGAATTTTTTCACAGAATTTTTTGAGGGAGGGGTCATTGAAACCCTGCAAACCCTGAATTTTTTAGTTCTGGTTTTTGAAAACTGGTTTTCAGGTTTTTGACCAATTCCCCCTCCCCCCCCCCAAAATTTCAACAGAAACAGAAATCTCTACAAGAAAATTTCCATTTTGTTGAAAAGGCCAATGTTGTGTCCCTCCCAGCTGGAGTGCTGAGGGGACTTCAGCACAGAAACAATTGCTTGTTTGTAAATTCCTGCCAGCCACTGCAGGTCTCCTGTGACACTCCAGAATGCATTCATGTGCCTTCCCCTGCTTTACTTCAAGAGCTCTTCTTAAATGTGACCTGCAAAGGAGGGAAAGAAAAGGGGCTGTTCTTTTATGATGAAGAAGGCCCCCAATTTTCTTTTTTAAAGTTATTTTTATGCATGTTTTTACCCTTAGCAATATCAGGATTGTCAGGTCTTGTCTCCCCTTGTATTGCTGGATGACTCGTTGGAAACTCTCATGGTTTTGGGAGCTTTCTCAGGCTCAGCTCTTAATTGATGAGACTTGCAGGGCAGGGAGTATTGAATCTTTAACACAGAGAGCTTTTCTCCTGACTGCGGAGCATGCATTTGTGTTAAAGGTTCATTGACAAAAACAGACAGGGGGAAAGCCCCAAGGAACTTTAAGGAGTGTGAATAAAAATCACTTTCTTATCAGAAGTAAATCTAATTTCTCTTCCTTGGTATCTGATGTCATAACCCTTCCACTTCTCTGGTCATTGATAAGAGTTTCCCAGGGAAAGTAGGTCAGGTGAGATCTGAATTTCTAATGCTAAAAATATGCAAAAAACCCAAACCAAACAAAAAACTTCAACCAACCAAACAAAAACACCCCTTATTTTCAATCCAATTAAAAAAATCCAAGCCTGTCAGGCCTTCTTCATAAAGAAGCGAATAACAGGACAAAGACCACAGATTTTTCCTTTTGCAAAGTCACCTTGAAACCCTACAGCTAGTGGACGAGCTTAGGGATTGGCCGTTCTTTGGATCTTTCAGCCGGGTATCCGGGAAGGAGATTAAGGAGGGGCTGGGCAGTGAGAAGCCAGGAGAGATCAAGACTCCCACAAGGCAGTGATGAAGGTGGGAGAAATGGGAGGGCAGGTGGCCAGTGCTGGAGAAAATTGTTCTCTAATGAATTAAGGAAAGATTTGCAGAAGTGACTAGTGATTTTTGGGGGCCCAACTTGAGACGCCTAAAAGGGCCTGATTTCCAGAGGGTGGGCGCACTTTGTTTTTTGACAGTCAGGTCAAGGTGTTGTCAGCTGGGTCCCCAAAATCACACGTCACTTTTGACCATCTCGGCCTGAGCACCCACTAAGAAGCATTCAGTGCCGGCTCTTTATTAATTGATTATTTTTTTTCAACAGGATCTGCAAATGGTGAAAACAAACCTTCGGTGCGTAACTATCTGATGCGTAGTTATAGTAGTTATACGTGGCAGAGCTGAGAACCCCCCGCATAGTAAAGCTGTACACTCCTTATTGTGCTAGCTGTTCCCATGCCCAGTGTTTTACTCAGTAACAGCGAGCCATTGTCAGCTTCCAGGGAAAACTGGGCCTGCCAATCTCAGGAGTTATCTCTGAGGATGCTCCTAGCCCCATGTTGGCCAGTGCAGGAATAATTATCTCCAAACACCTGGTTCATCAGGTGGGCTGATGGTGGTTTTGGACTGGTCCGTATTCCTGGGGTGCAGAGGGCTAGGAAACGCATAGCAGATTTGGGGCCTGATTCCCCATTCCCCTGCACCTGCTACAGTCATTTACACCTGTGCAAATGCCCCTCAAATTGTACCAGCTCAGAACGGCAGCGTTTTACACCCATTCTGCACTGGGGTGACTGATGACACCAGGTGCAAGGCAATGGAGAATGGCTTGTAAATACCTTCTAATAACAACGTTGTGCTAACCCGCATCACACTTCACAGTGAGGTTCCATTTATTAATGGTTTATAAAGGGTTAATAAACGATTAATAGGTGTCATAGGCATGTTCCATGTAACAAGCATGAGTAGTGTGGATTATAAGATGGTTATAAGGCACAGTTATAAGCCAACTATTGATCGGTTGGGCGCTAGAACGCTTGATTAGCCAGTTATTAAAACCATCTCTTAATCATGTACACCTCTACCCCGATATAACGCGACCCGATATAACACGAATTCGGATATAACGCGGTAAAGCAGTGCTCCGGGGGGGCGGGGCTGCACACTCCGGCAGATCAAAGCAAGTTCGATATAACGCGGTTTCACCTATAATGCAGTAAGATTTTTTGGCTCCCGAGGACAGCGTTATATCGGGGTAGAGGTGTATTAATGTGTTATAAACAGGTCCTTAATATAAAGGGTGAGATACTGGCTTGTTTTGCCCATTAGAGGGGAAACAGATGGTAGGAGACAGGTTGCTAAGGGAGATGGAACCAGCTTAGGGTCCATCTGCACTTGGGGGGGGATGGGGGGGGATTTCCCGCTCAAAGAGACGTCCCTGCGTTAGCTCTGATCGAGCCAAGGTGCTGAAACGAGAGTACGGACTCGTTTGCCCTGAGTACATCCCCGTCTGAGACCACAGGCTGGCGCTCAGCGTGGCTAACCCATCCCGCTGCTCGCGCTGCCGAAGCTACGCTCCAGTTTTAACACCTTAGTGCAATCCGGTCTAGCGTAAGTATGTCTCCTCGGGCTGGGAATCCCACCCCCAGCGCCCAGTGTAGACAGGCCCTTAGATTTTTCCTTCTGGAGAAAGGTGCTCCCCGTGGTGCTGAGCCGGGTTTGCCTGGCTCTTTGATTTTGCTCCTTGCTCCTATGAACGTCTTGGCCCGCTCCTCTTGCAGAAAGCCAGTGTGAGCTGGAACCCCTATGTGGACAGAACGGCCGAGTTTCACGACCCCGCACTCCTGGAGACCGTCCTGCAGAACGATGATCCGGTGACGAGGGAGTTCCTGAGGCTGCTGGCCCTCTGCCACACCGTCATGGTGGAGGAGAAAGACAGTGAGTTGGGTCTGGAAATGACACCCCCCCCCCCACCGCTCTGCTGGCTGGGGAGCGCCGCGCCGCGGAATTCTCACAGAGCCCCAGGCTCTGACGGGGCCTGTCCATCTTCCCGGACTTTGCTGCTTTCAGCAGCCATGTCTGAAGCCGGAGGCTGGTGCATTTAAAAATGAGCCTGGCTGGCTGAAGGACCTTCACCTTAGGCCCATTCCCCCTGTGCACCAGAGCTCTGTGTAGGGTGGGAAGGGTCACTGGGGGCATGGTCCCAGGTCCAGCAGCGCCTGGCCCCACCTGAGGGCTTAGTGCCTCCTTCGGGATAAGAGATTTCCCAGAGCAGATCAGAAGGGAATGCTGCCGCAAAGTGGGGGAGGGACGCTGGGAACCGGCCCCTTGCCAGGGTGATGGGTGGGCTTTGCCCATGTTCCTCTGATTGCTGCAGTCACCCATCACCCCCCAACCCAATACAGAATTGATGCCAAGCCTAGCGAAAGGGGAAACCCCCGAGGATTCTCACCCTGGTTGGAGTCGGTTCGAGCTGATACTTTCTGGGCACTGATCCCAAACACACACAGTTCAGCAAAGCCAGGGGGTGTCTCCAGAGGCTCAGAGGGCAGGTGGTTCGCCTCAGCTTGCAAAACGGGGCTCTGCTCTGGACTGAGGTTCCTGCTGCTTGGAAGAAAACAACCAACCCTTTTTCTAGCAAAAGTCAAGAAAGCCCAAACCTGGAAGATTGTTCCCTTTCCCCCCAAGGCATCACAGCGTGGCAGTGTGAAATGGGTTAATCTGATCTTGGGGTGCAAGGCACGTTAACACCAGGGGGTGGCGCTGGGGCAGGTCACGTCTACACTAGGGGGTGGGGCTGGGACAGGTCACATCTACGCTAGGAGGTGGCACTGGGACAGGTCACGTCTACGCTGGGGGTGGCGCTGGGGCAGGTCACGTCTACGCTAGGGGGTGGGGCTGGGACAGGTCACGTCTACGCTGGGGGTGGCGCGGGGACGGGTCACGTCTATGCTAGGGGGTGGGGCTGGGACAGGTCACATCTACGCTGGGGGTGGCGTGGGGACGGGTCACGTCTATGCTAGGGGTGGGGCTGGGGCAGGTCACGTCTACGCTAGGAGGTGGCGCGGGGACAGGTCACGTCTATGCTAGGGGGTGGGGCTGGGGCAGGTCACGTCTACGCTAGGAGGTGGCGCGGGGACAGGTCACGTCTATGCTAGGGGGTGGGGCTGGGGCAGGTCACGTCTACGCTAGGAGGTGGCGCGGGGACAGGTCACGTCTATGCTACGGGGTGGGGCTGGGGCAGGTCACGTCTACGCTAGGAGGTGGCGCTGAGGCAGGCCACGTCTACGCTAGGGGGTGGCACTGAAGCAGTTCATGTCTACGCTAGGAGGTGGCACTGGGACGGGTCACGTCTATGCTAGGGGGTGGTGCTGGGACAGGTCACATCAATGCTGGAGGTGGTGCTGGGCCAGGTCACGTCTATACTAGCGGGTCGCACAGGTGCACCAGCATCAATGTAGCCGCTCCAGTGGCCCAAAGCCTTACAGAGCCTGGGCCAAGGGCCTGCGGGGCGCTCCTCCGAGCAGCAGGAAGAGCGAGCTTTGACCAGGAAGCAGCACAGTGCCCGGCATGTGACGAGCTGCATTTCTGCCCACATGAAGCAGGGGATTAGCTCCATACCGGGGTGTTCATTTAAAAGTAACGAGCCGGGGAACAAAGGCGTCGGGGGGCTAATCCTCTGGCTTCTGGGGAACCATCATGGCACGAGGCCACGTGAATCCCTGCAACCCTGAGCAGAGATTCAGGGGATGCCCCGAGGGGGACAGCCAAATGGTGCCATCCAGGAGCCAGGGGAATGAACAGGTCAGAGACAGCCATTCACATGGAGCTTTGAAGCCCCTGTAGGTCTGGCTGAAGATTGACCATGGCCCTGTAGGCAAAGCCGGTGTCCTGCTGGGTGCTGACTCTGCTCAAGCCTGATGGGAAGCCTCTTGTCTCTCTCGCCCTGTTCCTTTAGCAGGCCAGCTGGTTTACCAGGCGGCTTCGCCGGACGAAGAGGCCCTGGTGACGGCAGCCAGGAACCTCGGATACGTCTTCCTCTCCCGGACACAGGACACCATCACCCTCAGCGAGCTGGGCACGGAGCGGACATACAGCATGCTGGCCATGCTGGACTTCAACAGCGTCCGCAAGAGGATGTCCATCCTGGGTGAGCCGGCCGGCCGGGGGCTAGTTACTTATCATAGAATCATAGAATATCTGGGTTGGAAGGGACCTCAGGAGGTCATTTAGTCCCACCCCCTGCTCAAAGCAGGACCAATCCCCAACTAAATCATCCCAGCCAGGGCTTTGTCAAGCCGGGCCTTAAAAACCTCTAAGGAAGGAGATTCCACCACCTCCCTAGATAACCCATTCCAGTGCTTCACCACCCTCCTAGTGAAAAAGTGTTTCCTAATAGCCAACCTAAACCTCCCCCACTGCAACCTGAGACCATTGCTCCTTGTTCTGTCATCTGGTACCACTGAGAACAGTCTAGATCCATCCTCTTTGGAACCCCCCTTTCAGGTAGTTGAAAGCAGCTATCAAATCCCCCCTCATTCTTCTCTTCTGGAGACTAAACAATCCCAGTTCCGTCAGCCTCTCCTCATAAGTCATGTGCTCCAGCCTCCTGATCATTTTTGTTGCCCTCCGCTGGACTCTTTCCAATTTTTCCACATCCTTCTTGTAGTGTGGGGCCCAAAACTGGACACAGTACTCCAGATGAGGCCTCACCAATGTTGAATAGAGGGGAATGATCACGTCCCTCGTTCTGCTGGCAATGCCCCTACTTATACAGCCCAAAATGCCGTTAGCCTTCTTGGCCACAAGGGCACACTGTCGACACATATCCAGCTTCTCGTCCACTGTAACCCCCAGGTCCTTTTCTGCAGAACTGCTGCCTAGCCACTCGGTCCCTAGTCTGTAGCAGTGCATGGGATTCTTCTGTCCTAAGTGCAGGACTTTGCACTTGTCCTTGTTGAACCTCATGGTCGCTGCAGATCGCTGCAGGCCTAGCCGCTGGAGGGCAGCATCGCTCCCACCCGCGAAGACCCCCGAATGGGAGTGGCACTTTTCAGCGGTCACCCTGGGGGGTGCGGCCAGCCCACCAAGAACCAGCCCTGAGAGTCTCCCTTTGCTTTGCTGGGCGCCTCTGGTGCCTTTATGCAAACCTGGCCCTTAATGGCGGGGGGGTCTGTGAGCTGCCACTTCAAGGCAGTCTCAGGGCGATGCCACCTGCTTGCTGCCATGTATCCCCAACCCCCACGGTGTTGCCCTCTGCCCCACAGTTTCCTCGGCAGCCGGGGAGGGGCCGTGGGGCTGGGGGAGACGCAGAACGCTCCGTGGCTAAGCAGGCTCCTTCCTCGCAGTGAGAGACCCCGAGGGGAAGATCCGGCTCTACACGAAGGGGGCGGACGTGGTGATCCTAGAGAGGCTGCGTGAAGATGGGCCTACCAGGGCTTTCACCCAGCTGGCCCTGGATGTGAGTGCGGGACCAGCCCTGGGAGGGGTGGGCTTACGGCTCCTTCTTTTCCCCTGCGTCCCGGGTGTGAGCTCACTCTCGCTGTCGGTCCCTTGCTCTAGCTGTCTCCCTAGCTCCGCGTGATTTGATTCAGTCTCAACCCTCCATGGTACGAGGGCCCCAAAGCTGCCAGTGCGATCTAGGCCTGGCAGCCTCTGCCAGTTTGTTCCTGCTTCCCCAGAGCTGGATCCTGGCTCCCCCGGTGCATCCACGTCCAGGGGTGACAGGTGCAGTTACCCTGAAACTCTGACAGCAGCATCAGCAACTCTTGGGATTTTATGGCAGCTCTTGTCATATTTGGTGTTTTCCCAGCTCCTGGAGTCATGTGATTAGCTGAGGCACTCAGAGGTAGATTAAGCTTTTGGGGGGCCCTGGGCCAGAGCAAGTGGGGGCCCCTCCCCACCCCTTCTGCCTGCAGTCCCCCCTCCCCACGCTTGTGCTGGGGAAATGAGGTTGGGGCATGGAGACTTGCCCCGTGCCCGCACCCGGCACTCCTGCCGGGAGCGGGGCCGGCACGCGGGGGCTTCCCTGGCTCCGCCCGGCTGGCACTCCTGCTGGGGAGCAGGGTCAGGGCACAGGGGCTTCCCCCGGTCCCCGGCAAGAGCACCAAGTGGGTGGAGCGGGGCAAGTCCCCGTATGCTGACCTCGCTTCCCGGCAGGAGTGCTGGGCGGAGCGGGTCGGGGCACGGGGGTGCCCATTTTTCTGGGCCCCCCCAAGTGGCCAGGGCCCCTGGTCACGGGCCCTGTTGGCCCAGTGGCTAATCCACCATTGGAGATGCTCAGATTTCATTTTAAAAAGATGTTTTTCTAGTCTTCATGGAGAAAAGCTTGAAAACGGGGCCCCAAAGGCTCAATCCCAGAAGGCACATGAAAGAGAACCCCCCAGTTATTACTGGTTACAAAAATCTCATGACTTTTGAGCCACCCTGGTGATTTTCCGGGACCTGACTCACGACGTTTGGATGTCGGTGGGGTCACCACGGACCTCTGGAGCTCCCTGTTGTAGCTGAGTAGCCTCCTAGAGGTCTCTGCGCTGCACTGGCAGTGGTGGTGCGGTGGCAGCCATGTGACGGCCGCCGTCACCAGGTTAACGCTGACCTAGCTGCAGTGTAACTGACTTGCCTGCTGTATCCCCGTCCGTCCCCTCTGCAGAGCTTCGCAGAGGAGACCCTGAGGACCTTGTGCCTGGCCAGCAAGGAGGTGAAGGAGGAGGACTACGCTGAGTGGAGCAAGAAGCACCATGAGGCCAGCGTCTTGCTGCAGGACCGTGCCCAAGAGCTGGACAAGGTGTACGAGGAGATCGAGCAGGATCTCCAGGTAGGATCAGGCTCTCCAAGGGCCAGGAACTCAGTGGGGGCCCGGTAAGGGTGGGAGGAGGCAGGATTCGGGGCTGGCTTGGCGTGGCTGTTGCAGAGTCTTATCCCTGGTGTGACTCCATGGGTCTTGATGGTGTCACAGTTTGCCAGCATAGGGCTTAGGGAGAAAGGCCTCCCCTGCTCGCTGTTGACCTGCGCGGCCCACCTGGAGGAGGGAGAGGGCTGCTTGGTCTCCGTGGCCCTCTGCCCACAGCGAGGCCAGTTGTCATGGCTGTTTTTTGTGATGTGGGCATCTCCCCACTGGAGACTGGGCTGAGAATCCACCAACTCATTTCACGTAGGGGCCACCGAACAGCCATCATCTGGGAATGGCTTTTGGTCACTCCCCCCCTGGGCTGGAGTCTGCAGGACGCGGCAAGCAGAATTGTGATGGAGAGATCATTTGTGGGTGGGTGGGTGTAGACCAGGGAGCAAGCCCCACCCCTGGATCCTGGTCCCCTTCCCATCTTGCCCCACCTCGCTCCATCCTGCATGCACAGACCATTAAACCCTCCCACGCTCCTCCTTCTCCAGCTCCTCGGAGCCACGGCCATTGAGGATAAGTTGCAAGACGGGGTCCCTGAGACCATCCAGCTGCTAAAAAAGGGGAACATTAAAGTGTGGGTGCTGACTGGAGATAAACAAGGTACGATCCATGTGGAACCTCAGAGCCGGACTAGAACCATCTGTTCTTGCCTGGGGCAGGATCCTCCCCCGCAAGGGCCCCCACTTCCCTGAATTTCTTCTGCGTTGCTGGGCTCTTTCTGGGACAATAACATGTAGCACTTTCCACGGGTCTCTCTCATTTTACAGAGGGGGAAACTGAGGCAGAGGGAGCAACCTGCCCAAGGTCACCCAGCAAGAGCAGGACGAGAACCTGTCTCCTGCTGGCCATGCAAGTGGGAGCTGCCCAGCCATGCTGGGAGCTGCATAGCTCGTGCTAGGAGTGAGTGGGGGCAGTGCTGGGATATTCCCCTGCTGCCGGGGGACCCCTGTTGTAGCAGCAGCTTGGTGACTTGTGCATTGCAGAGACAGCGGTGAACATCGGCTTCTCCTGCCGGCTGCTCTCGGACGACATGCAGATCCTGGAGGAGAAGGAGATCTGGTGAGTGGCTTCCCGTCCCCTCCCAACGCCTGTCTGATAGAGCAGCAGGCGGGAGATGAAGCGCTAACGAGCCACACTCAGAGCCATGCTAGTGCGTCTGCAGCCTCTGTCTGGTTATTGCAGCCCTGGGCTCCTCCCAGCACCCGCCCAGCTCTGCCAGTGCCCCTCAGTCCTGACCCGCAGCCCCCTGCTAGCCCAGCCTTGGGCTCCCTGCCAACTCCAGAGCTCTGCCAATACCCCACAGGGCCCTGCTATTCCAGCACTGGGCCCCCTGCCAACTCCAGAGCTCTGCGATGCCCCTCACTCCCAACCCGCAGTGCCCTGCTAGCCCAGCCCTGGGGTCCCCCCCTCCCAGCTCTGCGATGCCCCTCACTCCCGACCTGCAGCCCCTGCTCTCCCAGCACTTGGCTCCCCACCACTCCACAGCTCTGCCAGTGCTTCTGACTCCCAACCTGTAGCCCCCCTGGAGACTAAAGCCCACTATTCCCCTGCAGAACATGAGCAGGAAAAGCAGCCACAGGGCTCCTACCCCATGACCCCCAACCGCCCCTTCCCCAGGGGCTAGGAGTTCAGTCTGCACGGCCTGTTCGGGGCAGGGCTGCGAGCCAGCCAGGGGGCTGATTCTGGAGACGTGGGCATCGTGCCCACTAGGAACTGCAGCCGTCGCCTGCCTTCCCACAGGGGAGCACTTCAGACGCCGACGTCCGCCCTGGAGGGGGAAGGTGAAGTCCCAGCTCGGGGAGACAGACCCCGGCTGGCTCCGCCGGCGCTCGTGTGCGAAGCTTAGAGGCGTCGCTGCAGTGGTGGGAGGGGCTCGCCGGCCAAGGACGATCCCGTCCCCGGGTAATACCTGGGGTGGCTGGTCTCTTCTGCAGCTCGGGCCATCCTGGGTGCCCCGGTACAGTCACAGCTAGCGTGGGTTTCACCTCCAGCCCCGGCGTAGGCATAGAAGGTTCTGCAGCCTATGCCCACGTTCCATCCCCTCCCTGCCCCTTTCTTGCACAGTGAGATGCTGGAAGCCTCTTGGGTGAGCACCAACAACCTGGGCAGCAGCGGGGAACGCCTCTGCAGGTTCCAGCAGCGCGCGGGGGTCTCGCGCCAGGGGAAGATGGCCTTAGTCGTCACCGGGGACTTCCTGGTAGGTGATGCTTTGCCGCTCCCTCCCCTTCGCTGCGCAGTGCCAGATGGACCGTAGTTATCTCACTGGAGTCCAGCAGAGAGCAAAGCAGGGGGTAAAAACAGCCTAAGCGAAGCCAGGGGGAGATCGAACCCAGGAACCCAACCCCAAGTGCCCGGCGTGGATTCTGGGGTGGGGCCCATGGCGAACACAAGGTTATTGCGTCATTTCTACAAAGCCTCCCCTTCCCAAATGATCCCAGGA
The DNA here is from genome assembly GCF_028017835.1 of Emys orbicularis. Taxonomy (NCBI): domain Eukaryota; kingdom Metazoa; phylum Chordata; order Testudines; family Emydidae; genus Emys; species Emys orbicularis. The sequence goes on along the minus strand of NC_088706.1, from coordinate 5,207,370 downwards.
TCCACCCACCTGCCACTGAAATGCAGCCCCCTCTGGGGCGCAGAGCGGCAGCTGTTTAGCAACGCACAGCAACGCCAGCCAACAGTTCAGGGCTGGAAGTGAAGATGGGTCTGGCCCCACCGGGCACCGCAGGGGGAATGGAAGGAAGCCGAATGTAGTTATAGTTACTAAACATTTATATGACGGTAGCACCAAGCGGTTCCAGTCAGGTTCCGCATTGTGCTGGTGATGCTCCGAACACACAAGAAGACGTGGGTCCTGGCCCTGCTTTAAGAAGAGCGGAGGGGTGGGGCTGGGGAAGAGGGAGGCCAATCTAACTCATGTTTATAGACACTAGCCATTTAAAAAACTAGATAAATAAAGTAAGTGTCCAGCAGCCTCTCCAACCACGCGCCCCTGGCAGATTTCTCCTCGGCAGCAGGGGAGAGGGGGTCTTGAAGGGACATTTAAAGGAGGTGCTGGCAGTGGCTTGAGGATTGGACACGTTGTGCTTCCTATCGTGCCTCCAGTCTGAGGGTCTCAAAACGCTTGGTGAATGAGGGGGAGAATTTGCAAAGTGCCCAAGGGGTTTAGGAGCACAGATCCCAGTGTACGTCGGTGGGCCTCATGCTGCTAAATCGCGGGGGCACTTTGGAAAATCTAGCCCGTCAGTTTTATGGTGGGCAATTCTTACCCTGTTTTAGAGGGGGAAACCGAGGCAGGGAAGCGACTCTCCGGAGGTTGCGGAAAGACTCGGTGTCGCAGCTGAGAATAGAACCCAGGAGTCCTAACTCTCGGTCCTTAGCCTGAACCTCATAATCATCCTCCCCCTTCCCCACCAGTCAAGTGGGGTGTGGCTCGGGCACAGGGCTAGCACCCCTCGCCCCTGGGGAGCCGCTGGTCTGAGGCCATCTCACGTGTCTCTGCTTTGTCCTCAGGAGAAAGTCCTGGGCACTGGAGAAAAGGTGAAGAGGAAGGAAGGTTTCTGGGCGCGGCTGGCCTGCTGCAAGGCTCAGACGCAGCTGGTGGCAGACAGCTCAGTGGAGGAGGCCTTTGTAGACCTGGCCACCAGCTGCCAGGCCGTGATCTGCTGCAGGGTCACCCCCAAGCAGAAAGCCCTGGTAGTGCAGCTGGTGAAGAGGCACCGGAGCGCCATCACGCTGGCCATCGGGGACGGAGCCAACGACGTGAACATGATCAAGAGTGAGGCCTCAAGCTGGGGGGTCGGGGGTTGGGTGAGCTCAGGGAGCCCTGCGAGCTCAGCACGGACACCTCCTCCATGCAGGCTCCTCCCCTCTCCAGCTCCCTGTATAGCACCCCTCCCACGCATCATCAGCCGGGCTTCACCCTGTAGCCTTCTGCACCCCAGCACAGGCCACTGTCACTCGAGCGAGAGGAGTGACTCTGTCAGCTGGTAGCAGTAGTAGGCTGTTCTCCTCTAGTGGCCCAGCCACTTTGCCAGTAGGTTACAGCCACAGGATGAATCCATGGTGGCCCTGGGGTTCCCCTTTCGTTGCTGATTGGTCCAGAGCTCACCTGCAGGGCCTAGGTCTCAGGGCAGACACAGGTCAGTCGGAGCAATTTAACCCAACCCCACGGGACCGGGGCTGATTTCCCCTGCCCGGTGACACCTGAGGCCCTTCAGCCCTGCCTCTCTCTCTCTTTCTCTCCAGCGGCTGACATTGGGGTTGGCATCAGCGGGCAGGAGGGGATGCAGGCTGTCCAGTGCAGCGACTACGCCCTGGCCCAGTTCTGCTACCTGCAGCGCCTGCTGCTCGTGCACGGCCGCTGGTCCTACCTGCGCATCTGCAAGTTCCTCCGCTACTTCTTCTACAAGACCTTCGCCGGCATGATGGTGCAGATCTGGTTCGCTTTCTACAGCGGCTTCACGGCCCAGGTCAGGTGGCAGCCCTGGCTGTGCTCGGAGGGTGCGGTCGTGTCATGCACCCTCTCTCCCCCTCCTACCCTTTGCCACCCCAGCCAGCCCTTTCCCTCTCCTCACAGAAGGGTGGGATGTCATGCCATGGCTGAGGCTGGCATCAGTAGCACCTGCTAGAGGGTGGACACATATCCTTTGTCTCTGTCCTGGTAATGTGCCCCTTTCTGGTACCCGGGGGCAACAGCTCAGCAGTGAAAAATCCCCCGGGGGTGAAAGCTCCCCTGAATCCATTCCAGGTGGGCACAGAAATTCAGGCCAGGTTGTGCCCAGGGCCCTGCGTGGCCCTGGAGTTTGATGTAGCATCCACCATCTGCTACAGAATTGTCCACTAGGAATCTCAGCTTCCACTGGAAAACAATCAGGCCAAAGTTTGCAAAAGTGACTCCTGATCTTTGGGTGCCCAGGTTGGGACGCTGCAGAGGGTCCTGATTTTCAGCAAGTGCTGGGCACCCGCGCTCTGGAAATCAGGCTCCTTTGAGGGGGTCTCAGGTTGGGCCCCCAAAACCACAAGTCCCTTTGAAAACCTTGAGCTAAATTTCTAGCTCTTATGGTCATGAAGAAAACCTCCCAAACATGAACTAAGGGCCCGTTGATGCAGTGAGGCCTGCAGGGAGTCTAAAACAATAGCTCGGAGAAGGGAGAGCTGCCCCATTCATCTCAACGGGTGCGTTATCTCTGAAACCTAGTGATGACCATTTATGTACCAACATTCTTAATCCTGATCCAGCAAAAGTGCTAATCCCACAAAGCCAAACAACGTCTCACGCCTTCCCAGAGGCGAAACCCACCGCCTTTCCCAGTGACAACTTCTACCAACCACTTCTGCCTTTGAGTCCAACATCCTGCGGCAAATTGAAAATTACATTTTTAGGAGCAGGATAAAGTAAATGCAGACCAATCTCAGATCATACAACCCCGGGGCCTCTGTCTGCACTGTCTCGTCAATTTCATAGTTAATCCTCCATTTTTGTAGATGTGTCAGAAGCTAGTGCACAGCCTCCATTCTGCTACAGATTCGCAGGCACTTTGGGTTTCATCCAGAGTCCACTGGGACTTGGTACTGATTGCAATGAACACTGGATCAGACTTTTAGATCCCTCTGGCTGTGGGGCCCATGAGACTCTGCTTATGTCCCTCTTGTTGTCTGGTCAAAGCACCGATGCGCTGCTGCTCTCCTGGGTTTGTTCTGATTGCTTTCTCCCGTCTCTCCCCCTTTAGCCTTTGTACGAGGGCTGGTTCCTTGCGCTCTACAATGTGTTCTACACCGCCTACCCCGTGCTCTCCATGGGACTGATGGAACAGGTAGCGTTTTCCACTTCGCTGCACGCTGCCAGGGACAGCCCTGCAGCCGGGCTGTGGGGTGGGAGGCCTTGATTCAGTCCAGCCATTCTGTGTGAATACGTGTGTTTGCCACAGCGTAGCGCGGATTGTGAGCTGGCTGCTCAGCCGTGGGAAATCAGAGTTCAGTGGAGCTCCACGGGTTTACATCGGGTGGGGATCTGGCCCTCAGCCTGCCCACACTTGACTGTGTTCAATCACATGAAATACCCCAACAGTCTTGCACATTATGCCTGCTAGCACTCTGCCCTGCCTACCCAGCCACAACGGCCTCTGCATGTGTATCCCAGAGAGCCCAGCTCAACTCCCAGCTGCAGTGCACTCTGGGATTGGCATCCTAGGATATCCCGGGGACACCAGGGGAATCATGGGATCCAGCTCCCATAATCCCTCCTTTCCTGGGAATCGGCGGTAGTTCCCCAGTGTGTATCTCACAGAAAGCTGCAGGGGTGACCCTCGCTGTCTCTGGTTTAAATAGCAAACACTGGTGGCAATGTTACTCTTGTTTTAAACGTATACACAGCTTTCCACCACGGATGGATTAGTCCCTGCTAAAGGTGACCTGCAAAGGATATGGCTGATACTGGCTTAGTGCCCTTTGCTGGCTTACAAACAAAGACTGACATTTTTTGTCCCTAATTTTTTTTCCTGCTTGTTTTTACGTTCTGACAGCACCAGGTTTACAATGGGGCCAGGCCTACACGCAGAAGGGGCCCCGGCACCCAGACCGTGGCCCCACCCCCCTGCTCCGCCCCGTGACTCCGTCCCTGTTTGGCCTCTTTCCCCCGAGGCCCCGCCCATGCTCTGCCCAAGGCCCCGCCCCCACTAGGCCTCTTCCCCCTGAGGCCCTGCCCGCCCCTCACTCCTCTCTCCCCTGCTCCCTTTGCAAGCAGCAGGCAGGACCTCGGGGGGAAAGGCCGAGCAGGGAGGGGGCCTCCAGGCAGAGCGCAGGCAGAGAGGGAGGGAGGGGCCACAGGCTGGGCACCGGGGCCCACAAAAGATTATTCCAGCCCTATATTCTGATGTCAGGTGTTGCCTCCCCTGTTTTTCCTGAGATGCTCTGCAGCTGCATGGGAATCTTGCAGGGCATGACAGGATAAGAGCTGAGGAAACTAACCCCGGTTGATGAGGGAAGGGAATTGTGGTCAGAAGGCGAGATTTCCAAAAGCCCTCAGTGCCTTCCTAAATCCACTCTCATTGACGTCAGTGGGAGTCTGAAAATCGCACCTGGATGGGTTAACACACTTTGCTTTTGGTTGATACTTTCTTTAACTCAAACACCTAACAAGCTATTGGGAGGAAAGTGCTCCATGGTAAAGATGCAGCACCTCCTGCTCCTTCAGTTAAGGGCCAAGAAAACTCCCCATCCCCATTTCTGGGTCTTCCTATGAGACCGCCAGCAAAAGCAGAAATTTCCTAAAGTAAAAAGCCAGGCAGAAACTCCCCACCTTGTTTTGAAAAGCACCTTGCAAGTCTCCTGACTGGCAATCTTAGAGAAGCAAAGCAGGGCACAAACCCAGATCTTTCCCTTTGTGGGTCACTTTTGAGGAGAACACAATCAACCTGGTTATGAACCCTCCAAGGAGAGGTCAGCCCCTTGCAGCATCTCTGGCTCGGTCTCTCCATCTTTCTTTCCTCCAAGATGCTCCATGGGACTTAGAACCCCAGAAGGGTCAGGGTGGAAGGGACCTCGAGAGGTCATCGAGTCCGGTCCCCCCGTGCTGAGGCGGGACCCTGTCTACCTTCAGGCCTGGCCGTGTCCCTTTTAAGTGTCCTTGATCAGATTGTGCCTGGTACTTCCATGCCTCTGAACTGCTCCCCACTAGGAAATGGTAGCAAGGGCTCACAGCACCCCGTTTGTGAGCAGGGGCTGCGCTCCATCTCCCCTGTGCCCCTCAGCCGGCTTCTCCTCCATCTTGTGTGTTCTAGGATCTAGACCTCGGCATTTTGAGCTCCTAGCTGTGTGTGAAGGCCACACACAGAGATTGGACGTGTCCCTGGCGCTGCAGCACCCCAAAATCTCATGCCCCCCGCCCAGCACACGTGGGTGGATGGCTGGCTCCCCCACCGGCCCCTCCCTAATATCTCTTCCACCCCTCCACCAAGCTCATGTGGGTTGGCTCCTTCTCACCCCAGGCTCATCAAGCGTGCGTGTAACATGGCTGGGTGGGTGGCCTCATTAACGTGGGTGGCATCTGCGTGTCAGAGACCCCCATCTCCCTTTCTTCTGGCTGCTCGGCAGGACGTGAGCGCGGAGCAGAGCCTGCAACTCCCCGAGCTCTACAAAGTGGGCCAGAGAGACGAGCTCTTCAACTACCGGGTCTTCTGCGTGACCCTCCTCCACGGCACCGTCACCTCCTTGGGGAGCTTCTTCATTGCCCTGTGGGCCTTCGAAGACAGGGTCGGCAGCAGGGTCGTCGGCGATTACCAGTCCTTCGCCATAACAGTGGCCACCTCGGCCTTCCTGTCTGTCATTGCTGAGGTGAGCCTCAGGCGCCCCTGCCCCATCTCGGAGCAAGGAGCCGGGGGGGGGGGGGGGGACACCCTCGAGGACAAAGGTAGCAGGGAAGAAGCGAATAAACTGGGCCTCATTAGGAGCAGCATCTCAGAAGATGTAGGAGCTTGAGCAGCACCATATGGGCTTCTGTTGAGGTTGTTGGCCTAAAAAGCCCCCCAAGTTTCCAGGCCTTGACACACGGGGACCAAACGGGTGTCGTTCCACCGGAGTCAAGGGTTGAAGCTGGCCTGGTCTGTTCTCACCATCCGTGGCTGGAAGGGTTCCCTGGAAACAGCCAATGGCCACGTGGGGGGAGGCGCTGCCGTCGGAAGGGAGGTTGGCTTGGCTTGGCATGAGCCGTCGCGGGGGGCTGGCGCGAGTTGGGGAAGGGGCCGGGGTGGGCGATGAAGAAGAGGCCGTTTTGCGGCTGTGAGGCGCCGGGTGAGGAAACTGCTTTGTAGGGCTGTTGGGAACCCGCAATTCTGGGCAAACAGTTCATTCTGGATCGGAGCAAAACACCACCATTTCCCACGGAATGAAAACCCGGAGAACATTTCTAGTCAGGGCCAGCGAAACGTTTCGTTCCAGGAACGGTCCAATGCTTGGGGTCGAGAAGGTACAGACGTGTCATTCCCACGTTACTGGTTCTCGTTCGTTTCAATGCTAGTGTATTAAATATAGGAATGTAGGGAGGGACCGTCTGCGGATTGATTCCAGGCCATGCCATTGCAGGAAGCCCAGCAAATAACCCCATTCACAAACATCGCCAGCTCCAGTTGTTTCCCCCCCCGCTCCTCTTAAAAGGCTGTTCCAGAACTTGCCTCTGATGGCTGGAAACCTTCTCATTTCTACCCTCAATGCATTCAAGTCCATAGACACGTCTACTGTTAAATGTAACACTAGAACTGAGGTTTCCCTGTACTCGAAAAGTAAAACTGAAGTGAGGAAGTTGAACCGTTGTGACCGGGGCAAAGGGAGACGTTTCGGCATTATTGAACTGAAACGAGAAAGTCGAAACAATCCCGTTAGGCTTTTCCCATCAGAAATGGCATTGAAATGACCGTGGGACGTTTTGATTTTGGTGAAACTGCGTTCCCTGGTGGGAAACTGCTCTGTCGAAACCCCTTTAAACCCCTTTGAGCCTCCCAGCCTAGGAGATGAGCCCGCGTTACATTAGGGGAAGTGTTGGAGATCTCCCCTGTTGGTTCCACCCCTGCCAGTGGGTGACACAAACACTTCCCAGCCATTGCTAGCCCTGGCCGCACTCCGCTAGCATCAGCAGTGTCAGGGGCCCTGTACAGACAAGCCCCTCTGGCGAGCACTGTGTTCTTAGGGAACATCTCCACTGGCACTGGAGGTGTAATTTCCAACTCCAGGAGCTCTGATTGAGCTAGTGCAGTGTGGTGCTGAGGCTGCCCGGGTGGCAGGAAGGGGTAACCGCCCCAGGACAAACCCCTCTGAGATGTGGGTCTAACTGGCATGGGGGTGGGGATGGTTCAAAGGGCTGATTGGATTTGGGTGCCCCCTTGCATTGACCTTTAGATCCAATCTCTGCTACCACCAACCGGACTGGCCCATTTGGCAACAGTGACTTTCTCAACGCTCAGCCGTGGCCTAACTGCTCCCCTGGCCATCAGCAGGAGAGTTAACAGGCCCAGAATTAGGCCAGAGATGAGTGCTGGGGCCAGTCCCCCCCTGCTGGGTCAGAGGCCTGGGAGAACTCTCCTAGGTTGAAGGCTATGCGAGCAGCTCTGGGGAGTGGAGGCTGCCGGTTCCTGGACTCAATCCCAGCGCTGGCTGCAGAGTCTAAAGGGTTAACAGGCTGCCGGTTCTGCTTCTTCCTGGACAGATCATCATGGACATTAAGTTCTGGACCATTCTGACCTTCCTGACCATCTCAGGCAGCCTGCTCTTCTTCTGCCTCTTCTCCTTCCTAACCCAAAATTTCCCGGCCTTCAGAGAAGCCCCGAGCGTCTTCCGCTTTCCAGGTCAGGTGCCCCCAGGGACCCCAGGGTGGAGGGGCTTGCATCTGGGGTCGCTCCCTCTCCCCACTCCCTCCCCATTTATCCTGAGCCCTCCTCTCTCGCCCCCCTGCTCAGCGGTGTCAGAAGCAGGAAGTCGGGGCCACGCTGACCCCTCCACGTCCTGGGGGTGTCGTGAGTGTTTGGAGATACCGAGCCCCTCCCGCCCCGTACAGCTTGGGGGATCTGAGTCATGATCCCATTGGCCTTGGGCAGAGCCCTAAATCCATGACTGATCCATTCCTGCGTAACCCTGCCGCCGCATGGGCCCATGGGCTGTGCTGGGAGAGCGGCGTACTGATGCCGTGGGAGCTGGGATGATGCATTGGACGCTGCAGTTGCCTCAGGGTGAGGTCTTGGACCTTCTATCCCCGCCGACTGGGCCCTGGGTATAGGTAGAGTCATTAGGGTGTTTCCCATGTCCTGTGCGACTTACCCTGGCCTGCGTCCTATTGACAGATGCCTCCCGGAACGCCCTGACTGACCCGTACGTCCTGTCCATCGTCCTGCTGTGCGTGGTGGTGAACACCATCCCCTCCCTCACCATCCGCCTGCTCCGCGTTATCACAGGCGCCGGCACCATTCAGGATGTAAGTGTGGCTCTGGGCGATGGGGTGGGAGACCAGCGTCTTTGAAGGCCCCTCCCTCGCAATCCAGGCCCTGGGCTATTCTCGAAGGGTCCGTTGCCATGCCGACCTGTTTGCCAGGCATGTCAGTATGTCTCTAGACTGGGTGTGGCTGGATTTATTAAAGGGGTTGGCCATTGCCGTGCATGCTGGGATAAGGACAATCCACTCTCATGCTTCAGGGCACTAGATGATCACCTTGGTGGTCAGGAAGAAATGAGCCAACCCACCACTGGCACATATGGCATGATACATTGACACAGGCTCCCCCGAAGTACCAGGTACTGGCCATGATTGGAGCCCAGATGCTGGGCTGGAGTCTGATCTCATTAGACATGTCCTACGGCATCTATGAAAGGGCCCTTTGGATTTCTGTATTGCCAGTGTGATGCCCTCTCATCCTTGGCAACAAGATCCTGTGTGTTCATTGGAGTTGAAATCTCCTGGCCTTTTCTCATTGCATTGTGGTGGGAATGGCCAAGCATCACCCGTTTACCCCCATTGTGAATGGGGGAGCAGGAATATACATTGCCCTCACCCCCTGCTTTCCCCTCCCGGCTGGGGGTAGGCCTGATGGCCTAGCAGCAAAGCCAGCTGAATCGGTGCCCCCCACAGGCTGAGCAGCGCTAGTGGGAGGCTGCTTCCCCCGGCTCTGCTCGCTGGCCAGCCTGCGCAGCAGGGAACCGGCTCTGCCCATGTGACAGAGGGGAACCTGAGAGCTGAAGAAACTCGTCCCAGGCCAGACAGGGAGGCTGGGGCAGACCCCAGATCTCTCGGACTGGTGCCTTCACCCCAGGGCCAACCTGCCTCTCTCAGCCCGCCTTCTCTCCCTTTGGGGGTGGTGACGTTTCTCTCCTTGGCCCCCCTGCAGAAGATTAGCTCCAGGGACATGCGGGTGGCGGAGAGCACCGTGGAGCTGAAGGCGCACTTCCGCAGGGGCTCCTTGCAGCGGCGCTCCAGCTACGCCTTCTCCCACAAGGAGGGCTACGCCGACCTCATTACCAGGGGCGCCAGCCTGCGGGTGAAGGACTCCAGGAACCGAGGCCCAGTGAATGCCGACAGCTACCAGAGCGTCCTGCTGCCCGCCAGGGAGGGCGCAGCTTCAAGCCCCAGTGTTTTCCTAAAGGAATACAATTAAAGGGATTTTATGTTTCACGCTGCTTTTGGACTTGGGAGACTGCTTCCCAGCTGGGTCTGGAGGCTGCGGACCGTGGGTGCTAGTCAGGCACTGAACTAGCTGCCCGGTTCCTTTAAGGGTCATTTTTTCTATTTTTTGACTGCCAGAGAAGTACTCCTTTGCCAACCTTTCTGCAGAGCAACAGTGACACCCGGTGGCTACTAGTGTTATTTGCAGGCGTGCATTATCTGTGGATAGTCCCTCTGGAACCCTCATTGCTGTTTCAGGATATGGTTACTACATCATGCCAGCTGCTGTGTCAGGGAGGAGTAAGGGTCTCTGGGCAGGAAGATAGTGCCCTTAGCAACACTGATGTATCAGGCAAGGACCATTCATACTCTGACCAACTCAATCTTTCACACACTGTGCTCAGACTCTCCTGACTTGGCAGGAGAACGCAGAGCGGAAGGATGGGCCTCTTTCTGCCCCATAGCTCACCTCTCGAGCTCACTAAAACAACCTCTGTGTTGTAATGAACTAGCTAGTGCTTGTGTGCGCAGCTGCCCTCTCCTGGATGGACTCGGAATTGCTCCAGCTGTGGGTCATAGGCCCTATACTGTTAACAGGGATTCTAACTGACCTTAAAAGACCAAGGCCCGTGGCTTTGGAGCAGGAGGATACGGATCTTGTATCTGCTACACCTGTGAATGTGCAGGCAGCCAGCGCGTGCAGCAGAGTAAGTGGGTGTGTGTCTGGCCCCAGCTTGTTATGGTACATTCCGTGTTCCAAATTAATAAAGTACCCCAGTACTGGGTCTGGCTATTTAATGCCATGTGGGTCCTCTTGAAGGGCTGTCTGAGGATGAATTGCACCCTCAGCAAGTTCGCGGATGACACTAATCTGGGGGGAGAGGTAGATACGCTGGAGAGTAGGGGTAGGGTCCAGAGTGACCTAGACAAATTGGAGGATTGGGCCAAAAGAAATCTGATGAGGTTCAACAAGGACAAGTGCAGAGTCCTGCACTTAGGATGGAAGAATCCCATGAAACGCTACAGGCTGGGGACCGACTGGCTAAGCAGCAGTTCTGCAGAAAAGGACCTGGGGATTACAGTGGATATGCGTCAGCAGTATGCCCTTGTTGCCAAGAAGGCCAACGGCATTTTGGGCTGTATAAGTAGGGGCATTGCCAGCAGATCGAGGGAAGTGATCATTCCCCTCTATTCGACACTGGTGAGGCCACACCTGGAGTATTGTGTCCAGTTTTGCTCCCCACTACAGAAGGGATGTGGACAAATTGGAGAGAATCCAGCGGAGGGCAATGAAAACGATCAGGGGACTGGGGCACATGACTTATGAGGAGAGGCTGAGGGAACTGGGCTTGTTTAGTCTGCAGAAGAGAAGAGTGAGGGGGGATTTGATAGCAGCCTTCAACTACCTGAAGGGGGGTTCCAAAGAGGATGGAACTCGGCTGTTCTCAGTGGTGGCAGATGACAGAACAAGGAGCAATGGTCTCAAGTTGCAGTGGGGGCGGTCTAGGTTGGCTATTAGGAAACACTATTTCACGAGGAGGGTGGTGAAGCACTGGAATGGGTTCCCTAGGGAGGTGGTGGAATCTCCATCCTTAGAGGTTTTTAAGGTCAGGCTTGAGAAAGCCCTGGCTGGGATGATTTAGTTGGTGTTGGTCCCGCTTTGAGCAGGGGGTTGGACTAGATACCTCCTGAGGTCTCTTCCAGCCCTAATCTTCTATGATTCTATGACCCTTCCCTCCTGGGAAGTCCCCCTTCCCCCATCCCCTCCCTGCATTTCTGTCATGGAGCTGGATGTCTGAGCGTGATCTGGGTCTGGCTTCTCCGTGGCGTGCTGCTTTGGGAAGACTGGTTTTTCTAAGGTTTCGGTGCCCGACCTCATGCACAGGCTGCCCTACTCTATCCTAACTATTTCGTTGCCACGAAGCTAGGGGGGAAAAAAAGAAACTGCTTGTTAGACTCCCTGGCTTTGCAGGCTAATCCTTTGGTGTGCCTGTTCCCCCACAGGCAGCAAAGAAACGAAAAGAAAGAAAAAAACTCCCTGACTTTCAAGCAGCCAAAAGGAAAAATGTGTCCTTTTAAAATCCTGAGGTCTGTGCCTCTGGTTCAAAATGATCCCACCGCTCTGCCACCATGTCAAGGCTGATTCCCCACTCTGGCACTCCGAGTGCAGAAGGTGGGGGCCTGCAAGGATTCTAAAAATTAATACCGGCCACTCCAGGCTTGTATTAAATTCCCACGGTTACAGCTTCTCTCTGACCTTGGCTTGGTAAACACTGCCACCACCCAAATGCAAAAGCCCCCAGGAAGGAGCACTTGGGAATTCCTTCCTGTGGGTCCCCTCAAGCCCTTTCACCCCCGCCGGCTCCCCCCCGCCCCCCGGGAAGAACTGAGAAAGAAAACAAAGGAAATTAGCTGTGGCTACCAGCTAATCAAACAACATGCACAAACCTCTTAGGACACAAAAATCCAATCCTGTTCTTAAAAAAGGTCAATTTTATTAAAAACAAAATGGAAGAAAATACATCTGGAACTTAGGCTTTTGCTAGATTTTAAAAGAGCAATTCCAAAAAATTAAGCCCCCAAACTAGCTTTCTTGGGGGTTCAGCTAAAAGGTTACAAGCAAACAAAAGCATCTGGGGTTAGCACAGAGGAATCCACAAGCCTTAAAAAATAAACAGAAATAAACCTAGTCGCGTCTTTCTAAACATTCCTAATTTACTTACATATTTGGGTTGTTAAAAGTAGTTCTAGATGTGATCTGATGACTTTCATATCTGGTTCACAGCATTCCTGCTGCCCCGTCCCTTCAGCCCAGAGGGAACAACCACAGACAAAGGGAAAGTTTTGTTTTCAATTTTAAAAACTTTTAGCCTTTCCATTGGCTTTTTTGAGCAGGTGCCCACTTTCTTTTTTTTACCCTCGGGAACTTTTTAACCCTTTACAGGTAAAGCAAGTAGAGAACAGCTACCAAGAGGGATTTTATAGCTAACTGGCTGGCTGGGTGTCCAGCAAAGGGAGCTATTCCCCCCCCCCTTCATTTATGACACCTTGTTACTGGGGTTGGTAGCAGGCTAGAACCAGGACCCTTTAAAGTTGCTGTCAGGGGTATTTTCTCTGGACCCAAAGGCCCAGCTGCTGCTGCCTGACCAACAGAAGGATTCGAACATTTCCTTATTCGGAGTCTGATTCAAGGCCTGTCTGGGCGTCACTGAGACGTCATGTGGGGTGGATCCTTTCGCAGGATCGGGGCCTGATCTGACATTTCCCAGCTGAGGTGCCAAGCGGCTGAGACTCCATTGTACTCTTCTGCAGCTGCATCAGCTCCTCCGGGCTGATGGAGGAGCAAAGTCCTCCAAACTGGGCTGCTGCTCAGCCTCTCTCATAAGACCAGGCCAAGCAGGTGTCCCCCGGACCTGGAAGGCAGCAGATTCAAAACCCATCTAGAGTCTGGTACCCAACAGGTGTTTATCCTTTGGAACTCCCCACCCCGGCTCTCACTGAGACAAGGAGCCTAGCAGGAGAGGTGAGAACACTGATTAAGTAGATGAACCTTCCTGCGACAGGGCCCAAACCAGCTTCTAACTGGTGGGGTGAGGAAGAAACTTCCCACAGGGGATGATTATTTCATAATTGTCCATTAGGTTTGCTCTGTGCTGTCCTCTGTGCCATGATCTTGAATTACTTGGACCTCTGGTCGGATCCGATTTAGCATCTCCCACAGGCCTGACCCTGCACTCCTGGCAGTTAACGGGAGCTGGAGCAGGCCCTGAGTTGCTAGATGCTAGGTCCCCGTTAGCACCATTGGGAGCGAAGGGTGCGGCTGTGCACCTCAGGGGTCTGGGCCCTTTGTCGGTGTGTTGAGCAGACTGGACCCATCTGCCCTCACCCCCCACCCCCCATCTGTATTCATGTTCCAGCAACATGGCTGCAGTCACTTCGCCTGACTGTGATGGGGTGCACACACCCTGCACTGGACAGCACAGAGTTAACTCCTCATTGTGGGCTGAGGAAGCCACGCCCCCACGTCCCTACTGGGCATGCCCCAAGTGCAGTGCTAGTATAAAAGGGAGCAGCCCAGTTCAGTCTGGGCTGATTGCTGCAGTAGGAGGAAGCATGTTGCAAGTGCCAGTCTGAAAGCAACTACAGCCCCCAGCTGTGGAAGCCAGAGGTGTTGAGACTCTGGCAGATGCCCTGATACTTGCTGTTGCCCCAGGGGATTCATGACTACTGAGAACAGCATGGGCTGGAGCCTGTGAAGACACCCAGGAGTCCTGGTAGGAAGTAGCCCAGGGGAGGGACTAGCCATAGTCCTGAGTGTAGTTGGCATGTTGTGGCTGGATCCCTGCTGACTCAGTGGTGAACTCACTTGCTGCTGTCAGGGCCCTGGTCTGGGACCCGCTACCTTGGCTGCCACCCACCCCCAGGTGGTGGCACTGGACCTTGCAGCCCTGAGGTACAGGGCAGCTCAAAGGATGGGGTGCACTCACCCTGCACTGGATGGGGACCCCCCCATCACACTGACCCCCCCCCCAAAGGGCAGGTTGACACGTGGGTAGGAGATTCCCAGGGAGCTGAGGATCCTGCTCCTCTCCATTCCTAATATTGTGCAGAGGTTCATCGGTTGTAAGGCCAGAAGGGAGCCTTTAGCTCAATCCGGTCTGACCCCTGCATGACACAGGCCATTCGATCGCACCCCGTCCCTCCCTGGAGGGAGGCCAGGAACTGGGGTTGGGCTAAGGCAGCTTCCAGAGAGGCAGCCAAACTGGATCTGAAGACCCCAAGAGCTGCCAAATCCACCATGTTCCAGGGGTTGACCCCCCCCCCCCCGCTTCAAACCTGGGGCTGTTCTTCTCGTTGGCAGTGGCCTGGCTTGAGCGCCCAGCCCTGGGCTCTTGGTCTGCTGTTCGGTTTGATTAGCTGGGTTACTGCAGAGCGGAGGGGCCCAGTCAAGGATCGGGGCCCTGTGGGGGCAGGCGTTCTACGAGCGTGCGCTGAGAAGACGGCCCCTACTGCAGAGAGCTGGCAACCCAAGTATGAGATGAGACAGCAAGCGGGTGCAACCAATAGGTGTGACCTCGGATAGTCACTTGGCCTGTCTGTGCCTCCGATCACCCTGGGTGGCACGGGGATGATAACTCGTCCCGGCTCACAGAGGAGTCTGGGGATAAATACACGGGGGGCCGGGTCAGTGTGGGGCACAGAGCGAGGGCTGGGAAGTGTTTCCCTGACGGCCCCAGCTCTCGTTTTCGACGTCAATTGGAAGCTCTTTGGGGCAGGGCTGGTCTTTGCAGTCTGTTTGTTCAGGGCTGGGCCTAGGGGGCTCCCGATCTGGAACGCCTTTGCGGTTCGTTCAATAATAAACCAGTGACCGAGAGAAATGAAACAAACCGCAGAGCTTCGGTAGGGCGCTGCTGCACCCAGCCATGGGGTGTCCCATCCCCCACAGGGCACATCTCCAAATTCCCACACTCTCAACACCCTCCCTTATGAGGGAGCGTCTCCAAATCACAATCTTTCATAAACGATGCTCCTGGGCGTTGTGCAAGTGACAATCGGTTTGATGTAGTGGGGGGGGGAGGGGAAACGTGTCTGAAGCTACAAGTGAGTCAGGTGAACTGGGCAGCGGTGTCAGGTGTGGGTGGAAGGGGGGGTGTCCCAGCCCTTGGCGTGACCCCCCCCAGAGTCCACAGATGAGGTCAGCGGGAAAGGCTGGCGGAGGAGGCTTCTCTAGCCCTTCTCAGGCGGGGTCTCTTGCTCTGGAAAACCCCCTCCCTGGGCTCTTCCCGAGCCCCGGCAATCCAGCCACGTGGGTGCTCGTCTCCCCCACAGGGCCGTGTCGGGGGTGGCAGGCTCCCTCTGCTGGAGGGGCAGGAAATATAAAGGAGACACTATCAATAGTGCGAGCCCAGAGCTGGTTCAGGGTTGCCCCCTCGTGGGTGAGGATCAGCAGTGCAGCGAGTCCAGGCTCAACAACAATTCTGACACGCACGCACAGGCCCTTAGCTCAGTGACCTCCGTCTCTAACAGCTGATGAATGAAGTGGCTGAGCGTGTTTTTACACATGGCCACAGAGGGCGTATGTCTCAGCCTGCCTAGCATCACCGGCGAACTGGCTGGCAGCTTTGCATGGCACTCGGTGTGTATGCGGCACTTTGATTTTCTTTTTCTTTTTTCATTTTGGCCCATCCTATCATTAATCAGGTGATGGGGAGGCGGGGCTTAGAGTGACAGGCTTGTCCAGTGGTTAGAGCACTAGTCCTGCACTTAGGGGCCGAGGTTTAATTCCCTGCTCTGCTACTGACTTCCAGTGTGACTTTGAACAGTCCCTTGGCCTCTCTGTGCCTCCAAGGGAAGCTTTCTACCTAGCCAGTGATTTCCCCCAGCTAGCGCCATCCACCCTAGTGGGGGGGAAGCTGTATTCTTTGTCTTGCGATTCCTGGGGTTCCACTCAAATGAAATGGAGGGTTTGATTTTTACCAGTGGGCACAAGGAGCAGAAAGGGTGTGTGTCTGTGTGTGGGTGTTAAACAAACACCTACACAAAACCCTTATCTTCAAAATCCTGCTTAGCCGGCACCCTAGAAACATGGAAACTTTTTATTCAGGTCAGTTTACAGTAGTTGTGCTCATTCTGTAAGCAGAGCCCCGAGCCTAGCTTGGTCTATAAACGGCACCCTGGGAGAAGCAACTCAGTGACCCCCCTTTTAGTGACAACATCTTCCCTGCCTCCATCTTGCACCAGGGTAGGAGGGGCTAATCAAGTGCTGATTGATACCTGCAGGTCATTGACACCGTGTGCGCTGGCCAGCAGGGCCGGTTCCAGCTTTTTTGCTGCCCCAAGCGGCGAAGCGGGAAGAAAAAAGAAAAAAAAAAGATAAAGCCGCGATCGGCGGCACTTCGGCAGCAGCTCTACCGGCGGCGGGTCCTTCCCTCCAAGAGGGAGTGAGGGACCCGCCGCCGAAGACCCGGACGTGCCGCCCCTTTCCATTGGCTGCCCCAAGCACCTGCTTCCTTTGCTGGTGCCTGGAGCCAGCCCTGCTGGCCAGGGAATACAGCGCAGTGACCCCCCCCACACACACACACGTCCTACCCCTACCTGCAGCAGTCTCTTTAACTAGTTGTGTGGACCAGCCGCTAGGCCGGGAGACAGCGACACGCTCTCCTGGCGTGGTTTCATCTACACTCACATCAGCTGCATTTTCCAGGCTATGGCTTTTGGTTCGCTGCAAGCTGCTCAGGAGTTGTTCAACTGCAAACGAACCGTAGGGCTTGGGCTGCCCTGGGCTCAGCGTTTAACAGCGTTTTGGAATCTGTATGCAGTGAAACGGGCACGCCCTCGTGTGAGAAGTAAAACGTGTTCTTTGGGGGACAACCAGGAACACGCAGCGTCGTAGAGAGGGTAAATTCAACCAAAGCTTCCTCCCCATCAGGGACCAACCTCGTGTAACCTCTCGGCTTTGCAGAGCTGAGCTGGAAACAACATGAGATGCTTCCCGGTCAGATGGTACCCCAAATACCCATCCTGTATCCACAATCCATATCCTGAGTCTGCTGCTTCTCAGCTGGGGCGGGGGGCTGATGAGGCAATGGACATCCCCGACGTTAAAAACAGTTGAAGGAGATACAGTAAATCTGGCTCAGTTTGAGTGTTTGGATCCAAAGTTCCTGATTCAAATAACCCCAAACTCCGAGTTCTTCCAAACCTAGATCCCGTCGTGTAGTTGCCAGGTCATTCTGTGACTGGGGTCCGGGCCAGGACTTAGGGGGACGCAGTGTATTTCTACCCTCAAAAACCCAGATGATGGTACTAAAACTGGGAGCTAGAAAGCACCACAGGATCTGTGTCCAACAGCCACAATAAAAAATCCCCTTTGGATTGGCAATGCCGCTGGAAGGGTCACGGGCGGGAATTGAACCTGTAACCTCTGAATCGCCCTCTAGTGCCTCAGCGAAAAGGCCAAGCCCATTGGAATATGCACAGCAGCAAACTCCAAAAATCTCTTTACCTGCGCTAACCACTAGAGGGGGCAAAGAGCCATCCTGTGTTAGTCTGGATTACATCCTCTATTCTTGGGAACAGCTCCGTGGGGGCAAAGGTTACCTTCTGCAGCTCCTCATTTTGGGGGGGAGGAGGAGCTGGGCTGCAATGGGGCTCTGCGCCTTTGGGGGGGTATGTGTAAAAATCCAGGCAAATTTGACTCCTTGTCCTTAAAGCAAAATGCCCCTGGGATGGGGCTTAAATTGTGACTCTTGTGGTTACTTTTACGGCCCCTTCCAAGCCAAAGGGGAAGGCCAGGGGATCTCTCAGGGGGCAGCGAAGACTCAGACGGGAACGTCCAGAGGTGGAAGAGGAACTATTCAAACATAAACGAGAGCTTTGGAAGGGAGATAAACCCAGATGCTTCAGGGCATCAGCTGCCCTCTCTTACAGAGCCAGAAGGGATTTTCTCTAGGGAGCAAGTTATCCCACGGCTGCTTCGGCAGGGTGTCTTCCTGGAACTGGCAGTTCTGGGGGAAAGGCTACCGGACTAGATGGATTCTTACGGCCCACAGGGATTTTTTTTAAGGGTGGGACATCTCTCAAATGGAAGGGACTGAAATAAAAGATCGTAGGCTGGGGCGAGGGAGGCTGGAATAACTCCAGATTTGCCTCGTTGAGACCTCAGGAATTCTGCATCGCCAGTTACATTTCTGAGGTCAGTGATCAGCAAGACATCAGTTGGTTTACGGGCAACAAAGGCAAATCTGGGTCCATAATAAGAGGAGCACTTACCAGAAGAGTGTGTGTTAACTGCCCCAGCTTTAAGCATCCCCCCTGAGCCATGGTTCTGGTAGATCTCCCAAACCGAGCTGTGCTGGTCCTGAATGGGCGTTTGAATGGGAGATCCACCAGCTAGCCCAGTAGATGGCACCAGTTCCTCTGAGTCAGCTGGAGCCTAGAGGAAGCTGCGATCTTTTTTGTGTCCCCGCGTGTGCTCCTTAAAGATCCACCCCATCCCCGTGTTCTCTTGGACTGGTTAATAACCCTGTCTCTTCAAAACCATTGCAGCTTCTTTCTGGCTTGAATTTGTCGAGTTTCAGCTTCTGGCCATTGGAAAGCCAAAAGCCTGAGCCCGTAAATGTTTATTTTAAACAATTATACAAACCTGATCAAATGTTTTCACTGGCTTGTTAAATACAATTCCCTGTAAGCATCCCCCTGCAGCGTATGCAAACCAAAGCTCACAGCTCAGGATTCGCACTGGAAATTTGGAGCACTGACCAGATTTGCAAGATATTTAAGACCCAGTTCCTCACAAGTAGGGTGACTGGACAGCAAGTGTGAAAAATCGGGACAGGGAGTGGGGGGTAATAGGAGCCTATATAAGAAAAAGACCCAAAAATGGGGACTGACCCTATAAAATCGGGACATCTGGTCACCCTACTCACACATATTTAGATGCCTAACGTCTATTGAAATCAATGCGATTTAGGTGCTTAGCCTACTTCAGCACTTTTGAAAAAACCCCAAGGCACCTACATATCTTTGAACCTCTGGCCCCAAATCAAAGCATCAATTACCCCCTTTACTTCCCTTGTGGTTCACCTGCATGGGAAACTGACTAGAATCAAAAGTGAAATGGACTCATCTGGTTTCATCACCCAAGAGAAATGAATAATCCGGGTGCTTTTTGCTGCACAAGGAAGGCTATTTTGAGATAGGGGTTTACGTGTGTGGTGAAAAATATCTGGATTATTCCTTCCACTTGGATCCTGAAACCAGATGAGTCAGTTTCACTTCTGATTCTAGTCAGTTTCTCTTTCATCTTCCCAGGCACATGGACCAAGACCTTCCCTTTATCACAGCATGCCCTGGCAACAGGGACAAAATCAGATCCTCCCAAGCATTTGAGCAAAGAAAGGGGGGTATCTGTTAGCACTACAGAATTTAATATACACAGATTAGTGGCTCTGACCCCATCCAGCGGAGAGGGTAGTGGTAACACATACACACTAGGCAGATCCTGAGGAAACCATAAACGTCTATGGTATCTAGCCAGGTTACAGCAGCCGAGGATCTGGCCCATGATTTTTAAGCCTCCTTTTTCAACCAGACAGAGGAAAATTAAATCGTACACAAGATCCCACAGCGCTCTCCAAAGGCCGAGTAAAACCGTGCTATTGTCTGACATACATGCTCCAGGGTGAATGACTAGAAAATAATTTATTGAAGAAACAGAAAGCTGCAGAAACTTACAACACAGTCATGAACAGCAGAAGATGAACAAATAGAGATTTTTTTTTTTTCCTTTTAAAATCTGCCAACAGGCTGGAGTTAAGAATACCCGGTAACCTCCCCCTGCGTGACTCACCGAAGAAGCCCAGCCCCCCAACTCCAGAATACACAGCACAGTTTGGATAAAGTGCCTAACACATACGACTCTTTTTATTTTTATTTTTTTAACCTTTGTAAATAGCTTAAACAAACATAATTGCAAGACACAGAGGAGTACCAATTGCATTTCGCTGTAGAATAGACCCGATCCCATGAGATTACCAGTGACACAGTAGCAAAATAAATCAATTCAATTAAAAGAAAAAGCCATTTCAAAATTAAAGAGATGCAATTCCCCCCAACCCCCCCCAAAAAGTTCATGCAGTACCAGGGTGAGTGTCACCTATTGCTATAGAAAAAAGACAAGTGATTGTTTTTCGAGGTGTTTGGGATAGTCCATTTTGGTTGTTCTCGGGATGATTTCTGGCCAACTTTATTTATTTATTTATTTTTAAATTTCAGAAAAAAAGGAACAATTTTTTATTTTTATTTTTATTGATTTAAAACAAACAAACAAACCCCAAAGACAGAAAGACAGAGGTAAGAGGAATTGGATTCCACACCAGGCCGTGTGAATCCAGAACCGACCCTGGCTCTCAGAGCCTTCTTGGGGTAACTGTCCCCTGAGACAAGGGAAATGACTCCTAGATTCATAGATTCCAAAGCCAGAAAACAGGACTGTAATTTGTAAAAACCGATTGAGTTAACCAGTGTAAACCGCTGCGTGGCCAAACAGTCTGGTCCAACTTGGGCTGGTTGAGCCGATACATTTCCTGAAGCAAACCAAACCGAGCAGAAAGCAGTTTCAGGGGTTCACACAGCGGTTTGCATCGGTTTCACTAAACCGATTTAAAATCACTGTGGCAGCTTTGCAGGCGGATGAGACGTTACATGCGTGTAAATGGTGAGTATGTGGGGAGGATGATGCAAAGCCCATTAAAGTCAATGGGAATATGTCCATTGACTTCAACAGTTTGGGACCAGGCCTTCCCTGAAATCAATGGAGTCATGCAGGTTTTAAACCGGGGGCAATCAGGCCTGTAACCTCTAAACATTTTGCGTTGCTTTCCTGAGATGCAGTTGGGAGCCGGAGCCTGCCCTCCTTACCCAGGCTGGCTTAGGGGCATTAGGAACAGGCCTGTGATTGACGACTGGAAGTTTCTTGATCGCTGGAAATGGACAGAGCTGGAGATATTCTCCCACTCGCCCCTGCACAGAAAACACATTCAGGCCTCCTCTGCTATAGCCCCGCCCCTCGGCTCTACGGACCAGGGGTGATCACCCAAGTCAAACCACTGGATGCGTATTGGCATTCAAGCCATGGGGGTGGGGTAGCTTGGGGGGCTCTCCTTGGCTGCTAGGTTTTCTAAGCAGCTCTCAACAGAAGCAGCTCATTGGGAAATGACAATTGGAACTGCCCTCCTACAGCACCTTAGGAGGCGCTCAGAGGCCCAGCCCCTCGATGTTATCCAGGTTCCTGAAATCAGTGGACGTTAGGAACCTAAATACCTTGGTGGATCTGGGCCAAAGTGCTTTAGAAACACCGATGAATTAATCCTCACTCTCACCGTCGGGCAGAGGAATGATCACTATCCCCATTTTATAGGTGGGGGAAACCGAGGCACGGCACGGTGAAGCAATGTGCCTGAGAATGAATGCCCAAAAAAGAGTCCATGCTTCCCCCCCACACATCCAGGGGCAGTTTCCCCTGCTTTTGCAGGCTCTGAAGTGAAAATGATTCCTCATTTTCATTTCCTGCCTGGGTTCCCTGCTCTGCACCCCCTACCGATGGCCTGAATTCCGTGGCTGAGAAGTGCTGCTCTGGAAGTTGCCCGGCAACCCTGTGTCTAATTCTCAGGGTAGCTGCCATTCCAATGGGATGCCAGCATCAGCGGGTACCGCCCAAGACCTACCGAGAGCAAACAGCTACATGGGCGAGGGTGTAGGCCAAGCCCCTTACAACAACCATCAGCCAAAAGCCAGACCCCCAAAGCTTTTGAGCCGCACCCCCCTCAGCAACACGTGTGCCAGGTCCAGGAACAACAAGCAAAACGGCAGACACAAGGGATGGGGAACGTTGTGTCATCTGGGAAGGCACCAGGGCTTCCTTGCTGGATCGCTGGGGAGATTCAAACATGCTCAGCAAGTGCCAGTATTCCCTGTTCTGCTGGAGATGCGCGTTTGACTCTCTGCTGGACTCGGGGGTCTCCAGAAGTGTCTTTGACTCATTTCCCCACTTCCTGGGGCCCTACAAAGGCTCAGAGCTCCTCTCTGTGGGCCAGATCCTGGCGACCAGCCTGGGACTCAAATGCTCTGCTGAATCGGGGCCTGGGGTTCCAAGCGCGCTCACACTTTTTGGTCCCGCTTCAGGAAGATGCTTAACTTTAAGCACATTCGTAGTCCCATTTCCCCCATTGCTTGAAGTCAGGCACCCGCTCCAGGACCCTGCTGACTTGAGGACCCCTCAAGTACCCCTGCCTTTCTGCTGGGGAGTTTCTTCTCATAGGGAACTGGACTGAGAACTAGCAAACTCATGGTCACAAAACAGTTGTCAGACGGGCATGACATGGGTAGAATTGAAAGGGATGACCTAGGGGAACTTATACATTCTGATTTTTACAGTCGGCACAGCAGGATTCATGCTGGCCACTTCTTTAAAAGAACCTTTTCAAAAGAAAACAGGTGTTATTTTGTTTGACAGTTTTCACTTTTTCGTTTTAAACAAAATGACATTTTTTGTTTCCTTTTAAAAAATTTCATTTCACATTTTTGCATTCCCCTCCCTAACCTTTCCCCACTCCCCACTGTTACAGAGCGGAGAGAAGGAAAAAAAAAACCTAAGAAAATGGGATTTTTTTCCCTCGCCATTTTGAAATGAACAATTTTGAAAATTAAAAAAAAAAAATTGACTTTCCTTTCAAAATGTTTCATTGCACATTTTTAATAATGTCACAAATGACACGTTCCCACACACATACAAAAAGTTTCGGACAAGACCCCATTTTTCTACTAAAAACCTTTTCGCTGCAAAAAGTTGGCCCAAATCAAAGCAGACTAGAAACTCTTACATAGACACCTAGCGTGGGCAGATTGGACCAGAAGGGGACAAACCTTGCAATTTTGGAAGTTAGGGATTAGCTGATCAAAAGCAAACCCCACTCAATTCCAGCTGTGGGACGAGTGCTCCAGCCCCCAGACACTGAATTAGAGAGCTGCATAGGGTAAAATTCTGTCCCCCTTTCCCATTGCAATCAGTGGCTTGAGTTTTAGTGGGGCCAGAATTTCACCCCTAGAATTCCACATTCCACCCATCCTCCAGGTATATGGGGATTGTTCTAGCACGTTGCACCAGCTGTTTGCTCTCCGAGGGTCTGGATGGAGAGCCCAGACCCAGGAACACTTGGCTCTCCCCCCCACATTGAGCACTTTTCATCCCTAGATCTCAAAGCACTGCACACATTAGCCCCATTTTACAGTGGAGCACTGGGGAGTGGAGCAGGGAAATGACTTGCCCAGAGGTCAGTGGGGAGAGCCGGGAACAGGCCCCCAAGTCTCCTGTCTCCCAACCCAGGACCAGTGGCAGGTTTAGAAATCACTAGCGCCCCTTGCTGCATTGCACCCTCGGCTTGTAATCCTGGATACAACTAGCTGAGCAACGGGAAGCCACAGGTTGGTCAGCAGCAGAATTCCACCTCCAGGAACAATCAACTGCTAGTCACCGGCCATTGCACTTCCCAGGGCTGCCCCACAGGGTCCAGAGCGTGCGTCTGCTTCCCACAGTACGAAAATGTTCTTCAGGGACACCCCTGGTTGCGAGAATGGTCCTTAGGACACAGCTAGGATTGTCGGTCGTTACCTGTACGGAAAAATCTTTGGTATCATGAAAGGTTGTTCCTCAAGCCATTTTGGTGACTGTCTGGGCAGCCGGCAGCGCCAAGGGGAACCCTGTGGGAGACAGCGGGGCACTGGTGCCGGGGTTGGTTTCCCTGTGACTCAGCCTCTCCTCCCCCGGGCAAAGCCAGGAACACTTGCTGCAAGAGGGGAGAGAGACGGAGGCCAGATTTGCCGACCTGTTCGGCGTTAGCCTCCCCCGGTGCCCACCCGAGTCAAGGCCGTTGACTCGGATGGGAGCGGAATGAAGGCGACGCTGCTGAGCACGTCTGCGAAATCCCCCCTTGCGCCCGTCACTCCGCTTTGTTGGGGCCACTTGCTCGGTGCCGGGCTGTGGAAACAAGCTCTCGGATGTGGGAGGCCCGTTAACCCCACGGAAGCGCTGTGAGCTTGGACTAAGATTCCAAAGGGACCCGAGTTTAGGCCATGCCAGGGAAGCTCCCCTGCTCCAGGAAGGATGGATGGGGCCGTGAGTGTCCCAAGCACAAGTTTCCTGCCCTTCTCCTGCCCAGCAGCTGGCATCTCCGTGACCTCGGAGATGACTCCTTGTCTGCACTGTAGGTGAGGACGTCCTGCGGAGGGAAATGTGGACTGAAGTGGTAATGAGATCTGGGGGAAACCCCTGTGCATGGAGAAGGTGCTGGTGCAGGTGGGGTGGAGGAAAGTGGGGATCTCTGGGGGCATTAGGGGAGGGAAGAAGGGGCAGGGAGGTGATGTGACAATCCCATTTATTTCCCAGGTGAGGGTGGGGCTGCTGGAAGAAAAATATTTTGAGTGCCCCCCCACTTAAAGAGCCCAAGAGCTGGGGGGGCCAGGCCAGCCTCTCATGCTGCAATCCAGTGCCAGCTCTGTGGATGACGCTAGGCAAATCGCCAGAAAGGCAAACCCAGTGGGCACCGATCCTGGCTCCTCCAGGCTGCATCAAGGCCGGGGGGGCTTTGCTTGATGGGCTGGGGTTGTTCAAGGAGTCCCCGTTTGAAGGAATTCAGCTAGCCTAATTAACCCCGTGTGGGCCAGGGAACTGCCTCCCCCTGCCATGTGCGCTAGCGATACAGACCAGGCTCCTTGCACAGCCGGGGGGACTGGGGATAGCAAATCCCTTTGCTGCCAGAAGAGCTGCTAATAAGCAAAGAAATAAAGTGAGGCCAAGGTGCCAGGAAGCCAGCTTCTGCCACTACGGGGAGCAGCGGTAGCAGTCACGGCGGGCAGCAAATGGGAGGCAAAGCTTTTCCCTTTTGCCCTGAGAATGGCTTGCCACTCGCCCTCTGGGACCAATAGGCCCAGGCCATGTGGGCACCCAGGGAAGCTTTGGATCTCAATTTCACTGGCGTAAATCCGGAGCAACCCCGCTGCAGTGAACGGAGAGTTACTCCAGTGAGTGGGGCTGCTGGGAGGAAAAGCAATTGGCGTTGAAAAGTCCGGAGAGCAAGGCTGAGAATCCATTGGCAGCCCCAACCGGTGTGGCTGGCCAGGCTGCCCAGGCCGGAGGCCATCGCTACCCCTAGAAGTCGGGGCTGCGGACTGCATAACCCACTGGGCCTGGTACAAGCCGAGACAAGGCAGCAGGGTCAAGGAGAGTGCGGGTGGCGGAGATGCTGTCTCGTGCTGCCTATAGGGGGCACTGTTAAGAACTGTCTGCAAATCCGCTCCAGTCCGGGCAGAAGCTGTATGTTGCCTGCCGCAGTGGAGAGCAGAGAAGCTAAGATCTAGCTCTTCAGGGATGGGGGCGAAGAGGGGCCTGCCGAGGGTGGGGAATAGTCATTTAAGGCATTGGCTCTTGTAGCGTTTGAGAAGCAGAAAGAGGTAGTTTATACTCTCCCCCCCTTCCGGTGTGGCTATTTCCTCGTCGTTTCATGCTCCCCCGGATATTCCTACCCTCCACCCCCATCTTTGGACAGGTGGGGCCGGGTGGACAGACCAGGATGGGGAAGGCTGCACTGCGCACATTTCGGGGACGGTGAGCTGGTTATATTTTGCCCCATGGATGGAATAGGAAGTGGGTTCTCCCTAAGCCTTTTAAAACCTTCCCCTGGCCAGCGGGACTGGGCAAGCCAACCATCTCCCTCAGCTCCCCCTGCAGTGGGTGGGGCCCCACCACGGCCCAGTCCACTGTCAAGTGTTGTCGGACCCGATCCAGCAAAGCAGGCGTTCGGCTGTAACTTTGATGCAATGACCCACCCGCTTAAAGTCAAGCACATGCTTACGTGCTGTGCTGAACACCCAAAGAGAACAGCGGTGGCAGGGTCTAATGCAAGGGAAACTGACCCGGGTTATCCCTCCCAGGGAGTTACGTATTCCCTGGGTCATATGCTGGCACAGGGGTGTGAATTTCACCCTGAGTTAAGGGCAAAAACGAGCAGTCGGTTTAAACAGCGACAATTATAATGAGATTTAACAACACAAAGAGACAACCACCCAGCTCTCCCTGTTGTGATTCCTGGTGTGTATGAGTAATGAAGAGACAGCAATTTAAGCATGGGTGTACGCACCCCCCGTGTAACAGGCACGGGATAGGAGCCTCAGTGGACTACAGCGGGGTAGCGAGGGAGGAGGGTGTGAAACTACAGCTTAGCGGACCCAGGTTCAGGCCCTTCCTGTGTGAATTTGGGCAAGTCTCCGTGTCTTAGGTTCCCCATCTGCCCCTGCCTATCACAGGGATACATGCATTAAAGCGTGTCAGGCGCTCTGAGCGTGCGGGACGTGGGGCCACAGAAGTACCGAGCCTATCGAAACAGACTAAAACTGGCTCTTTCGTCCATCCTGGAGCATGAAAGCAGAACTGTGCATGGCCAGGCATCGAAATGCTTTCCAAGCCCGCTGCACTGCGGGAGCCTCTTTTCCCCTTTGTTTCTAAAGCTGCCAAAGGATTTGGAATTAATGGGATCTGAGCATCCAAATCACTTCGGTTGCTTTGAAACATCTCAGCCCAGTTGTCTTCCTGGCCTGGTTAGATCCTGGCACCGGAGCCTTAGGGTAGGTCTACACTTACCCGGTAGTTCGGCGGCGAGCGATCGAACTTCTGGGTTCGACTTATCGCGTCTTGTCTGGACGCGATAAGTCGAACCCGGAAGTGCTCGCCGTCGACTGCGGTACTCCTGCTTGGCGAGAGGAGTACCGCGGAGTCGACGGGGGAGCCTGCCTGCCGCGTGTGGACCGAGGTAAGTTCGAACTAAGGTACTTCGAACTTCAGCTACGTTATTCACGTAGCTGAAGTTGCGTACCTTAGTTCGACTTGGGGGGTTAGTGTAGACCTGCCCCAAGTGGCTAAAACAAAGGGGATGCCGTTTGCTGGTGTGTTCATTGGTTTGGGCCCAGGCTGGGCTGTTTCCCTTGTCTCAGTGAGCGCAGAGGCCTTGCTGCTCAAGCTCCAGGGGTCACCGCGATTGATTGTCTCTCTCTCTCTCTCCTGCGCAAAGACACTTGTGATTTGCTACTAAGTGAGCCAACAGATCTGCTTAAAACAAAACAAGGTGACTCAAGATTACAAGGAAAAACTTTCAGAATGTGGGTTTTTTTCAGAGGTTTTTTTTTTTTGGAGGGGTGGGGAGGTCAGATGGGTTGGACTGCCATGATGGTCACTCATGGATGTGATAGGCCTTGTGCCCCAGACACTCTTACCCTGTTTGCTGGACACTAGGAACTGCCATGTGACTCGGTCCAAACCCTAGCCTCGATCAGCATTCCCCCCCCGACCCCTCACTGTGGGGGAGGGGCTTCTTCTAAGCTCCCCGGTGTTGTTACAACACAATTATATACAAAGGAAAAGAAGAGAAGAAGAAGAAAACTAAAGAAATAATCGTCTCCCATGAGCACATGATTTTGAAAAACATGATCCATGCAGAGAAGTCCGAGTTAAATGAAACCTGGTGGACAAAATGCACATTGTACCCCCCTCCCCCCCTCCCCCGAATAATTATTACATTACTTCAAGAAAGAGTATATTTTTCATGCATAAATCAAATTTTCATCTTGTCTTTTTTTTGTCTTTTTTTTCTTCTTAAATTACATTAGAACACAGAACACATATAATAAATACTCTCGTAAGACATGACTCAGAGAAAAGTAACACATCCCAACGCAAAGGTATCGTCCTCATCAATATTCATTTTTCTTTTTTTTAAAAGGACTTGTTTAAATATGAAATCTGTAAACTCCACGGGTCCTTTTTTAAAATCTTTCTCTCTCTCTCTCTCTCTCTTTTTATATCGTGAAACTAACCAGCTTTCGTTTCCTTAACATTCAATATGTCTCCCATTGAACGCGTCAAAGAAATAAGAACATGCCGTCTTCTGCAAAATTATAATTTAACAGTATAAAGCTTCAAGTCACAAATTCCAAAAACTAGCTAAGTAATTTTTTTTTTATCACATAAACTATACATTAAATATTTTGAGGTATTTCAGAGAACATTGTCAAAGGCTTGTAAGGTCTGTGCTGGGCCTAAAAAGGGCTTTCCCGTGCATGGAAAATTGTCTTTGGTATCAAAAGCCATGTGGGTATTGGGCAGAAGGCTGTTGGGGGGAAGAGGTCTGGGATGGGTAGGGCCAGGAGAAGGATTTGTAGGGTGTGTGTGTGGGGGGGGGTAGGGGAAGTATCGGGTGTGGGTGGCTTAACAAGGCTGATCACCCAACCTGCCTATTTTGAGGGCTTCCTATTGCATTTTTCCTTGGGAGGGTCAAGGAGAAAATTAGCTTTGGACTGTGTGTTTTCAAAGCGGCCATTACTGTCAATGGGAACGGGCATCTAAATCTGTGAGGCGGCTCTGATAATATCTCAGCCTTGATCTTTGCCTCTTCTTCACTAGGCTAAGAACTGAGGTTTGGAGACCTGGCCCCAGCGGAACCAGACAGAGTTAGCAGGACCATGTTTAAAAACCATCTTCTCGATCCCTATCTAGGTTTTGCTTCTGATCTAGTCTGGCCCCATGCAAATAGTAACCAGTTTGTGCTGCAGATCTTTGATATCACCAAGGGGGGGAGTAACACATTATTTCTCACTCACTGGTCAAAGCAGGGTGAGGAGTGGGGAGTGATCCTCAGAGGCCAATGAAAGTAATGGAAACAAGTCTCCAGGGGTATCTACACAATGCAAAATGTGGGTGAAAGGGGGTAACTTAATGAGGGGACCACCCTGAAAGTGACTTTCCAGGGAATATTGAACTTGTGCAAATGCTCATTGTTCCCCCTGGCGGATGCACACTCTGGAACTGATTCTTCTCCCACGTACACCAGTGTCTCCAGTGGAGTTGCTCCTGATTTCCACCGGTGTGCATGGGAACAAAATCAAGCCCCACATGCCTTTATGCCCCATCTAGTACATTGGTGGGTAATACCTCAACTGAAGTCTAAGAGCCGGCTTCTGATCTCGCTGACCCTGGTGTAAAACCTAAAGTGAGTGGAGAATTACTCTGGATTTATGCTGGTGTCAGTAGTTGACGCCTAGATTTTTAGCCCAGAAGGCACCATTATCTAGTCGGACCTCTTGCATAACACACCAGGGATCAGGGTCTGGCCCGATCATCTCCCCAAAAAGGATAACATACCCAAATGACTGAGGCCCCTTTGCAAATCTGGGCTGTGATTTTTTTTTTTGATCTGGAGGCGCTGCCACTTTAAGAGGCAGGCGGTAAGGCCAGGAGAGGGTGGTGGTGTTGTGGCTCTTCTACGGAGCTAAGAAATATTAGGGTAAAATTCTCCTCCTCGCTTCAGCGCTTGCCTGTATAGTGCGCGCGCCATTTTGTACACTTGGAGCTTCCAGTGAGGTCACAAGTGAGTATCTCTGTCCCCCTCTAGTGGTGGCTGGGTCGCTTAGCTCAGGCAGGAGAGGCTCATGTGCTTCGACCCGGAGATCTTCGGTTTGAGACCGGCTGATGACAACCAGCCAGGGGGCATGGCGCTATATGAGGAACAAGGGCAGGCTGGCGAGGGGCGGAATTGCCTTGCCCAGCCCCCATGCAAGGGTGGGCTCATTCTCAAATTCCCTTCCACTCCTCCCAGGTTTGGTGCCACCTTGCTTCGATTGTTCCTATCAGACACGCGGAGCCATGGACTGGAGGATACCCTGGGTGGGATCTCCTGACCCGCATGCCCACAAACTAGGGTTCAGGATCTGTATTTCGTGGCTCCAGACCATGTTCTAAAAGAGAGGGTCAAAGAAAGCTAAAGGCACAAGGCTAAGCGTCCTGCTGGAAGGATGTTCGTGTGTCCCGTATAGCATCCTCCGGGATGGGATGGAGGCTCCCAGTGAAAACATGGATGGGATGGATCTGAGCAGAGAATTTCCCCCCCCCCCCTTCCTTTCTTTCTCCCTTTAGCCTTGGTATTTGGGAGCCTCACCCTGCCAACTTCTGTAGCTGCTACTCCTTGGGCTGTGACCATCCTGCAAAAAGCAGGGAGGGGTCAAGGAATGCACCACCCTGTCCTACACAGGAGGAGGAGGAAGGGAATTTTTAACAGTGAAACACGCTTACATCTCTTTGGCATCTGCCAGGCTACAAGAGGGCCTCAAACAAATCTAGCTCCCGTTTCATCCCTTGACTTAAGGCCTGCGCAAGGGGGGGTGGTCATGGCCTGGGATAAGTGAGGGGGAGTTGATGGTGGAGGGGGTAGGGGAGTGGTAGGCATTGGGCAAGGGGGAGGTTCAGGGTGAAAGGGAGGTAAGGGGGGGGGGTTTCTGCCCATGAGGAGCAGAAACGGGGGGGGGGGGGGGGCAGAGGGGTATTTTTCTGTCCCAACACCCAAAGGCTGCAAGAATTGCCAGAATCCATCTGCTTAGAGAGCTGAGGTAATAGTGAGTCTCTAGGACAAAAGCAAAGAAGCAACAAAAAAAAATGGTCACACACCTTTGGTACAAGAAAAAGGCACTCGTCTACCACACTACCATCCGGTTCTCTCTCTCTTTCTCGCTAGGGGCTGGAAAGGGCTGCATGGGAGGGCTCAGAAAAGGAGCAGGAGTCTGGGGCGGGGCTGGAGGAAAAGGGGGGGAAGGTTTTACTCATATACCTGTCGCAAAGGTAGCTGGGAAAGTGGCGTTTCCAGCACAGACCAGACAAGGGGAACAAAATCTTTGGTATCAGACGTGATTTTCAAATCACAGAAATTGAAAACTCAAGTGAGGTAGCCTTTATTCTCGGGTTCTCACTAGAAATGTCTTTGCATCCTTGGGGCCTGCTTTACTCAATTTTTTTTGTCACTTCCCAAACCAAGGCCCCTTCTTGGCTTCTCAGCCCTTGAATACTACTAGATGGGGTTCAGGAATCCATCACCATCACCGCTTCACGACAAGACAAGAAGAAACAACGTTAGGGGAGTCTCGGTGGCAGGGGGGAGGGAAACGACGTTGGCTTTTCCATGACTGGTCACTTTTGGTTGGCAGAACGTGATGTGGCGCCTGGCCTTTGCCTTCCGTCCCTCCCGCTCTCGCGTTTGCTCACGCTTTTCTAGTAGTCAATTGTTACGTGTGATTTGGTCAGAACCATATCGATCTGAGCCTCCCTTCCCCCCGCGTTTGGTTTGTCCCAACCTCACCTTTCCCAATGATTGCTTTGGTGTGACTGTCACAAGGCGTCCCGATAGCCTATGGGGACAATTCTAATACCAATCGGTTATTTATTTCTTTGTAGGTCTATTTCTTTCCTTTCTTTCTTTCCTTTTTTTTCTTTCTTTCTATCGTTTTTGTGTCTATAGCTGTATCTCTATAGATAGCTAGATATTTTCCCCGTCTTTCAACAAGGTGCCTCGCTGTTTCACAACAGATCATTTTTCAAAGTAAAGTGAATAGAAGAAACCGTAACGCTAGATCAAAGATGGTACTGTTTTACCCGCATCAATTCAATATTGTCCCTTTTTTAAAAAAAAAATTCCCAGTGTGGGGAGCGGCCTCCCCTTTTTCCTCACCCCTGTCTTGTCCCCGCCCATGCCTCCTCCTCTCCCCAAGGAGGCACTGGAGTTTTTTATGGAGGCATATGGGAGGGAGGGTTAGTTGGTTGATAGCAGATCTTAATCATCTTTCCTTGTGATTGCTTTGTATATGGCACGAGTCACCATTGAGAGCTCAGAGGAAACAATCATTTTGAAGCTAGTACCATCTCTCTAGGATTTCGTTTTAAGGCAGGTTGTTAATTGGCACAAAAAAAAATCTGTCGTCTTTCGCAAGTTGCCGGGGTTTTTTTAGGTGAACTTTTTTTTTTTTTTTTTTTTGGTTTTAATTCCTGTTTTGTTTATTTTTCTTTTTTCAATTTCTCCCCCGCTATATATAAATGTGTGTGTATATATATATATATATATATATATATATATACACACACACAAAAACATATGAACCGTGTATATATATATATATATATATATATATTGCAAACGGATCCATATTTTTTGGTTTTCTACCGTGCACCAGTGTCGATTCCGTGACGATTTTGATTTTCCTTCTTTGGTAACAGAGACGAGGGAGGGGGGCGGGGAGGGAGGGAGCGGAGGAGACAGTGCATGTGTTGGGGATGGGGAAGAGAGACAAAGCAGTCAAAACAGAGCTTTGTTTGGGGTTGCTTATAAACCAAAACTGAAATAAAGGTGAAGATCACGGGCTGAGCCAGACTGGCCTCACCGCTCCAGTCCCCAGGAAAGAGCAGATCCTTCAGGCGAAGTCTTTCCTCTTGGGTTTTTTCAAAGGATTATTTTAATACCCGATTTATGTCGCTAAAATGTGCTTCTTGACCTGCTTGAACTCTAGGTGACACAGTGCAATTCAACGTAGCAGCCTCCGGCGCTGGCTCCCGAGTCCCCCT
Organism: Emys orbicularis; assembly: GCF_028017835.1. Taxonomy (NCBI): domain Eukaryota; kingdom Metazoa; phylum Chordata; order Testudines; family Emydidae; genus Emys; species Emys orbicularis. Next base: position 5,174,837 of record NC_088706.1, on the reverse strand, counting down.
GCTTTGGGAGCAAGGTGAGCAGGGTTGGGGGAGTGTTGTGACGTTAGCGTCTCCACGTTTTTCCTTGGGCGTGGAATATCTTTGGAAGGAATCCTAGGAGAAAAGGATCTCCTCTTGGGGGTTTTCTTTCTTTTTTTTTTTTGGACCTCTTTTGTGCACTTGGCGTCATGACTGGTGGCCGTGATGGATGCTCTTGGGCACTCCTCAGAAGATCAAGTAATCTTCCCTGTGTAGGGTCTCTTGGCTGCGAGGTGGGGGTGGATGGAGTGAATGGGGAGAGGGGGCGATCTCTTCCTCACAGCCTACAGGTCTCATCCTGATGTGCCCGGCCCCCCAGGGGGAGCTACCGCTTGCACTGGGCTAGCTCGCGTGCAATAAGCAACACCTGTGACTACCACCCTAGTGCTTTGCTCTCCTCTCACGCTGGCCATCTCAGGGTCTTGAAAGCTCTTGACACAAACATTCACCCTTAAGCCTCCGGTCCCCGAGGAAGCATTGGCGCCCCAGGTGTTGGAGGTGAACGGAGGGTTTGGGGACTCTCTCAAGGGCCCTACATCAAGGCAGCGGCAGTGGGATTAGAACCCAGGAGTCTACTGCCCGTTCGCTATGCTCTCCCTGCTAGATAACACTGCTCTGCTCTCCCTGTGAGCAATAACACTTTAAAGGGAGCAGAGCACCGACCCTCTCCCCAGCCTTGGGTGCTCAGTTACCTTTAAAGTGTACATCTCAGCGTATCCTCTCTCCAGGTGCCCGGCACCTGCCCCCTGGGCTCGACGGGCCGGATTTTTAAACGTACGCAGGTGCCTACAGCTGCAGAGAGGTGCCTCGTGGGGTTTTGGGAAGGGTCTCGGATCCGAACTCCCGATGAAATCAGTCACTGAGATCAATGGGAATCAGGCACCTCAGCGCTACGTGCCTTGGACAGGCTGGGCCTGAATGCCTCAAATCTCCCCCCCCACACACACACACGCTCAGGGACTGAACATGTGGAGAGCGCGGGGCTGAAACTCACCCCTCAATCTCGTATCTTACAGGGGGAGGGGAAAGGCCAATAACGTGCGATGGAAAGATGAGCCCAGCAAACGCGGCAGCGCATGGGGGGCGGGGGTGGGGCACAGTCTCCTCCGCTGCAAAAATCAGGAGCCCGCATCCTCCCCCAAGGGCCTGGGGGTCACTCACTCCATTGGGAGAGATTCCTCAGAGCTCTGAAGGGAAGGAAACCGCCCTGTTCCGAATGGTTCCCCTTTGAAGCGAGCTTCTTCCAGGGCTCGTGCGTGGCAGCGAGACACGGGACTAAGCCAAGGCCCAGGGGGCAAGTCGCAGCATCTCTGCACGATGGGTTTGGTGTGGTGGTTTCCCTGCAGCACCCAAGAGCACCCACCTGGATGGCCAAGGTTGGCGTGGCTTGTTGTGGGATGGGCGGGGGGATGTGGTTGGCTTTGTCGTGAGGAGGGAGTGGCTGGGGGTCGGGGAGGGACAGAAGAGGGGCGTCATGCTTTGGAGAAAGTGCTTGTAGAAGATGAGGGAACCCCAGGGTTGGCGCCCGCATCCTCCTGCCAGCGGTTCATGCACCGCCGGCGGGCGTTCATGAAGAAGTTGCTGACGGTGTTGAGCTCCAGGCCCAGCTGCTGCGAGATGGTCATCTGCATCTCCTTGGAGGGGCGCTTGTTCTCCTTGAAGATCGCGATCAGGGTGCGGCGCTGCAGGTCCGTGAAGACCAGCCGCTGCTTCTTGGGCTGCAGGTTCCTGTCTTTCTGCTGCTCCTGTTCTTTGCGTTTGCAGGCTAGATGTTCAAAAGAAAGAACACGGCCATTAATTGGGTGCGGGCCCATGGTGCCCTGCGCTCCTTTCTCACTACTTCCGCCCTCACTTTCGGCCCATCCCCCTCTGCCATCTCTCCATCTCTCTCTTCCTCTCTATTGCCTCTGTCTCTTGAGATGGGACCAAAGGTGTCTCCTTCTCCTTCCTTTCTATTGCCTCTGTCTCTTGAGATGGGGCCACCTGCCTAAGACATGCCATGCAAGTGACAGCGTGGAAGCCCTTGGAAACTTGCAACTCATGGGTCACTCCAATATCTCCTTCTGGCAGCAGGGCTGGAATTGGAGGAAACTCATGGCTTGATTTTGCCCTCCTCACCCTCTTGCAATTTGGGGCCTCTTAATTCCTAAATCCTGAGTGGGGCTAATACAGGGAAGCATGCAATCCTCTGCCAAGTTTACAGCCCTAGAGCGGAGGTTCCAGTAGGCCCCATTGGAAACCTTCTGTTGCTCTCCATTGGCGTCTGCTGGTCTCTGCTGACCTCAGTTGGACAACCAACAAACCTGTGAACCAGTGGATCCTCAGACCTGTGGCTCTGCCCCTAAGCCCAGATGCCAACTTAAAACAGCAGGAAACAGCTGAAATTTTCTACTTGGACTTTCTGTGACGGCTGCTCACGTTTCCTGGCCCACACCAGTGGTTCTCAAAGCAAAATGAGGCAATGATCATTCAGCTCCCAGAGTGGATTGTGACGGGGTTTGCCCTCATTTCCCCTCTGTCTGTGGAATGGACTGTGTGACGGTCCAGGGAATCTAGGCTTCCCCAACTGCCTTTGCTACCCTCTTTGCTCCCTCTCCTGCTGGATTCAAGTCCATTCTCAGCACGTCACTGATACATTTCTGTCCAACAGAACCAGGTTCCATAGTTAAAAATCCCCCCAACGCCCCCGTCTCGGCGCTGAGCAATAGGTCACCCCAGGAGGTGCGTTCCCCTGCGGGTGGCACACGGAAGTTGTGGGCAGGGGCTGAGCAGATTGTGAGCTCTTTGCACAGGGACCATCTTTTCGCTTTTTGTGTTTGCGTGGCGCCTGGTCCTGGGACATGACTGGGGCTCCCAGGGGATACCTCCATAATAAAATAAATAATAATAATAAATAAATAAAGCCCCATTAAACTCTCTGCACTCTGCATGGGGGCTGAGGCAATGACTAAATATATGGATTTTACTTGGCACAAATGCCCAATTTTTGCTCTTTTGGGGAAAGCTTTTGCCATGTTTTGTTTTGTTTTTTAAAGGAAAAAAACCTCCTTGTTGAAGCAAAATGCATGGCTTTGGGTTGCCATTTTTCTGCAGTATATGTTAAAGTTGACTGGGAGTTTCAAAAGTGCCCAAGTGATTTAGGAACCTTGGGGGTGTCTACACTTCAAACGCTACAGCGGCACAGCCCTGGTGCTGCCGTGTGGACACTCATTACAGCACCAGGCGGGGTTCTCCCATCCCTGCGGTTAAGCCACCTCCCCGAGAAGCAGTAGCTAGGTCGACAGATGAATTCTTCCATCACCCTAGCCCTGTCTACACAGGGGGTTAGGTCGGCAAAGCTGCATCCAGGGCCGGCTTTAGGAGCTGCGGGGCCCGATTCGAATACCCGGCGGTGGGCCGGGTCTTCGGCGGCACTTCAGCAGTGGGGGTTCCGCTCTGGGTCTTCCGTGGCACTGAAGGACCCCCCGCCACCGAAATGCCGCCGAAGACCCGGAGCAGACCCCCCTGCCGCCGAAGTGCCGCCGAAGACCCGAGTGGACTGCCGCCGGGTGAATAAAAGAAATTTAAAAGGCACCTAAGGCGCGGGACCCTCTTAGGCATAGGGCCCGATTCCGGGGAATCGGGGGAATCGGCCTAAAGCCGGCCCTGGCTGCATCTCTCAGGAGTGTGGATTTTTCATGTCCCTGAGAGAGGTTCCTATGCTGATATCCATGTTCTAAAACGGCCCTTCGGGTGGGACTTACGGCGTGTCTACACTGCAAACAAAACCCCGTAGCAGCGAGTCGCAGAGCCTGGGTCTCTGGCTCGTGCTATGGCGCTGAAAATAGCCGTGCAGACGTTCCCGCGTGGGCTGGAGCTCGGGCTTTGGGTTCCATCCCCTTCGCCAGGTCTGAGAGCCTGAGCGGGGACGTCTACACGGCTGTTTTCGGTGCTGTAGCATGAGCCTTGCGAGACCGAGGCTGTAGACCCAGGCTCTGAGACTCGCTGCCGTGGGTCTCTTTTGGAAGTGTAGACATACCCGGAGATTCAGCGTTGCAGTGTCGGACTTGTAGGTGCCCTGTTGCCCGCTGGGATACACAGCCTTGAGTCAGGCGCCCAGGCTTCCTGTACAATGCACGGGCAGAGCGAGGTGCACGGAAGCCAGCACAGTGAGCGGGGAGCCTCCTTAGCTAGCTCGTCGGAAATGCCGAAGACAGGGCGGGGGCTCAAAGGAGTGAGGTGAGTCTGAGCTGGGGGGGGGACGCACCTCGCTCCACGCGGGAGCCAGAACTTGCGTAAGATGTAAGTCAATGGCGCTGTGACCAATTACTGCTGCTGCTGATCTGGCCCCAGGTCCCTACCACATGGCGAGCTCTCTCTCTGTAACTGCCCTTTGTGGATCAGCCGGGTGAGTGCGACATCACACACACTCAACACCTTCTCAGCTGGAGGATCTCCCTGGTGAGATATTGGCGCTCAGCTAATGGGCACGCTCTCTGCTCATGCCTTAAGCTCTTAGGCAAACAGACCCCGGATGCCATCAGCCCCCATGCCAGCCTCACATCAAAAATATCTGAGTCTCATCAGGAGTGGTTTGTTCACAGGCTTTGGCCAGCTGGAGCAGAAGGACAGGTTCCACTTGCAAGGATCTGAGCTGGAGCGGGCGGGTGAGGTTCTCTGGCCAGCAATGTGTGGGAGGTCAGCCTAGATGATCAGGATGGTCCCTTCTGGCCTTAAAGTCTATGAGTCTATGGCCTCAAAAACTCTGTGGGAGCTGGACTGCTTGAGAGGACAGATGGGCCCATGGGCATGCATAGCCCGCCGTGTCCTATAGCTGTTGTGAAATGGAAATCTCTTAAAAACCAACACCAAATAAGGAAGAACAGAGGATACAAATTAGACTGGTGCATTTTGTTGGGTTTCATGGGTATGACATCCCCTACAGCCAATCAAGAAGCTCCATTTTTGTGTCCAGGATTCCAAGGCCATTTCAGACTCGTTTCTCATGGGTCTGGCAAGGTTGGTCTGGTATTTTCACCTCTTTGCTCTGCCCACCTGCCATTTAACACTCTTAAATAGTATCCTCTCCTTTTCCCGATGATTCACAGTGAGGAGCACAATCCATCTTCATTGCCAGTGACACAAGGTAAAGGTTCCTTGCCTGTTATTTAATGGTTTTATGGGGTCAGTTCAGGAGAGCTATTATTGCACCTTCTGAGGACACTGGGACTTGGTCTCAATACTTTGGCGAGGATCTTATGTCAGGGAACTCTACTAGAGTTTGTCTACACTGGAATTTCTAGTCATGTTTTCCCATGTGCTAACTAACATGAATATAAATGCTAGTGTGGACATGACACACATTTGTTCCTAGTTGTGTTCAGCCCTAGGTTGCACGTTCTGGGCTTGATTTGCCATTGTTCTGTACCTTGTATGGTTATTTACACCAGTGCATAGTGGGTGTAAAACAAACCCATTTTGATTTTACCGCCACTTTGCACTGGTGTAAAAGACTGTACAAGGTACAGGGCAATGGAGAATTTGGTCCAGACTATCCTGTCTACCCCCGAATTTACGATTGTGTTCTTTAACATGTGTTAAAACATGACTAAATATTTAAGTGTAGCCACACCTACAGAGTCAAAGGAATTACTCTAGAATTGTAGCCATGTAAATGAAAGCAACATCTGATCTCTAGAGTTCCAAGGTCCTCCAGAAATGTAGTCATGACACTATTCTAAAAACTACCCTCTAGCTTGTGGTATTTATGGAGACGTCATCCAAAATCCAGGTAAGCCGGGGTCATGAGCACCAGAACCCTGGCATCTCTACTTAATGATGCACATCACCTTTGTCCTAGCAGTGAGCTGTCCTGGAGCTGAATTCTGAGGGTCCTTATTCACGCTTTGCTCATTGCAACAAAGCTACCATTAACTTCAGTAGTAGTTTTGCCTGAGCAAGTACAAAAAATGAATAAATAAAGTCCTGAAGATTTGGCTCTTTGGTAGGTGAGCTGGATTTTAAAAAAAAGGGTGCGTGTGTGTGTATGGGGGGGACCTGTGAAGATTTTTTTAAAGCTTTGCCCTTTTTTTATTTCAAAATTTCTCATTTCCAAAAATTTCAAATAAAATTTCAAAACGTCTTTGATCACCTCTGTACTTGGTCAGAAAACAGAGGGGAAACATAAAAAAAAAAATCCTCACAAATTTCCCCAATATATATCTATTTTTAATGTCCAGTAGAAATGTTATCAGACCTCAACAGCGTTGATGTGTAAATGGGGAGATATTTAGTGGGCAGGAAAGGGAGGGTCTCATTTTATACGGTCAGTCCCAATGTAAAGGCATCGTTCTGAAGCCGTCTGCCCTAATCTACCGGTCCCAAGCATTCCCTTGTGTCAGGCTTTGTGACGTAAAGGGATCCAGAGTGCAGGGAAAAGTCAGACATGTGGGGCTGATTCTCCACTGCTATACACCTTGTGTGTGGTCACGTACACCCGTACAAAGTGAGTGTGAAATCCCCTGGGATCAGCAGAGGAGTGTTCTACACCCACAAAGATCAGAGCGGTAGAAAATCACAATGGGATATTACTCTGTATTAAGGCCGACTTAAAGGTGAACTGAAATTAACTGTGGCCAGGTCTACACTACAGACTTACATCGGTATAACTGTGGTGCTCTGGGGTGTGAAAAATCTCTCCCGTCGGTGTAGGAGTGTCTTCACTTACATGCCGCAGCTGTGCCGATGCAACGTTTTCAGGGTAGACCTGCCCTCAGATCCCAGCTCGCTTTCCGAAGATTTGTAGAGGCTTAGGGATGGATTTTGGAGAACAGCCTTTCATTTTGCATGCGAGATCACTTGCATTTAGACATCTAAACTAGGTAATACTTTTAAATTTTAAAAAGCTATTTCTCCACTGCAAAAAATAAGCTGTGTTTTCACAATAAGCTAGCTAGCCACCTTGAAACGCTATCTCAATATAAAACACACACTGTAGTTTTTAACCTTGTGGTGGCTAGCGGAGATCAACCCTAGGTGGGGGTATATGTAAAAACTAGAGTCATTTATAGGGGAGACCAGGTTACCTAGTGGATAGAGCTCTGGATGGGGACTCAGGAGCCCTGATTCTGTCCCAGATTCTACCACTGGCCTGCTGGGTGACATCAGGCAAGTCCCTTCCCCTTTCTGAGCCTCAGTTTCCCCATCTGTAAAATGGGGATTGTAATGCTGGAAGACCAGGTGCCAGCTCATGCCAAGGCTTTTAGGCCTCACTGAACAATGCATAGCTGGACACCCGTCTGTCTCACCTGTGTGTTAGTATTGTTAAGATAGGTATTGGACTGAGATGGTGTATAGTGTTTAGACTTTATGAAATGCTTGTAAGTCACTGCATGCATTAATCTCATGCACAACTTTGATTTCCCATGCTATAAGGTAATTCTTACGTGTTTGTTCTGGCTCCTTGTTCTGTTACTGTAAAATGTTTGGTCTGAAATTATGTAACTCACCAAACAGGGGCAAACTTCACCTAATGCTGGATGCCTACAGGAGGCGTTATCTCCTGCCCATCAGGAAGGACTAGTGAATGCAAACGAGCCATTGTGGAACAGGCACTTTGCTGATTGCTTCCCCCCCAGACCTGAAGGGGGTACATGCCCAAGCCCTCATCCCATCACAGCGTGAACGCTGGGGGAAGGGAATTAAAATGCCTGTTAGAGAGAACTTCCTGGAACTCTGAGAGGTGCGGATTTCTAAGCACATGCAAGGAGCCCCCCAACTGTTTCGCATGGGTTAACCCTAAGGGATATTCTGAGTCTGCTTACTATAGACGTTGCTATTCCCTTTTGACACCTGACTGTGACTCATTTGTGTGTGTTTGCTTCCCGGCTTTAACCTTGTAAATAACGCTCGTTTCTTTTTCCTAGTTAATGAATCCTTAGTTAGTTGACTATAGGCGTGGCTACAAGCATTGTGTTTGGTGTGGGAGCTAAGGTGCAAATCGACCTAGGGTAAGTGACTGGTCCTTTGGGACTGGGAGTAACCTGACTTTTTTGTGATCTTTGGTGTAACATGACCGTCTATCACAGAGTCAAGCTTGCCTGGGTGGCAAGATAGACCGGAGTGCCCAAGGGGACTGTCTGTGACTCCATGGTAAGGCTGTATAGCGCCGGAGGAGTTTACACTTGTTATGTGATTGGTGAAATCTAAGTATAGAACTTGCAACCAGTTTGGGGTTTGTGCCCTGCTCCTCAACAGTCTGCCCTGAGGTTGGTATTCTTGCTCGTGAGCCACGCCAGACGGCATGAGAGGGATAATGATGAGGTGCTTTGAGATCTCTGGAAGAAAAGAGCTGTGTTATTCTGAGCTACATCAAGGTACAAACTACCTCTGCCTTGTCACCAATGCCAGAGCTATCTCAATATAATCCTCCCCCCCCCTTTTTTTTTCTGCAGTGACTTAGGGTCTCGTATTTCAATGAAAGTCAATGAGATTTAGGTGCCTAAGTCACTTAGTTGCTTTGAAAACGTTACTGTGCGTTTCAGGCATGCACAGCTCTTCGCACTATGGTTTGTGCAGGTAGTTTATTGCAGGAGCAAAATGCATAGATCTGAAAGCCAGAAGGGACCACTGTGAACTGCATAGTCCAGGCCAGAGAATGCCACCCAGTCATTCCAGCCTCGAGGTCAACAGTTTGTGACTGAGCTCAAGAATATTGTTTTAAAATATATCCAGGCTTGATTTAAAGACTCCAGATGATGGAGAATCCATCACAACCCGGGATAAGTTGCTCCAGTGGTTAATTACCTTTCCTGTTAAAAATGTGCTTCTTGTTTCCAGTTTAAATGAAATTGTAGGCCTTAATGCGGCTGCTTCTAATCCTGGCCTTTAACATGAGGAATAGTGAGAGTACATTTTAATTGCAATTCAGTTCCTCCTAATTACTGGCAAAACCCATTTCTTTTTCTGAATTGCTTTCTAAGTTCGCGTTCATGTACGAATCCTATTTCAATTACAGGCACCTTGAACTAACAGTATCAAGCTAACTTCTGAGGTCCTCCACTTCCAGCCAAAGTTGGGCAGGTCTTGAGCTGAGTGAATCATTTGTCCCAAATCATTTGTCCAGCAGATTTACCCTCTTCGCCTGCTGCCTGGAATAGACACAAGCAGGTTGTAATTTCCTCAAATTTATTCATTAATCAATTAATTTTAGGCATTTTTTTAGCTCCATGGACTGCTCCCAAACAGATTCTGTATGCATTCCATGCTTCTGTCAGAGAGAACCGATTGGTCATATAAATCCCATGGTGTGGATTCTGTCCCCTGATTGGCTGAGTGCACCATATTTGCTTAGCTCTAGTTAGGACAGATGGTTTACAGGAGACAACAGATTTGCCCAAGCAAATATATTCAGTTCAAGCCATTTTCTCTCTGGTAATAACGGTTAACAGAAATAAGTTTCCTGGCCCTTGCAAATGGCCCTGAATCCAGATGCTCTTTCTTCAGTGGAAACAAACATCCTACATAACAAAGATACTTTTAACCCTTTGTGGTACCAGGTGGAGCCTGTGTCCCATAAGGTCCCTCAGTCAAACAACCGGCAGATGAATGTTGTAGTGGAAAAACCTACCCTATGACCATCAGATGCTTGCAAAACAAACAAACAAAAGAAACCTTTTATAGAAAATTTGACTTTTTTTCCAGACACCAATTTTTAAAAAACAAAAACAAACCAAAACAAAGCAAGCAAACAAAACCCCCGCAGATGTGCACAATCGGAACAGTGAGTGATGTGTTTGCTACAACAATATTCCCTCCTCCACCTTCACCCCCGCCACCTCCCCGTTCGCTGCAAGACACGCTTTTGTCCAATCCTGTGCTCACACTCGACAATGTTACAATCGCGAGCCAGAGGCAAAGGTGTGCAGCAGGTCAAACCAGTGTGGACAGTGCAACTGCAATAACAATGTGGTATTGGCGTGTATAGGAATTGTTAACGTTGTGGAGAAAGCAAAGACATAACAGGCGTCAAGGCTATTTACTGCCTCTTGCTACCTGTGATAGAATGGTCACCGTCTGCCAACAGTTACTACCCAGCAATCTCTGGGCTAATGTAACATCTTCCCTGTGCTCAGAGTAGGAATTAATGCGCATGGCAAATGTTGACTTTCTGTTAGGGACCACTGTATAAATGCAGCAGCATCTCCCTCTGTTGGTGTGTGGCACAGCTCCAGCTTCTGGCTATGGGTGGCATAATAGTCATAGCTCCCGCTCTCCATTGTCTGGGCTATAGAGTTATACATTTTTAGGTCACAAAGGACTTGATCATGTTCTAGTCTGACCTCCTGAGTACAATATGTCTGTACCCCCTCTTTGCTCCTTATCCTTTATGTGGCAGAGCTGCAGGACCGCCCCATATCTTTTATCTGCAAATTCTTCCTGCCACTGACTGTACATGGCAGGGCCTAGATTTTCAAAAGTGACTAGTGAGTTTTCAGGGCCCAGCATTCAGCACCTTCTAGGGCCCTGGTTTTCAGAGGGCGACTGCTCAGCGCACTCTGAAAATCAGGTCAGTCTAAAGTGTGTCCAGGTGGGCAGGGCCCGCAAAATGCCCAGCAGCTTTTGAAAATCTGTGCTGCCTCTTGTAGCTCTTGTCTCCTGCTGTGTGTGGTATGGCTGCAAATACCTCCAGCTTCTTGCTACATGTGGTCGGTCTACGGTAGCTTGGTGGTTTGCATGGGAACTCCCATGTGGTATGTGTGAGGTCGGTGTGCTCTCCCATAGGCAGATAATAGGCCGTATTAACCCTGGGTAAAGCTACAGGGATGACCTGCAGGGTTGAATTTGTCCTTTTACGTTCCCCATGTATTGATTATCCTCTAGACAAGCTGTATTGGATAAGCATAGACAATATTGGTTATTCGGTGTTTCAAGTTTTTAAACCCAGCATTTGTTTCTAAACACAATTATTACGAGTAATTATTAATAATCATGCAATAATGAATTACTGTTGGAACACTGAGACCTCAGATATAGTGTTCTGATTGGTTGGCTACAAACAGGGCTGCTGTTGAAAACAAAGTATAGTCTTAGTATTGCTACTGAATATATTTGTCATAAACAAGTGATATGCTTAGGACGGGGGGACCATGGTCTGTTGTGATCGAGCGGGTTAGGCAGAATGCTACGGAGCAAATCGAGTTGGGTTCTCATTCTGGTGCTGATACTTTTCTGTCTGTGTGACATTGGGCTAGTCATTTTTCCTCTCTGTAAGAACATAAGAATGGCCAGACTGGGTCAGAGCAGTGGTCCATCTAGCCCAGTATCCTGTCTTCTGACAGTGGCCAGTGCCAGGTGCCCCAAAGGGAATAAACAGAATAGGGCAATTTATCGAGGGCTCCATCCCCTGTTTGTCTAGTCCCAGCTTCTGGCAGTCAGAGGTTTAGGAACATCCAGAGCATGGGGTTGCGTCGCAGACCATCTTGGCTAATAGCCACTGATGGACCTATCCTCCATCAATTTATCGAATTATTTTTTGAACCCAGTTATACTTTTGAACTTCACAACATCCCCTGGCAATGAGTTCCACAGGTTGACTGTGCGTTGTGTGAAGAAATACTACCTTATGCTAGTTTTAAACCTGCTGCCTATTAATTTTATTGGGTGACCCCTGGTTCTTGTGTTATGTGAAGGGGTAAATAACACTTCCTTATTTACTATCTCCATACCAGTCATGATTTTATAGACTTCTCTCATATCCCCCCCTTAGCCATCTCTTTTCTAAGATAAACAGTCCCAGTCTTTTTAATCTCTCCTCAAATGGAAGCTCTTCATCCCCCTAATCAGTTTTGTTGCCCTTCTCTGTACCTTTTCCAGTTCTAATATATCCTTTTTGGAGATGGGGCGACCAGAACTGCACACAGCATTCAAGGATTTATGGGGTGACATTGTGACATTTTCTGTTTTATTATTTATCCCTTTCCTAATGGTTCCTAACATTCTGTTAGCTTTTTATGACCACTGTTGCACACTGAGGGGATATTTTCAGAGAACTATCCACAATAACTCCAAGATCGTTCTTGAGTGGTAACAGCTAGTTTAGACCCCCATCATTTTGTATGTACAGTTGGGATTATGTTTTCCAATGTGCATTATGTTGAATTTATCAACACTGAATTTCATGTGAATTGAATTCATTGAATTTCATCCATTGTGTTGCCCAGAGATCCAGTTGAGTGAGATTCCTTTGTAACTCTTCACAGTCAGCTTTGGACTTTATTATCATGAGTAATTTTGCATTGTCTCCAAATTTTGTCAACTCCCTATTCAGGCCCCTTTCCAGACCATTTATGAATATGTTGAAGAGCACAGGTTGCAGTACAAATCCTTGGGCCACCCCACTATTTGCCTCTCTCCATTGTGAAAACTCACCATTTAATCCAACCCTTTGTTTCCTATATCTTTTAAGCAGTTACTGATGAGAGTACCTTCCCTCTTATCCCATGATTGCTTACGAGGCTTTGGTGAGGGACCTTGTCAAAGACTTTCTGAAAGTCCAAGTACACTATATCCACTGGATCACCCCTTGTCCATAAACTTGTTGACACCCTCAAAGAATTCTAATAGATTGGCGAGGCATGATTTTCTTTTCAAACGCTGCATTGTGTTTGTCTGTGCATCTGATAATTCTGTTCTTTACTATGGTTTCAACCAATTTGTCTGGTACTGCAGTTAGGCTTACTGGCTTGTAGTTGCCAGGATCGCCTCTGGAGCCTTTTTAAAAAATGGGCCCTGAGGTGGATTTACATTCACTGGGGAAGCAGTACAGGTGTCTCGCCTCTTCTGCATCTTAACTGAATCTGAGGCATGTGGGGAGCCTCATGGAGATACAGATAGCCAGGCCTAGAGGGAATGGTGTGGGATGTTATACTGCCATCTAGTGGCAAGAGTGAAGCACAGACAGTTGAATAAAGATGGCTGACTTCTAACCTGTGGTTGTATAGGGTTGGCTCAGGGACCCACAGATTCAAAACAGCCCAGAAGAATCTTTAATCCTTGAGGCTCTCTGACAACAGCAATGCTTCCCAGGTGCGGTATTAGCAGCCCCAAACATTCAAAAAATCTTGAGTCAGGCCTCAGATAATCATGAGAGCAGCTTAAAAATCATGCGATTCAGAAAAAAATTGGGTTCATTTTATGTATATTCTGGTTGTGGAGCCTGTAGGTTACACTTGGGTCACGTTTTCAGGCAACCATTAGAGCTAGAAACTTCCTTTTACTGAGATTCTCCCCTAATCCAAGAGCCAGGGACTTAAAAAAAGAAGAGCCAAATATGGCAACCCTTGGGATAAAATCACGAGCATTAGCCACACTGTGGCTGTGCTATCGCTGCCCTTTCTACACCCTTAGGGATTAGCAGGACTATAGAGATACTAAATATTAAACCCTTAGTCTTTGTATTAAGTTGAGACCCTGTCTGAGATCCCCAGGATGCTGGGTGCTGTGCACACGGATAAAGGTGTGTCTCCATTGCAGCTGGACGCAGGCCCTCAGCCCGGATGACTCGTGTTAGTGGGGCTTGAGCTAGCACGCTGAAAAGAGCAGTGTGGACGTGGCTGGCGGTGGAGCAAGTCCAGGGCTTGGCTGGGCCTGAGAACCTGAGCTGTAGCGTCCGCGCTGCCAGCACGAGACTGTCTAGCCAGGCTGGGAGGTGCAAGCCCAGCTGCCGTATAGCCCGACCCTAAGAGCTCACAATCTAAATAGACGACAAAGGGATGGTTCTCCCCATTTCACAGCTGGGCAATTGACACCGCAGGAGATGAACTGACTGCCTGAAAGACACGGGAAGTCTGTGACCCAGCTGCGAGTTGAGCAAAGATCTCCAGGGTCTCAGTCCACTCCTTCAACCAGGAGACCTTCTGTCTCTCAAAAGAAGCCTATCATTTAAGGGCTGAAGGTCCCTGGTTCAAATCCTGCTGCCAACCCATACAGGACTGAGAGGCCATAATAGTGGCCACCTGAATGAGGCTGAATCCTAGCTTATGATGTGTCAAAAAATCTCCCGACTCTAGTCACTAAGGCTGGGATTTGATTCTTAGCGCTGATATAGCACTTTTCACCCAGAGAGCTCAAAGCACTTTACAAAGGAGGTCGGTATCATTATCCCCATTTTACAGCGGAGGAAACTGAGGCACGGGGAGGCATAGAGATTCACCTAAGGTCACCCAGGGAGTAAGTAGCGGAGCCAGGGATAGAATCATACTCCCCTGACTGCCTATCCTGGGCCTTGTGGAGAGGATCACGGTGCCTTCTTTGGGATTTGGACAGCTTAGGCACTTTCCAGACTTAACGTGCTGAAAGGGGTGGACACAGGCAGGAGAGATGCTGCAGTGAAGTGGATCAGGAAAGAACCTCCCTGGTTCTTTCTTTCTTTCTTTTTTTTCTTTCTTTTTTCTGCTGATGCAGCTTAACATGCCTCTTCCCAGTTCAATCTAATTACAGCTCTGTGCAAGAAAAATCAATAGTGACTCTAGTCAGGTCTATTTACAATGGCTATCTAAACCCCACACTGATGGATCTTTTTCATATTTCTCATCCCTCGCAGCTGCTTTCCCAGGCAGGCTTTGTCTGCCAGGAGCTGTCTGGGCGTCCTCTGTCTGGAAGGAGGCCCTGACCTAATACCGCACCAACACGGTGGAAATGGGAGTGGGAGAGGTTTGCCACATTTGTGCAACCTATGCTGGAAGAAAGCCCAACTCTCACAAAGGCGGGGCTTCTTGGTCAGCCAATCGGTGCCCTTGGATGCTGCAGCCTCCCCCAAAATGCGGCATTCTGGGAATGGTGGGGGCAGGTCAGAGGCTAGATGGACCCTTGGTCTGACCCACTATGGCCGTTCTTGTGTCCACAGTAGAGCTGGGTGGGAACTCGATTTTCCATTTTGCAGGAAATTCTGCGCTGTCGCCATTTTTTCTGTTCAACTTTCTCAAGACATTTCCCCCCCAAAACGAAATTTAATCCAACTGGGCCCGTTTCCATGAAACGTTTGGCTTTTAACGCATCAGCCTTTTCCAACAGAAAAGGTTCCACTGGAAAATCTCCAACTAGCTCCATTAGGCAGTGCCTCTCACAAGGGGGTAGGGACCTTAGCTGGGGCCACTGCATGCTACTGCAATTCTAACGATAGTGACGAACTGTTAGGATGTAGGGTCCCTTGCTACTGGCATGGGAGGTGGGGGGGAAGAGAGTAGCCAGCACTTCCCTATACCCTGCTGCTCCTGTGTTACCATATCAGCCACTTGGTGCCACTCAGGCCTGGTCTACACTATGACTTTAATTCGGATTTAGCTGCTTTAATTCGAATTAACGCTTGACCCGTCCACACAACGAAGCCATTTAATTAGAATTAAAGAGCCCTTTAATTCGATTTCTGTACTCCTCCTCGACGAGAGGAGTAGCGTCAAAATCGGTATTGTTAATCCGAATTAAGGTTAGTGTGGCCGCAATTCGATGTTATTGGCAATTAGATGTTATTGGCTACCCACAATGCAACGCTCTGGAAATCGATGCTACTACGGTAGCTTGGACGCACACCACCGAATTAATGATGCCTAGTGTGGCCGAATACATTCGAATTTATAAAATCGGTTTCCTAAATTCGAATTATATAAATTCGGATTAATCCTGTAGTAATAACAGAATAGCTTGTAACGAGGAGTTCATTTGAAAAAACTGCAAACTGCTCGCCTAATGGAGCAAAATTCGCTGACTACATTATTTGCTGGGAATTAGTTACTCGACTCCAATCACTGACGCAAGCCCGTGGGGAAGAGGATTGTTCTGTACAGCACTATTTTATAAGGGTGCCTTTGGGTAGACAATTAAAACTCAGGTCCGGCCCACTTGTGGTCATTAAAGTTCCACTTCAAAGCTGCAGGAATACGTCAACTTGTGTCTATGCACCTAGAACAATGATGTCCCATCTTGATGGGAGCTTTTGCTTGCTAATGCAATAATAAAATAATAATAATAATTTTTAACGTTGGGGTTTTAACCAGAGGGATGTGGCCAAATTCCAGTCTGGGTAATGAATTATATTTTACCAATCTGCAATTGCAGTTGGATACATTCTTCTTCTTCACTTCCTGTCTCAAAGTGTTATTTTTATTAATGTTACAGGCGCTGTGGTGCTCGGTGTTGTATATAGCAAGAGACAGTCTCTGGCCCCACAGAACCTAACTAGACACTGGGTGGGAGGGGAACTAGAGTGGAAGTAACTCACCCAAGGTCACACGTCAGGTTACTAGCAGTGTGAGGACCTGAACTCAGGTCTCCAGTGCTTAATTTGTAATGAAAGAGGTGCCAAGGCTCAAGTAATTTTTTTACTTTCATCACTGATGTGGCAAGGCCAGAGGTGCCAGGGCTCTGAACTGCCAGGCCCAGAGGTGCCGGGCTCTGAACTGCCAGGCCCAGAGGTGCCGGGGTCTGAACTGCCAGGCCCAGGGATGCCGGGGCTCTGAACTGCCAGGCCCAGAGGTGCCGGGCTCTGAACTGCCAGGCCCAGGGATGCCGGGGCTCTGAACCACCAGGCCCAGGGATGCCGGGGCTCTGAACTGCCAGGCCCAGAGGTGCTGGGCTCTGAACTGCCAGGCCCAGGGGTGCCGGGTTCTGAACTGCCAGGCCCAGAGGTGCTGGGCTCTGAACTGCCAGGCCCAGGGGTGCCGGGTTCTGAACTGCCAGGCCCAGAGGTGCCGGGACTTAGCCCTGACACAAACTAAGCACTGCAGGTTTCATAACCCTCTGCACTAGCCACTAGCCCACGCTGTCTGCCATGCAGAGTGCAGTTGCCTGCTGTTTAAGAGCTGATTTGCTTCAGTGGTTGGTAAAGGGAACCCCGTACATATAAAATTTGCAAAGCACCATGGGATAAAAGCTGCCATAAGAGTATTGCTGTTAACTACTCGGGTACTTATTCTCTGCAGCCGGAGTAACTCCCCGCGGTGCCCAAGAGGGTTTCCATTCAGGGACGCTGGCTTGGTGGCTCTCTAGCCCCATGCTCTGTTAGACCTGGACCTTTTTATCCGGGTGTGGTCACATGTGCAATGAGTTTGTCGTTCTCCTTTGGCTCCACCCCATGGTTTGGGCATGAACGGCAGGGCTACGTCTACACAGCCCGTGGCAGCGAGGCTCCCAGCCTGGGTTGACTGACGTGGCTTAGTGGGGCTGGCGCAAGCGCTCTGAAAATAGCTGTGTGGACAGCGCTTTGAAGTTGGGGTTAGGCTCTGAAACCATCCCACTCCCCCACCACCAGCTTCAGAGCCCGAGCTCCAGCGTGAGCCGCAATGTCTGCATGGCTGGTATTAGTGCAGCGGGGCGAGCCCGAGCCGGTTCACCCAGGCTGGCTGTGTACACAGACCCTGGAAGATCAGAACTGACCTGCATTGGCAGAGCGGTGTTGGGGCCTGAGAAGGTAAGAGCGTTGCACAACAGACCTGGTTCGCTGGCAGGGCGGGGAGCTCCAGAACTGGAGCGACGGGGCAGGGGACCGTAGACAGGCCTGAGATGTGGTGGCAGAACTGGGCGGGAGCTCCAGAACTGGAGTAACAGGGGGGCTGCGGTCAGGCCTGAGGGGTATTGGGCAGAGCTCTGTGTTTATAGTATTTGCCGGCACTGTACCTGGCTCAGCCCTGCCTCTATTTCATCAGCACTGACATTTACCAAACCGCCCCTAACCCGCTCGCCAAAACACGAGCAACTGCTAGTTCCACACCTGACGCTTTCTATCTAATTTCTGCTTCAAAGGGCAAGACGAATATTTCACTCTGCTGCTGCACAGTCACTAATTACTCGGCCTGCCAGGCCTCACAGTTCTTGCCTTTGATTGATTAAGTGTGTGTTGGGGTGGTTTCCCTGAGAGTTCAGGCCCCTTCTCTATGGCGCTGCTGCCTGTGGGCAGACGGGGCCACAGCCTGAGGCTGGCTGATGGATCCAGTCCTCCTTGGATCGGTTGCCTCAGTGCTGTAGCATCGGGGCTCTGCTCCCCCTCCCCGGGCTGGCTGGAGAGGGTTCCCTGCTCCCCCACCCCACCTGCGTCAGGCTCAGCTGCTCAGGTTTAGGGCATGTGGATGGTATTAAACCACATGCTCCTGTAGCCACGGTTGGTGCCGCTCCACAGGGCGACATTATAGGCAAATTATTAAAGGAGCCAATTTGTATAGCTGCAAATAGTTTGTGTAGAGCCATAAACGTCAGCTTTAAAAACCAGTGTGGGTTTAGTGGGGGCGGAAGGCAGTGGCCTGGCAGGCCTGGTGAAGGAAGCGCTCTCCTTGTCTTCAGTGGAGGCCGCCCTGTTAGCATGCCTCATGCACAATCTAGGGGGGACGGGACCTCCTTTGTGGGCAGGTCACTCTCCATCCCCCTGGCACTTCTCTGACTCTCTGCTGAGCCTGCGCACAGCTTGGAATGGGGGAGCTGGAACTGAGACCCACCAAACTCATCTCATGGATGCCACCACACCTCCATTAGAGGAGGACAATGTTCAGTCCCTACTGGGCTGGGCTGGATTCAAACCCGCGACCAACTGAAACATCCAGCCAGCCCCCTAATAAATGCTAATTGAAGAGAGGATCTCACGTGGAGATGCCTTTGGAAATCTAAGCTCCTGCAGCTTTTTACCGCTGTTAGCTCTGCCAATGGCACTCTGGGAGCGGCGCTGGAGTCTATGCTATGTTTTCCTACCTTCCAGTCAGCGGTAACTGTGCAAATCTGCTGCTGGCAGTGGGACACCACGGGTGTCACTGCGGGATTAATTGGAAGACGTTAAGGTGGCAGGGACTGGGGTGTCACTGAGGGCATTGGTGGCCCTGCATTATGGGTGATGAAGCGTGAGATCTAATGAGTCCAGCTTGGTTCTCAGATCCCAGGGGGAGTTTGCAGGGCTGGCAGGTAGGAAAACAGCCTCTTCCTTTAAGCTGAGTGCATTTGCGACTGAGATCGTAATTAGCGAGGCAGGAGAAACATGCAGCCCTATGATCGCCTCCCCCCCAGTCACTTGCAGTAACAAGCAGACCCTCGCTTTAAAGCTCAAAGTGATCTGCACTGGCCATTAGCTGTTTATGCGGCTCACTTGCTAGATTACAAGACAACGTCGAGGAATGGACAGGAAACCCCCTTTGCACCAAAACGGTATTCTTTAAAAAAATAAAGACACCAGCAGCCCTGGAGATTAAAGTTCTCTATTCAGACACAGGGCAGGTAATAGAATACCTAGCTCTTACTGCATCACAATGGTAGTGTTTTACGTACACGCTGCACTGGTGTAAGGGATGAGACAAGGTGCAAGGCAAGGGAGATTCACACCCTAGAGCTACTTGTGACAAGGGGTGTCCATTCTATACATCTTTGTTTCAAGCAACATTGCTCTTCTAGGTGAGAGAGTGATAGAGTGGTTAAAGCACAAACTTGGGACCTAAGCACTCCGCGTTCAATTCCCTGCGTTACCACCGGCTTATTGTATGACCTTTTGCAGGTCTTACTCTTCCTGTGCCTCAGTTCCCTATCTGTACAATGGGGATAATAGCATGGCCCTACCTCGCTGGGGGTGTGGGTTGTGAAGCAAAATGCACGAAAGGTTGCAAGATACTCTGGTACTACAGCAACGGGTCTATGTAAGGGGGGAGGGATAGCTCAGTGGTTTGTGCATTGGCCTGCTAAACCCAGGTTTGTGAATTCAATCCTTGAGGGGGCCATTTAGGGATCTGGGGCAAAAATCTGTCTGGGGATTTGTCCTGCTTTGAGCAGGGGGTTGGACTAGATGATCTCCTGAGGTCCCTTCTAACCCTGACATTCTATGACCATAGATAGGATACTCCAGTGTGGCATGCACAAAAAAATCTGCACAAAGGATTTCCCATTGCATTTTTCTATTTACCACATGGGAAGTATCACAACATATGGTGTACCTCATGCCCCAACAACAACTAGGGGGTGAAACAAGACAATCACTGTGCTCTCGAATGAACTTGTGCAGGAAAAAGACAAAAATTGGAGCTCATCTGTGGGCGAATCCCTTTCACAAAGCGATCACTCTACAGCTGACCTCTCAGTGCTCGTCCTCAAAGGAAACCTGCACAACACCTTCAAAAGATGAGCCTGGGAGCTTACATTCATAACTTTGCTAGACACTAAAAAATCATGGACTGAACAGAGCCACTGGATTTATGCCTCATTACAACAATCTGTAAGCACTAACCTGCCTCCCCCTTTTTGTCCTATGACTGCAGGACTGTTCACTGGCCTTTTTACCTTGAATGGTCTCTTGAGATGTGTGTTAACTACTTATGCTAAACAATCTTAGTCCACCTTGTATTTAGCGGTGACATGCTGAGTGAGTTTCCCAGACCTGAAGAGCTCTACGTAAGCTCAATAACTTGTATCTTTCACCAACAGAAGTTGGTCCAATAAGAGATATTACCTCCCCCACCTGGTCTCTTTACTGGGGGAAGTGTAGTCGTTCCATTCAAATAGTTTCACTCTTTCCATAGAGGATTTTGGTTTGGTGCAGAGGAAAGTATTTTTTCAGAAAACAGAGAGAAAATACTTTATTTTTGTAGTAGCACCTAGAGAATCCGTTCAAGATCAGGGCCCCATCTTGCCGGGTGCCGAACAGACCCATAGTAAGAGAGAGTCCCTTCTACAGAGAGTTTACAGTCGAAACAGATAAGACAGAAAGAGGGTGGGAGGGGAAATAAATAGAAAGAGGAAGTGATTTGTCTAAGGTCAAAGAGTAGGTCCATGGCTGAGCCATGATTATGACCCACCAGCGCGATTCCTAGACCCGGGCTCTACCTGGGGCTGTTGGACCCCAGCCAATCTAGTCCCACTCAGCTAGTACGTCTGCTGTTGGGTTTGGTCTTGTTTTAAAAGACTATGGTGACCAGACTTCCTCCACTTTCCCCAGGAAACTACTTCGTAGGCAAAATCTCACCATCGGGTTTATTCTTTGACTTGTCCTGCTCTGTGAAAAGGCCCATATTTATCAATGGGCCACTCAATGGCATGGATAAGACAGTTTCATTTGTATCAAAATAATTCAGTTGAACGATGGTGGTGCAGAATAAGGAGGCAGCGTGGCTAGATCACTGATTGAATCTCAGAAGACCTAGGTCCTCTTTTTTTCAACTCCGCCACTGACCTGCTGGATGATCGTGGCCAGCTCACGTCACCAATCTGTGTCTCAGTTTCCCCCTCATGATACTGACCTCTTTGTGAAGCACTTTAAGATCTACGGATGCTAAGAGCTAGGGATATTACGAGTAGTTGCCCTGACATGGATACAATCCTCCTATGGCAATGCAGCTCAGTATGGAAATATGAGACGTGGGGCCTGGTTTTCACTTCACTTACAAATGCGGAAATCAGGAGTGATGCCGCTGAGCTACAGCTGGGTAAGTGAGAAGAGAATCGGGCACTTCAAAGGTGGTTTCCCCCCAGAAGAAGAGCTCTCTAAAAATGGCCTTGGGAGGCTCCATGTTTATGGTTGCTCAGTGACTCCAGATCAAACGTGCTCAGCTTACAAGTAAAAATATATTTTGTCCAAATGCCACCCCTGCAAACACCCCTGGGCTCCACACGCTGAGCTAGCCTCCATTCTTCTGCATCATTACCTGTAACTAAGAGTCTGCTGCGGGGCTTATCAGCCCCTCCATGACCCCTCTGTAGCCCCACGGCGAGGTGTCACTGATTGGAACTTAGCAAGCCATTCTGTTGGAACCAGCTCCCACTCCCAGACAGGGCCGGCTCCAGGCACCAGGTTACCAAGCAGGTGCTTGGGGCGGCCACTTCGGAGAGGGGCGGCACGTCCAGCTGTTCGGCGGCAATTTGGCGGACGGTCCCTCACTCCTGCTCGGAGCGAAGGATCTCCCGCCGAATTGCCGCCGCAGATCGCGATCGCGGCTTTTTTGTTTTGGTTTTGTTTGTTTGTTTGTTTGGCTGCTTGGGGCGGCCAAAACCCTGGAGCCGGCCCTGCTCCCAGAGCTGAGCTGTCTCTGCAGGGTTAACGGATAGTAGCAGCTTACTTCTGGCATTAAGCTCTGCACACCTGACTGTGAAAAACACACTGGGAGCAAGTCCGAAGGGGACATTTTCTTAGTCAACTTCCAGAGTAGAACTAGTGCCGAGAGACGAACGGCACAGAAACGACCGCCTCCTGTTTCCCCCAGACGGGTTTCTGCTCTTGGGTAAGTGTCACAGAGACGGGGGAAAGAGCATTTTCCTTGACTTAACCTTGACAACTCAAAGCAAAATAGCCACCAAATCATTTCTAAAGGGACATAATAGAGACAATCAAGCACCGATTATGCCTCCCAACATGAGCGCCGATAAGCATTTAACTAATACCTGATGGCTTTCCAGGCCTCCGCAGGCTGTCAGCCAGCAGTTTCTCTATTATACCCACCAAACCTCTGTTTTCTCAACCCCGGTGCTCTCTCCCTCTCCATTCATCTGCAATACAACCTGTAATTTTCTGCCCACTTTGCTTAAGTGCTGGCGATTTGTTGAAGTCACAAAAGACAGGCAGAGCTTTTCAGGGCCCACATGCTGGTTGTAAGTGAGGTTAGAAAAACACCGGGCTCTCTTTTCTCTTCTCTGTCAAATAGGCTTGAACTAGCCCAGGGGGGGAAATCTCCTTCAAGGTTCGGTTTGAATGAGTGTTCGGAGCTCAGGGGGGTTTATCCGAACATCTCTGTTGGAAATCAGGCTGGGAATAGCTTTCCCGGTAAGATTTCTGGCACAGCCTGCTCAGAGATACAGCGGAATCCCGAATAGCTGAACCCCCAGCTATGTGACTGGCCTTCCTGAGTTGCTGTCAGTATGTCCCACTCTGCTATAAGCCGAGCACTCAATGCAAATGTATCTCGTGTCACCTAAGTGATTTGGAAGACCAGATTTCTTCTAGACTGTACTGAGAACTGCCTTCCTTATGGGCATTTTGGTGGTTTGTTCCAGCCAAAATTGGGTCCTATTGGATGCTAGAAATGGGCCAAACCAAAACCCAAGACGGGATCACCAGACTTTGGATCTGAGATCCAAGCTTTGTGTCTGCCCTGCATGAACTCTCTCCTGCCTTCCCACCCCCCAGCCCAGATCTGAGCTTTGGGGGAATTTTGAGTCTTGATCTGCATTTCTACAAAAAATGTAGAGTCCAAGGTTGGTTTGAGTCTCTAGTGAACAGAGAAGCTGCAAAGAAAAAAACAACTTGTGCCCTTTTTTGCTTGATGATGTAACAAGAAGGCCTGAAAAGATTTGTTAAATACACTTTTTTTACCTGTAAAATTCAGGTCCTGAAGCTAAATATGAGTCAACAGTGTGATGCTGTTGCAAAAAAAGCAAACATGATTCTGGGATGTATTAACAGGTGTGTTGTGAGCAAGACACGAGAAGTCATTCTTCCGCTCTACTCTGTGCTGGTTAGGCCTCAACTGGAGTATTGTGTCCAGTTCTGGGCACCGCATTTCAAGAAAGATGTGGAGAAATTGGAGAGGGTCCAGAGAAGAGCAACAAGAATGATTAAAGGTCTTGAGAACATGACCTATGAAGGAAGGCTGAAAGAATTGGGTTTGTTTAGTTTGGAAAAGAGAAGACTGAGAGGGGACATGATAGCAGTTTTCAGGTATCTAAAAGGGTGTCATAAGGAGGAGGGAGAAAACTTGTTCACCTTAGCCTCTAAGGATAGAACAAGAAGCAATGGGCTTAAACTGCAGCAAGGGAGGTTTAGGTTGGACATTAGGAAAAAGTTCCTAACTGTCAGGGTGGTTAAACACTGGAATAAATTGCCTAGGGAGGTTGTGGAATCTCCATCTCTGGAGATATTTAAGAGTAGGTTAGATAAATGTCTATCCGGGATGGTCTAGATGGTATTTGGTCCTGCCATGAGGGCAGGGGACTGGACTCGATGACCTCTCGAGGTCCCTTCCAGTCCTAGAATCTATGAATCTCTAGTGAAATGGTGACATCACAAGAGGCCAGGAATTGAAAGCAATTGAGAGAGGAAGGGGTTTTTAGTCAGATGGGTTGAAACACGTTTTTTTGTTAAAACATTTAACTGCGATAACTAATAAACATTTCTGAGAAAAGGAGCCCATGTTGAAGATGCAACACCTCCTTCCTGCTCTTTTTGAACGATGGTATGACTCAGAGCGTTCACAAGTCACATATACCTCCAAGAAGTCCTCTGGCAAACCCCAGGCAGACCAGACTTCCCATCCCTAAGGTTTCTAGTTAAAATCCAACCACTGTATTATTTCCCCCCCGGTTTTCAAAAAAATGAAACAAAAAATGCAATTTGAAACTATTTCTTTCCCCCCCCCCCAATTATGTTGGTAAAACAATGCACGTTTTGTTGAAATTGGCTTGTTTTTGCAAAGCTGTTCGGTTTCAACAAAACTGTATTTTTTTGGATGGAAAAGGATTTCAGTCAAGAAAACTGACCAGTCCCTGAATCCACAATAGCCATCACTAGTAATAAACTTCCCTCTGGAGAAGAGCATAGACCAGTGGTCCGCAACGCAGTGCCCGTGGGTTCCATGGCGCCCGCCGGGGCATTTATGTGCGCCCGCCTAGTGCCCAGCAGGGGAGAGAAGCTGGGGCCCCACGCCTGCTGGGGACAGAGTACTCCGGGGCTGCGGGCGCCGGTGTTCTCTGTCCTCGCGGCTTCTCTCTGGATTCATATATTATATTAAATATCATGTTTTTCGTATTATTTAATGTACAAATACAAAATAAGCCTTGAAAAGTTGTTGGCGCCCGCCACACTCTTCTGAAAACATGAATGTGGTACTGGCCACAAAAAGGTTGGGGACCACTGGCATAGACAGTCATCCTTCACATCTGTCTAGAGACACGGTAATTACTGCATATCTGGGAGCAGGTAGTCCAGATGGATCAACAGCTCTAGTTCATGCTAACTAGCTTGGCTCTTCCAGCTTACTTCATAGTAAAGAGACCGCATTGGGTTGTAATAAATTATGAAGAGGATTCCTTATTGAGGCTACTGGACACAGACACAACCTGTGGGACTTTCTGGCACATGTAGCTTCCTTTAATCCTGGCTGGGTCCCAGCAGTCATGCAATGGACTACATTGCAAACCCATATCTCACACACACACAAAAGTATTTGATGGCAATATTGTCAATGTCTATCCACCATAACCTGAGGGAAACCGCAAGATTGTCAGCTGTTGGGGACAGGGAATATCTTTTCTCTGTGTTTGCACAGCACCTAACACAATGAATCCATGACCGGGGTGTCTCTGTGCAATCATAAATTATAATAAGCTAGAGGGCTTGCACTCTGGTCTCCGGTCCTGCTTTTCACCACATGATATAGGGCTGGGGTTTGGACAGTGTAGGTTGCTGATGGATATTTCACTTATCACTAAATGCAGCATATTCATATTTTTGCTCTCATATAGTACCTTCCACCCACGCCTCCCAAAGCACGTGAATTAAGGCCCATAAGACGCTAGTGTAAGCATTATACCCATTTCACAGCTGGAGAAATTTAAAGAGATTTGCCCGGGCTCACACAGTGAGTCAATAGCAGATCTAGGAATAGAACCCGGGAGTCCCAACTCCCAGTACTAATCATTAGGCTACACAGTCCTACCAGGGACTCCCATGCTAAACCCAGGAGTCCTGGCTCCCTGTCCCCTCCTCTACATTCGGCAACATTCCCTCCATAGCTAAGAAATGTGTCTTTTTTGTTTGATGAAACTTTTTTTTATTTCTTGCCCTGAAGACTCAAAAGTCACGGGGAATTTTGAAGAAAACTCCGCAGTTCTTTTTAAAAATTTCCGTTTAAAAAAAATTGGCAAGGCTCTATCTTGAATCCAGGGCTGGGGGAAATCTCAATTGCTGATGCCCCACTGTGCTGGCGAAGTCCTCCTCTGCCACAGAAAAGCCAGTGGTTACAGCAGTGCAGCCAAAAAGCCACCCAACTCTGCAGTGGCGATTTTCAGAGCCCTACTCAACTGACTCAGGCTTGTGCTATGGAGCTAAAATAGCCATGTAGATGGTCGGGTTTGGGCTGGATCCTGAAACGCAGCGAACGGGGAGGGCCTTCGGCCGGAGTGAGAACGTCTACACTGCTACCTCTGCCTTGTAGTAGGAGCTGCCAGTCGACCCAGGCTCCGAGACTCGCTGCCCCAGGGTGTCTCTGGCAGTGGAGACATGCCCAGTGAATGAAAGCACCCATACAAATGTGTGTTCAGTGTAAAGGCTGGGGCCACACTAGCGCCAGGGGATAAGCCCCCGGGGAAGCCTGCAGTTACTTGGATTCTCTCTGTGATTAATAGGAAGGCAGGCCCGGATCGGGCCGCTGGGTTTCAGAAACACTGGGCAGCCTCTATTCCGTTTGAAGTCAACCTTTGCTTCTTATATGCTTTGGGGCGAAATGTTTTCAAACTCCCCCCCCCCGCCCGCCCAGTGATTTAGGAGCCTGCGTCCTGTTGATTTTCCAATGACACTTGAGCATCTAAGTCACTCTGTGTTGCTACAGTGTTTCTTGGGTACCCATCACTCAACTCCTCTAGAGGGAGCAGGGGTTCTCCTGCTAGCTGTCCATGGTACTTATATGACCCCCTGAACTTTAATATGTATGTGTCTCACACACACCCCGCCCCCCCGGCAGGTAGAGCAATGCTATTATCTCCATTTTACAGGTGGGGAACAGAGACACAGAAAGGTTAAGTGATGGGGCCAAGACCACATAGGAAGATTGTGATAGAGCAAAGATTCAAACCCAGGCTAGCTTTAAGTTTAAGGCTAGCCCTCTAACCACTGGGCCAGTTCGGCTCTCTCGTGGAGGTACTTACTGTAGCTGGCCGAAGGGGGGGGGGGGAACAACAGTAAAATTGTTTTGAAAACGGTTTCAAAGTTTTTTAGGTTTTATAAATATTTTCAAAACCTGAACTATTGTCACCAGCTCTATAGCAGGGGAGGGGGAAAGAAAAAAACCAGAAAAAAATTAATGATTTTTTTCCAACTTTTTCCTGCTTTTTTATTTTTGAAAAATTTAAAAACTGACAGTGTTGCTTGAAAGTTGAAAAGTTCTGATCAGCTCAACCTACGACCATCGGGTCCAACAAGGGTCCATGCTTCCGCATAACTCTGCAAAACACCCACTGACTTCAACAGAGCCAGGAGCCTACCCCCTCTCTTTTCTTCTCAGACCCTGTGGGATACCAAATACCTGGGATTTGGGAAACCTAGTTCAACTACTGTATTGCCTTCTTGCACAATATCCCTCATGGCAGGGCAGCCCAGGAAAACACCAGGTGGGGGCTTGGAAATAACTTGGAGAAATCTGGGATTTTGTAACTATTTATGTCTAGAACGAAAAAGTGCTCCC
The DNA here is from genome assembly GCF_028017835.1 of Emys orbicularis. Taxonomy (NCBI): domain Eukaryota; kingdom Metazoa; phylum Chordata; order Testudines; family Emydidae; genus Emys; species Emys orbicularis. Next base: position 5,147,436 of record NC_088706.1, on the reverse strand, counting down.
CCCACCACGCACACATGCAGTGGAATGGAATGTACCAAACATTTCCAAACTCCAGAATCCACAAAATTCTAGAAGATCCCAAACTCTAGAACCACTGCACTTCCTAGACGTTCCAAACTTCAGGCAATGAAATTCTAGAAACCTTCCATTCAAAAATGTCCCCAAACTCACGCTGTTCCTAAAAAGGGGCCAAACTCCAGATGCCATGACGTTCCTAAAGCTTCTAAACAATGGAGTTTGGCTTCTTCTCTCTGGAATATTAGCCCTGGCAAATGTTCTGCATCTCATTCAAAACACACACCCACACACCCACACCACTTTAATCTGACAGTAAAAAATAAATATCTTAAAGGAACAGGCAAGGTGTGAATACTTCCGGGGCAGTACAAGCTACAAACATCAAGGCATGGAGAGGTGAAATGACTCAAAGGTTCACCTTACAGGTGAACGGCTCAATCAGGTGTAGAACCAAGGTCTCTTGAAGCCCACTCTAGTGCCCTGTAACTGCACTGCACTTGCTTAAAAGCTTGAGATCCTCAGCTGAAAAACTCTAGAGAAGGGCAAGGAATTTTGCTTATTCAACCACCTGACCCTGTCTCATGACACTGAAAACAGATCATTGCATATTTCAAATGGAACGTAGCATCTCAAACGTGAAGGCTGTAGAGGGGTCACTGTTGCAGTTCAAATGCATCACCTCCCAAGTCCTCAGGATGGCAGCACTGCCCAGCTTTGCAGTGTCCCAGCCCTTGAGACACATCTTTCATTTGTTTAGTGTATTTCACTCTTAAGCACTTTGCAAAGCGCAAAGGAATCACTTAACTCATCACTGGGATGCGGTCCCATCAGGATGGATCAAGACAACTGTTTAACTGGATGCAGCAAGGTTGCACAAGACCTTAAGATAGAATAACTGGAAGAATCCTATATCCAGTTAAAGAGAGGGAGGAGTTTGGGGGGGCGGGGGGCAGAACGCAGTTGCATGCACCTTTCCAGAAAACAGGAACTCTCGCAAAAAGCATTGGGGGGGGGGACAGTTAATGGCCCTTGATCGCATCATCAGTTGCACTGAAGCAGCACAAAGCAGATGAGGATCAGGGTGAAAGGATCTGGTCCGAGTCTCTCCAGTTGTGGGGATGGTGACAGACCTGAAGATCTTTGGTGTGAGACAGTTGCCCGAGCGCTGACCCACCGCAGCGTCTTTGGAAACCCAAATTAGGAAGCCAGACATTTAGGAGGCCGGAGCTTGTGTCTCTAACTGTGCAGCCTGCATGTGGTGGGCTGGGATTTTCCCTTCACTTCCCGGGAGTGGTGGAAAGTTGTGCTCCAGTTCTGGCGAGAGCCCATCGGTCATTGGTGTGCAGTCTGCATGCTCTGGGCAATCTGCTCTCCCACGCAGACCACTGGCAACATTTAAATCTCACGCTGCACTCCGCAAATTAGGGTGTAAGGCGATACACAAAGCTCCTGTGTGCGTCGCCGTGGGTATTGTCTCTTCCTTAAGATGAACTTAGTCGTTGGGGAAAGGCACTGGATTGAAGATGCTGGAAAGGGAAGGTCTCCGTTTGTCCATGCAGCCTAGACAGGGCAAGATTCCCCAACATCACGCTGCCCTGCCAAGGTGTCTCATCTGTGCTCACACCGTAGTGTTAGAGGGGACTTTGGTCTGCATGGCCCATTTCGCCCTTAGCCTCTTGCTGAGCTGGCCACAAAGCATGCCAGACAGGGCCAGCTGCCCTGAGTCTTTAGGATGTGGAGGAGTGGCACAGAAACCCATGAGCTCGTTAAAAGCAGCTGGCCAAATTGCTGTGAGATGGTAACACCTGACATAGCGCCGGTGTGGACAGTGTGAAACTTGGGGGAGGGCTTTTACACACCCGTGAGCGACGTAAGCAGTAGTGTAGATCTGTCCTAGGACTCAAGAAACTAGGATTCCTATTCCTGACTATGGGTACGTCTACACTGCCCGGATCGGCGGGTAGTGATCAATCTATCGGGGATCGATGTATCGCGTCTCGTCTAGACGCGATACATCGATCCCCGAACGCGCTCCCCGTCGACTCCGGAACTCCACCAGGGCGAGAGGCGGAAGCGGAGTCGACGGGGGAGCGGCGGCCATCGATCCCACGCTGCGAGGACGCGAAGTAAGTCAATCTAAGTCAATCTAAGATATGTCGACTTCAGCTACGCTATTCTCGTAGCTGAAGTTGCGTATCTTAGATTGATCCCCCCCCCCAGTGTAGACCAGGCCTATGTCACCACCCTGTGATCTTGGGCAAGTCCCTTCCCCGCGCAGTGCCTCAGTTTCCTGTCCCACCCTTTGTCAGTCTTGTCTAGACAGACTGTGAGCTCTTCGGGGCAGTAACAGTCTCTCATTCTGTGTCTGTGCAGCGCCTAGCACCATGGTGCCCTGCTCTCAGGTGTGGAGGCTGAGTTGACTAGTCCCCATTGTGACCCTCATTGCAGAGTGATCCCCTGGCACTGGGGAAGGGCAGCTGCATCGAGGTTCCCATTGTGTCCATTGCTGGCTGAGCTCTTCCTCTTTATCGTCTTCGCAGTCAGTGCTAGTTAACGTCACAAGAGCAAATTGGTGCTAATAAAGTGCTGGAGTAAGTCAACTTGGCAGGCCAAGGCCATCGGTGCCAGACGGTACCTGCCAGGACCTGGGGTGGCTAAACGCACGCCAGAATCTACAGGGGAAAATCAGCCCCTGCTGTGAGCCGAGGTAAGTCCTGGGAAATGGATTATTGGGGCTGGATGTAACGTATCATATTGGGAGGAAGGACACTATCGACACAGTGTGTGGATTTTGACCCTCCTGGGAGATCGGGACCACCCTCCTTTTCTTTATGGCTAGACTGGGGGAGGGAGCCTGAAACTTTCTTCTGTTGTAACATGGGGTCACGGCACGGGAAAGGTTGAGAATGGAGCTGTGCAGAGGACAGAAATTCTGTTTCACAAAGGATTCTGAGATTTCAAAATGTGTTCTCAGTCCCCGTTGGACCAGAGCCCCAACGTTTCAAAACTGCCTGCGAAAGAGAATTCTGGGGGAAACATTTGTTTAAGATTGATCAAAATGTTTCAGGTTGACAAACATTGAAATGTTTTGTTTTGATATTGACCTTCACTTAATTTTCCATTACAACATATATTACGGAAAAAACAAAATGAAAAACCATTTCAAAACGAAAAATCAAAACATTTCATTCTGAAAATGTCAAAACAGGATCTTCCCACCCACCCCCACCGCTGCCCCCCAGCCTTTTCTCCTAAAGGAAATTTCAGCACAATCAACACAATTTTGTGAAGCATTTCGATTTCAAGAGAACTGCACATTCTGACAGAAAACGGCTCCATCAAAGTTTTCCCAACCACCTTAAGAACTGCTGGCCTAATAGTTAAATCACAGGACTGGGGGAGGAGTCGGGAAACCTGACTCTGTATCCTGTAGCCTCAATACAGGATCTCCTTTCTATTTCACAATAGCCACCATAATGTAATGTTAAACTGTATTATACTATTCAGCCACTAGGTGGCACTGGTTTTAAAATACCTTATTTAAATGAACCTCCTCAGGGATACCTTGCAGAGCATAAAAGATCTGATGATGAGCTCATCTGGTGTGTATAAGCAAGCTCTGTAGCCAGTCCACATCTGGTATAGGAACATGACATGGTGTCAGGAGTAAATTAAGAACAGAAACAGAAGGAAAACAGCAACCAAGATTGCAGACAAAAGGAACAAAGCTACAAAGGTTGCAGGATCTCATCAACATGCCACTCTGCAATACGCCAGAGAAGTTGACAAACCTTTACAATGGACAGACTGAAAGCAGTGTTTTGCAAGATTTCAAATTGCAAACAAGTTCCACAGAGACATTGGAGATATACAGGTATCTTCTTCAATTTGTGGTATGCGGAAGCAGGCAAAGCATATCTTTAAATCCTTAGATTTTACTAAAGACAGTCACAACGATGACTATGAAAGGGCTCAGGCTATGTTTGATGCATACTTTATACCCCAGAGAAATGAGGTTTATGAAAGACCATGTTTTCACCAGAGAATTCAAGAACCAGGGGAAAATGTTGAAGGTTTTGTAAGAGTTCTGCATCCATTGGTTGAAAACTGATTTTGAGAATGCAAAACATGAAAATATCAGAGACCAGCTGCTTATTGGGTTAAGAGATTAAAAACCTTTCACAGCAGCTACAATTGAAGAGAGATTTACCCTTATCCATAGCTATACAGATACCAAAGCAGTCGGATATCAGAGGGGTAGCCACGTTAGTCTGTATCCACAAAAACAATGAGGAGTCTGGTGGCACCTTAAAGACTAACAGATTTATTTGGGCATAAGCTTTCATGGGTAAAAAACCCACTTCTTCAGATGCATGGAGTCAGAATTAGACAAACAACAGAACAAAAGGCAGGATCAACTTAAAAAAACAGAAACTAGCTTAGAAGCTTAAACAGACACTTGCGTATTAAAAGTCATTGTCAGAAACCCCCCCGAGGCAAGGAGAGAGAACTCCCAGGCTAAGAGGGACAAATTCCAGCCTACATGCACAAGGTGTAGAGAAAGTCATATCCCAAGAGATGATGCATGTGCAGCCAGAGGCACAAGGTGTAATAAATGCATGAAATATGAACATTTTGGTGCTGCTGCCTCACCAAAGTAGTCAGGGAAGTTAACTCATAACTGAATATTCATAGCAAGACTAATGACTTTAAAACTGACTCAGGAACTGACATCACAGACATTTCAGAAGCGACTTACAGTCACCTTCAACCCCTCCCAGAGGTGAAGTCACTGACTAGCCTTAGAGGTATTCTGAACTGCATGGGCCAGTTCACCACAGAAACAACTTACTGCCAGGTTCCCAACAAGGGCAGTCAGGACCAAGGGTCACAGCAGGGCAAACCTGAGGCTGGGAGTAGAAGAGGAGTTCATAGTCAGGTCCAGGGCAGGGTTGATACAAAAGGTCAGAGTCTGAGTCAGGAGGCAAAGTCCAAATCAAGCCAAGGTCAAGCCAGGAATTCAAGAGCAAGGACCAATCATAATAGCTACAGAATTTCCACACTGTTACCTGGACAGTTCCTGGAACGCCTTTGGGGTTATATAGGGCAGGGAGCCAGACGGGAGCCATGGGGCTGCTGTCTTTCATCCCCGTGAGGTGGAACTTCTCAGGGTCTGTGTCCTCAGCAGGTCATGGGAAGTGGAGCCAAAGTAGCCAACACTGCTGCTGGGTGGCAGCTTGGAGATGCCAGCTGACTGGTATCTCTACATGTCTGGGTTCTACACCTGTGGGGCCTTCCCTTTACAAAGACAAAAGCTTTGCATTCAGACTGCATGTGATCAAAGGACCACAGACCAGCAGCCTTCTCAGCATGGCTGCCACAATGGGCCAAATGAGAAGGGTGGAAGAACTTGATGGAATATTTGGTGATATTGGACTTTTGAAAGGAGATCCAGTACAAAGAACTTTGAGACCATGCTGAACCAGACAGTGTACAAACACCTGTCAGGATTCCTCACTCCATCACTCCAAAAAGTATAAACTGAGTTAAAGAGAATGGAGCCGATTGGCATAATCAAGAAAATCTCTGAGCCAACAGCCTGGTGTGCGCCAATGGCACCAGTTATAAAGAAAAATGGAAAAATACAAATCTGTGTAGATCTTAAAAGACTTAATGAAGCAGTAGTGGGAGAAAAATACATTCTTCCAACACCGGATGATTTCCTCCCCAAAATGAAAGAAGTTACAGGATTCCCCAATCTGGATTCTGCCAAATTCCTTTAGCCAAAGAAAGTGCTAAACTGACTACATTTATCATACCCTTTGGGAGATTTTGCTTTCAAGGCTTACCTTTTGGGATTATCTATGCACCTGACATTTTCCAAAGAAAGATGGCAGAACTGTTAACTAACACAAATGGAGTTGTAGTTTTCAGGGATGATATTCTAATATATGGATCTTCGATAGAGGAACATAACAAAACCCTCAATGAAGTCCTAAGCCTAATCAATCAGTCTGGACTGAAACTAAACAAGGAAAAATGCATTTTCTGCCCACCCCAAATTGAGATTTTGGGACAGACGATAAACAAAGATGGAATCGGTCCTAGCCCTGAGAAAGTAAAACCAATTCAGAATTGAATGCACCAACTAATGTACCAGAACTGAAACGTATACTGGGGATGGTAAATTACCTTGGTGGATATCTACAAAAACTTTCTACAGTGACAAAACCACTGAATGAATTGCTAAAGTCCACCACATTTTGGGTATGGGGGCTAAATCAAAATTGCCTTTAAAAAGGTAGAAGAAATGATCTCAGCAGCTCCAGTTCTCCAGTGCTATGATGTGCACAAACTCACAGTGGTAAGTGTGGACACAAGCAGCTACGGCCTCGGTTGTGTATTGTTGCAACAACACGGCTCTGAGTGGAAGTTGTCTCGTTACTCTCACACACTTAGAGAAGCTGAAAAATGCCATGCATAGATTGTAAAGGAGTGCCTGGCAAGCAGGTGGGCATGTGAGAACTTTTACAGCTGTCTGTGTGGACTGGATTAGTTTATATTCATAACAGATCATAAACCACTTGTAACCTTCAACAGAGGAAAAGACCTGCATGAAGCAGTGTTGAGATGCCAATGTCTATTACTAAGGTTAATGTGATTTAACCCAATTGCTAAATATGCTCCTGGACAAAAATCTGGTAGTAGCAGACACTCTGTCATGGACCCCAGCATCACATTCAACTACCTGTGAGCTCAAAGATGACATAAAGGCGTATGTGGATGCTGTGGACACACACAGGCCAGTGTCAGAAAGGAGACTATTGCAGTTACAAAAAGCAACCTCTACAGACATGCAACTTCAGGAAGTTCTAAGTTACATTAGGGGCGGTTGGCCCAAGTAGCTAAAGGACTCCAGCGGAGGGCAACGAAAATGGTTAGGGGTCTGGGGCACATGACTTATGAGGAGAGGCTGAGGGAACTGGGGTTATTTAGTCTGTAGAAGAGAAGAGTGAGGGGGGATTTGAGAGCAGCCTTCAATTACCTGAAGGGGGGTTCCAAAGAGGTTGGCGTTAGGATGTTCTCAGTGGTGGCAGATGACAGAACAAGAAGCAATGGTCTCAAGTTGCAGTGGGGGAGGTTTAGGTTGGATATTAGGAAACACTATTTCACTAGGAAGGTGGTGAAGCACTGGAATGGGTTCCCTAGGGAGGTGGTGGAATCTCCATCCTTAGAGGTTTTTAAGGCCTGGCTTAACAAAGCCTTGGCTGGGATGATTTAGTTGGGGTTGGTCCTGCTTTGAGCAGGGGGTTGGACTAGATGATCTCCTGAGGTCTCTTCCAAACCTAATATTCTATGATTCTATGACACTAAGGAAGTGGCAAGAGACTACTTTGCGGTGTGTGGACAATTAAGCAAGTCAAATGCACTCATGATAAATTGCATTGTACTTCCAAATGAAATGAGAGGAGAAATCCTAAACCTCCTCCATGAAGGACATCAGGGATGAACTAAATGCTATGAATGGACCAACCAGTCAGTTTGGGTCAGCAAGGACATAAAGAATAGAGTATCTGCTCGTGAACATTGCAGAACTAACAGAACAACACAACACAAGGAACCTTTAATAACAACACCCCTACCAGACAGACCTTGGAAGAGATAGGTGCAGATTGATGTGAATTCAGAGGACATCCATACCTGGTTGTTGTGGACTATTTTTCCAGATATAAAGAAATAATGTACTTGAAAGACATAACATGTTGCAGTGTTATCAAGAAACTGAAGAGCACTTTTGCTCCCTTTGATATTGCAGAACAACTAGTGACAGGCAACTGACCACAATTCACGGCAGTAGAAGTCAATTCATTCTGAACAAAATATGATTTTGATCATATTACTAGCAGCCCACATTACCCACAAGCAAACGGAGAGGCTGAGTGATCTGTACAGACAGCCAAGAAAATCCTACAGCATTTCTTGCTCTTCTGATTGACACCAGTAGCAGCTACTGGATATAGTCCAGCACAACTCCTGATGGGAAGACAACTCAGAACTACTGTTCCAACGTTGGAAAAGAATCTAGCTCCAACATGGCCAGACATGAAGAGAATAGCCAAATGGGATTAAAAGGCTAAAAGAGCTTATGAACACTTTTACAGCTGACGTCGCTCAGTTAGAGAACTGCTGGGTCTAGAACCTGGTGACCGTCTTCATGTCAAATTGGATGGAGAAAAGGGGTTGAAAACTCTCATAAAGAAAAAGAATTCAGGGCCCGGATCATACGTGATTGAGACCAACAGTGGAGAGTTCAGCAGAAACCATGGACATCTACAGTTTGTTCCTCAGAAAGAACAAGCAACAGAGCAAACTCTATAGATGGCAGATGCAGAACAAGAAGAATACGACTCAGGGATTCCAAACCGACCAAAGCTAGCCGTTGCAACTAATGGACACCCAGATGACCAAATTGTTATGCGTTCAGGTCATGTAATGAGAAACCAGGCTGATTCAGAGAGACTTACCAGACTGATATGTACTAACTTCAAAGACAGGGTGGGAGTGTAAATATTGTAAATGCAGAACTTAAAGGGGGAGATGTAGTGGAATGCTAAAGTGTATTATACTGCTCAGGCACTAGGTGGAGCTGTTTGTAAAATAGTTTATAAAAAGCTAACCTCGGCCATACCTGGCAGTGCATTAAAGGATCTTATGATGAACTCAGCTAGTATGTATAAGCAAGCTTTGTAGCCACCCTGCATCTTTCCTCTGATACATACAGTGTAAGCTCTTTGAGGCAGGGATCACCCTTTCGTTAAGTGTGTGTACAGCAGTGGGGCCCTGATCTCTGATGCGCATCCCTACTTAGACTGCAAGCTGCTTCGTGCAGGGCCCATTTCATTCTGTCTTTGTACAGTGCAGGATGGGGGTTCCTTACTGCTACGGAAATAATAATATTAAATATCCTGCTCCCACTGAAGCTAGTTGCAAAAGTCTCGCTGACTTCAACGGCACCCAGATTTGTTTCTTACTGACTCGACAGGAGTTGAGAGCCATAGCAACTTGAGAAATAAAATAATCATATTTCATTCTAATATCGCTACATCATATTGAGTCCTTCTGAACTGATCTCTGGGGAGAACTGGCAGCCAGGATTGGCACCTTTCAATTATCAATCAAGGACACATTTGTGTCTTTTTGGTTTTTTTAAGGGTAGGAGGGTGGTGGGAGAAATTGACAATAACCCTCATTTCCTGATTAACATCTAATCTTTCCAGGCCTGCTTATCAGGAGTGAATCTGAAAAGGCAACAGCTGAGCTACCCTGTGGGTTTTGTCTGATTCATTCCTCAAATGGATGTATTCTTGTCACTGGGCTCCATTGTATAACGGCGTAATCCTGCTCTCACCGAAATCAGTGGCTGAGTGAACTCCCCTGCAGCGGAATCAGACCCGTAGCCAGTTTACAGGTTTCTGTACAAGACTTGGTGGGTGCAGTAGCTCTCTGTGAACACAGGAGGTCACACACCTACGTCCAGAAGGGGTCCAAGGTTCACAGCTGGCTTTCCGCTTTGGCCTTATGTTATTTAAAATACGTCTGTCGGCGACGCAGGCTTAAGGGCAGCGAGGCGACTGCGGCAGGGATGTTGTCATGGGGCAGCGGGATCCCCAGACCCCTCATTCTCCGTGCTGCCTTTGTGCCCCAATGGGGATGAGGGAGCTGTGGGTTTGGATTCAGCAGCTTCCTAACGCTGTGGTGCACCAAGGGCCTGATTCAAAGCCGACAGGAGTCGAGAAGAAAGACGCCCATTGACTGCAGTGGGCTTTGGCTCAGGCCCCGCGTGCATGCCTGCAAACAGCTGATAGCACTTACAAAACTTCCTCTTTCTCAGGCTTCCGCCTTCACACTGCATCCGCCGCCTCTTCACCGGCAAGGCCCTCTCTAAATCTCAACCCACCTATAGTTCTGCCCCGATTCAAGCTATCCCTTTCCTTCTCCCTTTCTCTCTTTACCCCAGAGGTGCCGACTTTGTGATTTCCCCGGGGGTGTTGGACCCCCGCTGCGTCCCAGGCCCCGCCCCCACTCCACACCTTCCCCCAAGCCCTCACCCCCACCCTGCCTCTTCCTGCCCTGCTCCACCTCCACCCTGCCCCTTCCCCGCCTCTTCCTGCTCCTGCTCCTGCTTCTCCCCCTCCCCACCCAGTACCTCCTGCACGCCACTGAACAGCTGATCGAGGTGGGCAGGAGGTGGTGGGGGGAGGGGGAGGAGCTGATGCACGGGGCTGCCGATGGGTGCTGAGCACCTTTTTTATTTTTCTGTGGGTGCTCCAGCCTTACCGCACATTTGAAGAGCATGTACTTTCCCCCACTTTCCCCGCAGCTCCAGATTTCACCAGTGCAGTGTCGTGTTTGTTCCCAGCTCACTGTTCATTCCCCCCATGCCCTCCTAAAGAAAATGAAAAGTTCAGGGGCTTAAAAATCACCCAGAATGGAAGAGAGACTTTGTGTGTGTGCAAAATTGTCATTTTATTTTTATTATCGTCGCATCTAGGAAATATTTGCAAGGGCGGGGCGGGGGGGGCGGGGAGGGGGAGTTGAACGTCCTTAGCTCAGCTCTGTGGCTGGCTGCACATGGGATAATATTGCAAAAACACAATGCTCTGTGAAGGTGGCTTTGATTATTTTTTTTTTAATGAATTCACTTTGCCTGGGATTTGCTTCCCACAAAGCTTCTGGTGAAAGAGTTTGCTGGGAGGGGAGGGGGCATTTTGGGGGAAATGGTGAATTTAAAGGAGCATGTACATAGGAAAAGCATGAATTCAGAATCATTTGTGTTCTCGTTGGAAACCTCATTCTAAATTACATGCACCAGCCAGGGAGCAAAGATGTTCCATGTAACCTATTGTCCAATCAAAAGGGCTTGGGTCCAGTGACCCCAGGAGAAGCATATGTACAACGCCCGTTGACTTCAGTGGGAGCTGCGGATGTGACACGCTGTCTGACTAGTTCTTTGGAGGATAACAGTCTACAACTGCTACCAGCTCTTAGCTCATGTAGTAGAGGTCTGTGATGCCGGCTTGAGGGCCCCAGGTTCAAACCTTTCTGATGACCCACCATTGCAAAGGGAGATATGAGAGGCATTTTATTGGGGATTGGTCCTGCTTTGAGCAGGGGGTTGGACTAGATGACCTCCTGAGGTCCCTTCCAACCCTGATCGTCTATGATTCTATGAGTGTGTTACACATGTGGGCAACTGGTGATGTCATTGGGGCTCTTGGATTTCAAACGCTCACGACAAACTGCTCTCAAGTGAGCTACAGGCCAAGAATTATTCTCAGAAATGGGCTGGCACCACTCCGGGTCCAAATGGAAATGTCATGCTATTGTATTCCATTTCAAGGCGAAACACTCTATGCCCATTATGCTGAGGAGCAGCAAGTAGATCAGGAGAAGGCAGATAAAGGAGGAGTCCATGAGCCAAGGTTGCCTGCAAAGCCAGGAACTCCCCTGAGCCAAGAACAATCCCCATTACCCGAATAGTTCCCAGCAGCCAAGACATGTGGTAAAGCACAGTCATTCCCAATCTAATTGCCTTCCTCCTCCTTCCAGTTCTGTAGCATCAGCCAACTGCCAGATCATTGATCTATAGAGTGCACAAGGAATGTAACTCATATGCCATTTACAAGCCACTGTCTCACAGCAGGGCCTGATTCTGATCCTAGTGTAAATCAGTTGACATCAGCGCAGTTACCCCTGATTTTAGAGCTCGTCAGGAAAATATAGTTTCCACAAAATAAATTTTCTGCAGGAAAATGGTAATTTTGCCTCAAATTTAATATATTATTTCATTATGAGTCAGTTGGACATTGAGCTGTGTCCACCTGCACGTCTGCTGTGCCTTATGGGAGTTGTAGTTCAGGGGCCTCGTGTCCTTTATGGGCCAGGCTCCCTTGCTCGACTACATCTTCCATGATGCACTCTGGGCATGTCACAGCAGGGAATTATGGGAGGTGTAGTCTGACCAAGGCAGCTGGCCCAATGGGAGAATGGAGGCATGAGGCACTTGAACTACAACTCCCATGAGACACTGCAGCAGCTAGAATGAGGCCAACCTGACTTGAACGAAACATTCTGACATTTCTGAATGGACATTTTCTGGGAAATTTTCATTCTGCGAAAACGTGAAATTTCAATGTTTTGTCCCAGTTTTGGACAAACACAAATGTTGACAAAGCAGCATGTCCCTCAAGATGGGACTTCTGATTTCAGATCAGCTCCGTTTGATTTATACCCCTGAAGGCGAGGTGAGGAGCACCTCATGTTCCATTCATTGCCCTGATAAGATCACCGGCGAGTTTGTCCCTGAGACTTTCATGGGAGCCAGACCTGCTTACAATTGGCATGAATCTGGCCCCAGGGGCTTATAATCAGGTTTCCATTCCATTGGGAGCCAAGACCTCAAAGGCTTAAACAGCCCAGATAAGCTCATAATGAAATTCCACTTTGTTATTTATATATGACAAATAGCAATGTCATATTGTGAGGAAACAGCTGCGAGCACAGGAGAAATGTACCCCAGTGGGTCATCACAAGAAAAAACTCTAGTGGTGTGTGTGGCGGGGGAGGGGCTGTTTCTAACTGTATCCTTTTTTACCGTTTCAAAGGACAGCGTGACCAGAGGAGGCTGTCTGGGGTTTTGCTGACTCCCCGCACCCATAGAGTTCCTTTGCAGATTTGGCTGGTTCCTGGGGACTAGGTGTTTATCAGTGGGATGACTCGGAGCTGGAAGAGTTATCTACAAGAATTAACAACCGTAACAGGAAGCTGTAAAGAGAGAGCAGAAGCCTCAGTGGGTGTGGAGGGGATGAGCTGGGGCGTGGAGTTGGTCAGAAACTAGTAAAGGCTGGCATGGATTAATCCTTGCCCTGGAGCAAAGGGGGAACCGAGGATGAGATTATACATGTCTTTGCCTCTGCAGCTGGGGCAGTGCACCCTTAGGCTTGGGGCAAAGCAGCTATTCAGTCCTGAAAGAGTAAAACTGACGAAGCAAACCAAATGCATTAACATGAAATAACCATAAACACTGACCTCAATATTGTGCCCTCCGTCCTGAAGGCTCTCAAAACATTTCACTCACTGTAGAACAAATCCCTACTAAGCCTTATTCAGTTATTATTTTGGTCAAACTCCGATTCATTCCAATATAATAAGACTGAGTGATAACTTCAGGAGTTGGACCTACAAACAGAAGGATCACGTCCCTTTACCAATCAAGTGCAACCACCTCTGGGGTTGTTTAACGGCTGCAAAGCCACACAAGTGTTTAGGAAGGAAAGTGAAGATGAATCCTGATCTCAAACTGACTTCAAACAGAAAGGGGTTTGGTGGTAAAACTCTTCCCACTTCATCTGTAAATGTATGTAACTATGAGGCCTTTAATGTCAATCATTGGGGTTCTCTGATCTGATCCAATAGATGTTAAGAGCGGGATATTGGAAGCCATTTTGCGGGTCATAACAACAACTTTCCTGAACCCACTAACGTGTGAACAATTTATGTAGCACTCCTGTAACAACAGATGACCAATGATCAATTTCAGTAGCATTAGGTTCTTATTGATATAACGCTCCCAACTCCAGTGAATCCCATTCAAATCCATCTCATTGTTAGATGATGAAGAGAACAGATGTCACTCCCACTTGGCAAAATTACCATGCTTGTGTGCACTAAATTAATATGTTATAAATCAGTACGTTTGGCTTTTTCTTTTCTCTACATTTTATTTTGGTAAAGAGAACACCCCTGTACAATACAAGGGAATGGAGCATTCCAACTGATACCCCTAAAGGACACAAAGGCATGGAACATTCCAGCTGACACCCCTATGCAACAAAAAGGATTCCAGTTAATACCCCTACACAACTCAAAGGCATGGAACGTTCCAGCAAATACTCCTATGCAACAAAAGGGAATGGAGCATTCCAGTTGACACCCATACACAATACAAAGTAATGAGAAGTTCTATGAACTGTGTTATAGAGAAGGTCAGACGAGATGATCACAATGGTCCCTTCTGGCCTTGGAATCTAGGAAATCTACGGAACATTCCAGCCAATACCTCTACACAAGGCATGGGGATGGAGTATTCCAACTGACACCCCTACATGATGCCAAGAGATGGAGCATTCCAGCCAACACCCCAACGTGATTCAAGAAGATGGAACAGTCTAGTTAACACCCCTACATGATGGAAGGGATTACAACATTCCAGCGGACACCCCTACACTACACAAGGGAATGGAGTATTCCAGATGACATGGCCTACACAGTACAATGGAATGGAATATTACTGCTGACACCCCCCACACGATGCAAGGGAATGAACCATTCTAACCAAGACCCCTACATGACACACAAGAATGGAATGGTCCATTTCTCATACATTTTCTGCCCCTTTTTGAAGGGCTTGTGGGATGAAGCCTGGGTTTGGCCCCCAGCCTTAACCAATCAGCAGCCTCTATTCCAGTCCCATGCAAGACATCCCCTATTCCAACACAGACGATAGACTCTTGGGACAACATAGTGGAATGGAGAGCACTGATTGGCTGGTAGCCCAGCCTGCATTCACGATGCAACATGAAAACAAGTGCTAATGTGGTTGGCAGCCCTGGGCCACTCTGGGTGCCAGGAATAATAAACTGGCCTTTGATGTGTGTCTATAAAACAAATGTGGGTCATTTACACCCATAACAGTAAAAGGATTAGCAGCTGGCTATCTGGGTGTCTGGCTGGGACACTACTAACAAGATTAATGGGAATATTTACTCCTGGCATAAGGGAAACGATCTACTCAAACACTCGGGCTTCCCAATAAATCTGCATATGGGATGGATATCAAACTGGAAATACTCAGAGCCAAAGCAATTCATCTACATGGGAAATCAATGCTTTTTTATTATTTACCAACAGAGACCATCCCAAGGCCAAACAATGCAGGCAAGTCAGAGCAATTATCGTTGCTAAGCTTCGTCTGCATGGAAAGGAGCTAATTGAAATGAAGGCTGCTGACCCTTGCGATGCTAAATTTGATTTGATATATAAATATATACATGTGAAATAATTACTTGTAATTAACGGAACATAATGAAAAATTAATGTTCCCTGTTCTGAGCAGATTCTCTGTGGAATATGGTCTTGGATGAAATTGTGGTATGTAACCTATTGCATAAATCAGCCTCTTTACCAGATGACTGGAGAATAGCTAATGTAATGCCTTTTTTTTTTTAAAAAAGGCTCCGGAGGTGATGCTGGGAATTACAAGCCAGTAAGACTAACTTCAGGACCAGGCAAACTGATTGAAACTAATGTAAAGTAAAATAAAGAACAGAACTTTGAGACACACAGATGAACGCAATATGTTGGGGAAGAGTCAACATGGCTTTTGTAAAGGGAAATCATGCCTCACTGATCTACTAGAATTCTTTGAGGGAGTCAACAAGCATGTCGACAAGGGTGATCCAGTGGATATAGCGGGGTGGGCAAACTACAGCCCGGGAAGCAGAGGGCTTCACACGCTGCTCTTGCCTCTAGGTACCTCCCCCGAAGCTCCCATTGGCTGGGAGCGGGGAACCGTGGCCAATGGGAGCTTCAAGGGAGGTACCCACAGGCACGCAGAGCCCTCTGTGCCCCCTCCCCCAGGGGCAGCAGGGACGCAGTGCCGGCCATTTCCTGGAGCGGCGCGGGGCCTGGGCCAAGGCCAAGGCCAGGGCAGGAAGGTAGGGAGACTGCCCTGGTCCCGCTGCGCGCTGCTGCCACCCAGGAGCCCACACCCCGAACCCCTCCTGCACCTGGCACCCCAACCCCTGCCCTGAATCCTCTCCCACACTCCTCACCCCCACCCCCTGCCCTGATCCCCCTGCCGCACCCCTCCTGCACCCCAACACCCTGCCCTGAGCCCCCTGCTTCACCTTGCACCCCTCCTGCACCCCAACCCCTGCCCTGAGCCCCCACGTACACTCCGCACCCCTCCTGTGCCCCAACCCCTGCCCTGAACCCCTTCCTGCACACCGCACCCCCTCCCACACACCGCACTCCCTCCCACACCCCAACCCCCTGCCCCAGCCCTACATTCATGGCCCTGCAAGCAATTTTCCCACCCCGATGAGGCCCTCGGGCCAAAAAGTTTGAACATCCCTGGGATATAGTGTATTTGGATTTTCAGAAAGCCTTTGACAAGGTCCCTCACCCAAGGCTCTTAAGCAAAGTAAGCAGCCATGGGATAAGAGGTGTAACCCCCAGGGAGATGACCTAGATTCCTGGGGCTCTGTCTGCTGGCAGCTCAGGGGGAGCCAAGGCAAACTCAGAGTCTTCCCGGCAACCAATAGGGAGTGAGATGCCCCACCCAGGGACCTGAGGAGGGGGGAGAAACCATTTTGGAGTCAGTCTGGAGCCAGCCAGGGCAAGTGCAGGACTGGCTGTGTGGGGAGCTGGGGAGTCCCAGGCCTGCCTGCAGGGTTCCCCCTGAGAACTGGCCTCTACGGACCTGACAGCAGATCCCTCAGCTGGGCTTTTCCTTCTCCACTGATGATTCCCAGTTTGTAGAGTTTTGCTGGGAAACTTCCCCAGCCAGGCTGAGTTCGCCCTCCAGCTCCCTAGGGGAGACCAGTCCCCACATGGTCAGCTCTGCTCTGGCTGCTAGTCCAGGGCTGCTGCCTGCTGGGAGTGTGTCTGGACGCTGGGCTAGGAGACGACAGTTTGGATTTTAGTACAGTTGTGTAACCTGCACCTTGAGCCCAGCACCCCTTTGTGGGGAGGGGAAACCCTGGGACCGAAGCAGCCTGACTCTTGCCTGAAGAGGATCCCAGCCAGGCCAGCAGAGATCAGCCCCTCTGCAGTGACTGAGGGGTCCAGAGTCAGCTCTGAACCTGAGGATCATTCATGGAGTTTGTGAGTGCACCATCTTTTAGTTAGTCAGTCAGGGAACTTGTTTTGGGGACCTCCTACTCCCTGAACGGTGTCCTCGAGCCAGGGAGTGAGGGTCTGGGGATTTTATAACCTGCTGCGTATTACACCTGTGGAGGGACTTACCACCTCCTCCCACTTGTCAGTCCTTTGAGCTGTACTGAACCCCATCAGCCACACTGCTAAACCACTGCAGAGATCTCGTGGTCATCGGTCATCACGGGCCCCAACAAAGTACGCGTACCAACGGGACACTGATCTTACATTCGCTACATCAAGTCACGTGACTGGGGAAAGTCACGGGTATTAGCAGCGTGGGCACCGGTGAACTTAACAATAGTGTTACCCAGTTATGTTATATTTGTCTCCTGTTTAATATAATTATTGTGTTGAATATATTGTATGTGTTTGTGTTATTTCTTGGAAGTCTCCAACTATCTGGCAAGTAAGTGGGGGTTATCCTGCGGTTAGAATTTTCCTCCCAAGCTGCCCTGGTGACCCTGCCAGGAAGGAGCGAGGGGGGTGGAGGCACCGCCGAATAAATTAATTTGAAAAAATAAAGAAGATACACCCTGCTGAGTGGGTGGTTGGATCCAGAAGAACCCAGACCTGTCCATCAAAACCTGTAAGCAAATTGGCATTAAAGAAGGTAACTGGGTGGAGAGGGGGCGCTACAGAGGGAAGGTCCTCTCATGGGTCAGTAACAGATTTAAAGACAGGAAACAAAAGAAAGGAATAAGTGGTCAGTTTTCATAGTGGAGAGAGTACATAGTGGGGTCCTCCAAGGATCTGCGCTGTTCAACATATTCATAAATAAGGCTGTTTATGTCACGGAGGTCATGGAAGCTACGGATTCTGAGACTTCCAGAGACCTCCACAACTTTCTCAGCTTCAGCCCAGGGGCCGAGGGACGGGAGCTGGCAGGGCCCCGGGAGGATTCCAGCCATAGGGGACAACCTCCTCATGGGGCCCCTGCAAGGTTCCAATGAGAGGTGAAAGCCTCCTGAAGGGGCCCTCCTCAGGTCCCAGCAATGGGCGACAGCCTCGCGTGGGAGGGCGGGCACCTTGGGCGAGCGGCTGGGAGTGTCCTGTTTTCTTTTTGAGAAATATGGTCACCCTGCAGTTCCCAACCGCCGTGGGTGGAGGGGGCTGTTGTGAAGGCCAAAAGTATAACTGGGTTAAAACAATAATTAGATCAGTTCATGGAGGATCGGTCCATGAACGGCTGTTAGCGAAAATGGTCAGGGATACAACCCCATACTCTGGGTGTCCCTAAACCTCCAACTGCCAGGGACTGGACAACAGGGCATGATGGATCACTCAATAATTGCCATCTGGAACTGGCCACTGTTGGAAGACAGCCTATTGGGCTAGAGCATGGGTGGGCAAACTATGGCCCGAGGGCCACATCCGGCTCTTCAGATGTTTTAATCCGGCCCTCAAGCTCCAGCAGGGGAGTGAGGTCTGGGGCTTGCCCCACTCTGTGCATGCCATGGCCTGGAACCGTGGCCAATGGGAGCTGCAGGGGCGGCGCCTACGGATGGGGCAGTGTGCAGAGCCTCCTGGTCACACCTCCGCATAGGAGCCAGAAGGGGGACACGCTGCTGCTTCCGGGAGCTGCTTGAGGTAAGCGCTGCCCAGATCCTGCACCTCTTCCCCCTCCCGCACCCCAACCCCCTGCCCCAGCCCTGATCCCCCTCCTGTGCTCCGAACCCCTCAGTCCCAGCCTGGAGCACCCTGCTGCACCCCCAACCCCTCATCCCCAGCCCCACCCCAGAGCCAGCACCCCCAGCCGGAGCCCTCACGCCCCCCCCCCAGCACCTCAACCCCCAGCCCCAGCCTGGAGCCCCCACCTGCACCCTGAATTCCTCATTTCTGGCCCCACCCCAGAGCCTGCACCCCCAGCCGGAGCCCTCACCCCTTCCCGCACTCCAACCCCCAATTTCATGAGCATTCATGGCCTGCCATATAATTTCCATACCCAGATGTGGCCCTCAGGCCAAAAAGTTTGCCCACCCTGGGACTAGAGGGACTATTGGTCTGACCCAGTATGGCCGTTCTTGTGTTCTTATGTTTGTCTGAAGCCAATCCCCTCTGAGAAAGCAATGGCAGTTCCCAAAGGCCTTCTTGACCATTCACCCGCGTGAAGTGGATGTAATAGTCCTGGACTGGTCACATATACACAGCGCCCGAGAGATCCCAGCAGTGGCAGCTGGTAGATTATGGTGATTTGGGCTTAGAATCTGATCACATACGTTGCTGAGCTCCTCCATCAAATTTACATCAACCCAGGGGCTGCCTTGGCCTTTTGCATTCCCCATTTCGTAGGGAAAACTGACTGGACACAAATTTTTGGTCAGCTCTGTTCAGAAGCTCAGATGCCAGTAGAACACAATGGCTTGAGGGAAGTCAAAATAAAAAAATAACTAACAAGCTACAGTCCTGACACTTTGCTCGTACGGTGTCTGTCAGTCACTGTCTGTCTGTCTTGTCTAGTGACATTGCAAGATCTTCGGGGCAGACACCAGGCCTTCTTGTTGTGTTTGAACAGCTCCTCGTACAATGCGGCCCTGCTCCTGACCTGAGCCTTTGGCCACTACTGCAATTTATAACAGCAGTAACCATCATACTGGGTTACTTGTAAGAGTGGAACTGAAAAGCCAAATAAAGGACCGATTTTTAGAGCTGATAGAAAAATGCTAATTTTTTTTTCCAGGAAATCTTTTTAAAAAAATCATTTTTTTTTTAAATTTTGGCTTTTTTTTTCAATTTAAAAAACTAAAATGGAAAAAAATTGTTTTGAGAAAACTGTTTTTGGTAAAAATGTTCCATTTTCATTTTAAAAAATTGGGTTTTGCTTTCTGATTTTTCATCCCAAACCTGGCAAATGTTGAAATTTTCAAATTTTTCCTGTGAACATTTTGGGTTTTTGCTCACAATTACTTTTTAATTATTTTTTTTTTGACTCGCACTAATGGATATGCATTTATCTCCATGATTTCCTTAAAGCCAGAAAATGTGACCGTTATCTGATAAAACTGTTGAAGAACTGAAAGCTGAACTCTCAAGAGCAAAATTATTCTCGGTATGACTGGGACATACATGCTGGCCAGTCAAGTGAGTCAAGCTGTAAGCTTGGGACTTTTAATACACCATTTTGACATTTTTAGTTCTTCTCCCAAGGTATTTCAAAGAGTAATTGCACAGATCTGTGAAGGATTTACAAGATGCTGAAGTTATAACGGATTATGTTTTAATTTGGGCTATGGACCTTAAAGGACACAATGAAAGACACAGACAATTTTTTACAGCGAGCAAGACACCTTACGCTGAACTTTAAAAAGTCCTCAGCTGATTTAAAGCGGTTACCTCTATAAGTTCTGTCTTAAGCATAGGCAGTGAAAGGCTGGCCCCATTGAAGTCAATGGCAAAACTGCTATAGACTAAAATGGGGTCAGGATTTCACCCTGATGGTTTGACTGGTGATTCGGATAAAATAAAAACAATACTTGAAATGCCCACTTTACAATTCATAGATTCCCTGGCCCGAAAGGACCATTGTGATCATCTCGTCTGAATTCCTGTGTAACATAGGCCAGAGAACTTCCCCAAAATAATTCCTCGTGCAGATCTTCTACAAAAACATCCAATCTTGACTTTAAAATGTCAGGGATGGAGAATCCACTATGGCTCTTGGTAAATTGTTCCAATGGCTAATTACCCTCACTGTTAAAAATCTACACATTTTTTACAGTCTGAATTTCTCTGGCTTTAACTTCCAGCCATTGGATCGTGTTGTATCTTTCTCAGCTAGACTTAAGAGCCTATTATTAAATATTTGTTCCCCATGTAGATATAGATGACAATCAAGTCACCCCTTAACCTTCTCTTTGTTCAACTAAATAGATTGAGCTCCTTGAGTCTATCACAATAGGACAGGCTTTCTAATCCTTTAACTGGTTTTGTGGCTCCTCTCTGAACCTTCTCCAGATGATCAACATCCTTCTTGAATTTTGGACATCAACACCGGATGGAGTATTCCAGCAGCGGCCGCACCAGTACCAAATACAGAGCTAATGTAACTTCTCTATTCCTCTTCGAGATACCCTTGTTTATGCAGCCAAGGATTGCTTTAGCCCTCTTGGCTGACTGCTTGTAATGGGTTCTTCAGAGATTTATGCTGATGATAAACTATTTGACAAAATTAACTCCAAATCCATCCATGGTCAATAAGCCCATAAGGGGACTGGAAACTGACATTGCCTGGCATTGAGAATTCAGGCATTGGAGCAGTTAGGTACATTGATCACCAATCCACCAGTTTGAAATGATTATGATTTGACTAAGCCAGTTGCATTATCTGTAGGTGCATTTTCTGAAGATCTAAGTACATGCCTCATGCAGGAAAGACAGACAGCTGTATTGGCATTAAGGTTCCCCCACAAGGCAGAAAGGAACTACATCCAGACTGAACAGAAGGTGCCGGTGTGACAGATTGCCCCCCCCTTTAAGGTGCCACCTGATGTACTGGGATACCACTGAGCCTGCCTGTTCCACCAGCCTGGGCTCCCTTTACCCTGTCTTGCTGAGCCAGGCTCTTAAGCCTCCTCTAGCACACAGACAGGCAGGGCCACACCCAGCTGCAGAAAGACACAGACTCTGAGATCAGCTCTGAGAAGACTCAGCTTAAGGGACTTGCCCCAGGACTCAGGTGCCCACCTCCCTTGGAGTGCAGACCCAAGGGTATATTGTCTTGCACTGTATAGAAAGATCTGCACAGCGCAAGCTCATAAAAATTTGCCCTCTCCCTCAATGTGAAGAGAGATATGCACAGCTTCTTGCACCCCCAGATATGGATTGCGCAAACTGGGTTTAATAATAAATAAAAACAAGTTTATTAACTATAAAAGGTAGATTTTAAGTGATTATAAGGGATAGCAAACAGAACAAAGCAGATTACCAAGCAAATAAAACAAAACACGCATACTAAGCTTAAGATCTTAAAGAACCTGGTTTCAAGAAATAATTTCTCACCCTAAATGTTGACTTAGGCAGGATGCAGAGTTTCTGTAGCTCAGAGCTCCAGTTATTTCTTCTTACAGACTGGACCCCTGTCTCAGTCCGGACTCACCCCTGCCTTTCCCCTCAGGTTAGTTCCTTTGTCCCTCCAGGGACTTTCAGCAGTCTTTCTTCTTGGGTAGGCAATGGAGGAGAGCCTAGATTAACCCCCTCCCATGCCTTAAAAAGGATTTTCCTAAGGCGGGAAACCTTTGTCTGATCCCCATCCCCTTACAGAGGAAAAGTACCAGCAGTGTCCAAGGTGGTATTTTGTATCAGGTGACAGGACCACCTGATCTGGTAGTGTCACAGCTATGTCCCAGGACGCCTCTTGGGAAGGACAGAGTTTAGTATCCTCACAGTCTTATTGTTTCTTCCTAATGGCCCATCAAGGCTGTGATGGCCGGTTGGCTGGTGGGTGTCTCTCAAATACACACACCGTTGTAATTGTTACATAGTCAATATTCCTAACTTTAGATACAGAAACGATACAGGCATACAAATTGGATAATCACATTCAGTAAGTCACAACCTTTCCAATGATATCTTACATGAGCCATCTTGCATTAAATATATCTTAGTTATGCCATATGCATATCATAACCATATTTCAGGTTTCAGTGGTAGCCGTGTTAGTTTGTATCAGCAAAAAAAACCAAGGAGTCCTTGTGGCACCTTAGAGACTAACAAATTTATTTGGGCATAATATGGGCTGTAACGCCACAACTGGTAATTATACTTGGTTGCCTGTCATATATGGGAGAGAGAAATGCTGCATGTAGAAACTGATAGCAAGCCCCCTGAAAATGTCTTTAAACACTAGGCCCAATTATGCCCTGGCTTATACACCGTGCAATTCCATTGGGATGTAAGTAAGGACAGAAATGATCATCTCTTTATCTTTAGCATCAACTAGTATGCAATTTACGATTCCAAAACTGCAGATGAGAGTTGGATGAACTGTTTTGCCTACACATTTTTTAACCAAAAAAAGGGGGGGGGGGAGGGGCTTTTTTAAGGGGATGAATTTTTTTTGCAAAAAGTTTTTATTTCTTTCAAAATATTTAAAATTTCATTTCTTTTAGGTTTGAATTGAAATTTTTTGGTTCACCTGAATTCAAAGATAAAATTTTTGGCTTGTTTCAATTTTTTATACTCCCACCTCTTTTTTATTTCCAATGGGGGGGGGGGGAATTGGAAGAGGGGGGGGGAAAGGCACAGAAAACCAAAATGCAATGACAACTTTCAAATATGAACTTAAACAAAAAAATGTTTTGATTCATTTTGTTGAAAAATTCCATGTAACGTGTTGCAGGAATTCCTTTTGTGCATGAAATACTTGCCATTTTTCAACCAGACTTGTTGGAGATTAAACTGAGATTTTCAAAGCTGTCTAAGAGATTTGCATTCCCAGTTTCCATTAAAACAAATGGCAACTGGATGTCCAAACTGCCTCAGCTACTTAGAAAATCTTATCCAATTTATATTCCACATCAAGATAATGGCTAAGTATAGAGGGCAAGAGCACATTAAATCCATCTCTGGTCCTTATCTGGCCACCATTATCATCATATCTGAGCACTTCACAACCTTTTAAATGTATTTATCTTCACAACAGCTCTGTGCGGTAGGTGCCAGATGCACAGAGAGATGAAGGGTATGTCTTCACTGCATTGTAAACCCGGGTCTGTGGGACCTGAGCTTGTGAACTTGATGTTTTTCCAAGGCCATGTGTGAACGTCCATACTGGATTGTAAACCTGGGTTTACAATTGATGAACCTGGGTCTGGCAGCTGTACTAACACATCCTTACTGCACCACACGGACCGTCTGCGTCCACACTGCAGAATGACCAGCCCCTGGACCCGAGTCGCAGCAGGACTCAGGCTTGGACCCTCTCCCAGAAGGGTCATAGAATCATAGAATATCAGGGTTGGAAGAGACCTCAGGAGGTCATCTAGTCCAACCCCCTGCTCAAAGCAGGACCAACCCCAACTAAAGCATCCCAGCCAGGGCTTTGTCAAGCCGGGCCTTAAAAACCTCTAAGGAGATTCCACCACCTCCCTAGGTAACCCATTCCAGCGCTTCACCACCCTCCTAGTGACCCTCCTAGGACCCTAAACAATTTGAGGGTGTTTTAGCTGAATTTTGCTACTCAAACCCAGCTCCCGGTCAACACTTACTGAATTTCAGGACTTGTCTCTGGACCCCACACAAATGGATGCTAGCTAGTGCCGGATGGGAAATGGTTCTCCTATCCTGGGAACATTTGCAAGCTTTCAAGAATTTTTGCCGTTCTGCCCTGGGACGAAAACAAGACCTTTCAGCGTTTCTTGTGAAAAATAAAAAGAGCAGGAAGCCCACCCGAGAAAAGTCAATAGCCAGGTGTCTAGGGCACTCACCTGGGCTGTGAAAGATTCGGGTTCAAGTCCCTGCTCTGAATCAGGCCTGGTGTACACTAAAAAGTTAGGTCTACCCAGCTACGTCATGTGGGGGTGTGAAAAATCCATCCCCCTGAGCAGTGCAGCTAAGCCCCAGTGTAGACAGCATTAGACAGACAGAAGAATTCTTCCAACGACCCGGCTGCTGCCTCTCGGGACAGTGGATTGCCTACGCAGACGGGAGACCCCCTCCTATCGGCATAGGCAGTGTCTACACTGAAGTACTGTCGTATTTCAAGTTTAGAGAAGCGCTCGGGCTTGAAAGTTCTTCAGGCCAGAGATTGTCTTTCCCGGTGTGTTTGTACAGCGCCTCGCACCACAGGACCCTGATTTGGGGGAAATCATCAATAAGGTGAGAGAGGCTCCTCCACCCGGTCCCTTGAGTTTTGGTTTCATGAGTACCCTGATTGCCGAGGGGCCCCTTGATGTGCGCACGGAACTTGAGGACTTCTTAGGCTTGGTCTACACTTGAAAGTTTCCCTGCTCTCGCTATGCCAGTGAGGGACACGACTGTTTGTGCTAACATAGCTCTGCCCATCCATAAAAGCCCTAGTGCGAATACATCTGTATCAGTGCTTTTCCTGGCACCGGTTTTTCCAGTTCCTGAACTGAAATAAACGACACTGGTAGAACGGACCTTTCTGACAATATAACTGTGTCTACCCTAGGAGGGTTTTGATGGTGTAACTATGCCTGTGTAGTTAAATCAGCAAAACTCTCTGGAGTGGACCTGCCGTTAGAGTTATCTCGGTATTACGCAGTTGCTCTCCTTCTCTGAGTTTATTTACACAGGCATAAATCCAGAATAATTTTGTGGATTACAATGGTATTGGAACTGCTCTCTTTCTCTTTTGTTTTTCTATGCTGCCTCTAATGTTTCCTCCCTCTCTGGCTGGTTGGTTCTCTCTCTGTCTCACCTGCGGGTGATATATGTTTTATTGAATCGGGGTCGTAAATGCAGCTTGGAAAGAAACTTCCAGCCCGGCGCTACCTTTAAAAAATGACCCCCATGCACACTGTTCCTTCTGGTAAAGAAGCAATTAATCATGGGAAGGATGTGATAGATTTGTAATCAGATCTCTAGGCTGCCTCCCCTCCCACGGCATGCATTTCGCAGGCCTGGCTATATTTTTCCCGCTCCCCTCTGCTCCATGCTCTGTGTGTATTGGGGGCAGGGAGAAGCTGGAGCGGATCATTGATCCTTGAGCCTGTTGAGTTTGTTGAGCACCCCGTCGAGTAGCTTTAACTACGTGTTGGACGTTGCTGGCACACCGGTTTGATAGGTACGTGACTGGCTGTAAAGCTGGCAGCAGGGTTGTAACGAGGCCGGCAGAGAAAAGTGGCTGCTGGGGATGGGTATTTCTGTCTGAACAATGGAGTCGGACGGGATGCATATGCGGCATGTGGGGGGGGTTGGGGGGGGGTGAGGGCAGGAGTGGAAGGGGAGCGGTTCCATTATGATTGCATATAAAGATCCTGTTGGAGCTGCCCTGGGGGCTCCCCACTCTCCTCACAGCTCCCCCAAAGGGTGGAGAAAGTGGTGCACCAAAACCTACAGCTGGTTGGAAAGTTTTCCCTTGAAACACTTTTTGATTACAAAAGAAAAGAAAAGAAAAGAAAAGAAAAGAAAAGAAAAGAAAAGAAAAGATGGTTTTCAACCAAAATTAAATGTTTTCATTTGGTAGAAATTTTCAGTTTTGGGGGTTTTTTTTTACTAAAAAATGTAAGAAATTTTGGCTCTTGGTTTTCAGTGTTTTGGGGTTATTTCCCCTCTCTTTCTCTCCTTTTCTTCCCCCATCTCTTTTTGTCCCCTTCCCCCCCTTTTTTTTAAACAGGAAAAGGGAAAAAGAAAGTAAAAGAGAAGGGGGAAAAAACACAAACCAAAAATCATTTTTTTCAGGGAAACTGAGGCACACTGAGTTGAAATGATTCCAAGGCCACACAGAGGGCTAGCGGCAGAGCCGGAAATGTAACCCAGGTGTCCTGACTCTCAGACCCTTCCCTCACCAAGCAAGTAACATTTCTGTTGACTGGTATATATTCCTTATTATCTCTAAATCTCCACATTCCACAACAAGGAGTAATGGTCTCAAGTTGCAGTGGGGGTGGTTTAGGTTGGGTATTAGGAAAAACTATTTCACTAGGAGGATGGTGAAGCACTGGAATGGGTTACCTACGGAGGTGGTGGAATCTCCTTCCTTAGAGGTTTTTAAGGCCCGGCTTGACAAAGCCCTGGCTGGGATGAGTTACTTGGAGATTGGTCCTGCTTTGAGCAGGGGGTTGGACTAAATGACCTCCTGAGGTCCCTTCCAACCCTGATATTCTATGATTCCCCTGCACTGAGGTGCTGGGAGAAGTCACACAAACAAGAATAACCGGAATGAATTAGAACATCATCAAATTATCATCACACTCATGGCAAAGCCCAACAGGATGTAGCCTTCTTGTAGATCGAGCGCCACCCGGACCGATCTCAAAGGCAAATAAAGTGCTCTCAAAAAGATCCCCAAGCAGAACATTCCGAGGGGAAAATTTGAGGCACCAGACTGGGAAAATGTTCCTCCAGACATCACTTTTCCAAGAGAAATGACACTGCTTGGAATGCAGAACACATGATTAAAGATCAATTCCCTGACTCTATCGATTAGCAGCGCTTCTAGTGTGAAAAATGGGGAGAGATGCCGCTCCTTCCTGCAGTTTCAGAATTATAGACTCATGGCACTGACACATCAGGGGCCAGAACCAGCCATGGTGTCACTGCGTTGAAGTCACCTGTTACTCCAGGCAATATTTTGACCCATGGCATCTTTCTTTCTTTCTTTCACAGATTTCATTGACAATTTTTAGAAAAACAACAAAGTGGGCAGTATTCTATGATGCTATAAATGGCTGCAGCGGTGCAACCTATTGGGGGAGGGATAGCTCAGTGGTTTGAGCATTGGCCTGCTAAATCCAGGGTTGTGAGTTCAATCCTTGAGGGGGCCATTTAGGGAACTGGGGTAAAAATCTGTCTGGGGATTGGTCCTGCTTTGAGCAGGGGGTTGGATTAGATGATTTCCTGAGGTCCCTTCCAAGCCTGAGATTCTATGAACCTTTGCTAGCAGCTGTCCATGTCGCCTTGTTTAAGAAACCAGACCCCAAGTCCCATGCAGAAAGACACATGCTGAGGCACACATCCAAACCTAGTTCCCACCCTCTCAATGCTCACGCACATACATGGACAAGCAGACAGAAACCTGTATGGAGACAGATGTACACACTCATATGCCAACATGTGTGCAAATACTACTCCCACGCTTCCCATACAAAGACCTGTGCAGATACACACGCATGTGACCCACATACCAACATGCTGAGGCATTCAAGGACCCAAGGACCCATGCAGATACTCTCACAACATAACAAGGAGTCTTGTGGCACCTTAAAGACTAACAAATTTATTAGAGCATAAGCTTTTGTGGGCTATGACCCACTTCTTCAGATGCATGGAGTGAAAATTACAGTAGGCAGGCATAAATATACAGCACAGGAAAAGATGGGAGTTGCCTTACCAAGTGGGGGGAAGGGAGGTCAATGATTCAATCAGGGTGGATGTGTCCCATTCCCAACAGCTGACAAGAAGTTGTGAAGGTCAACAGAGTAAAAATTACTTTTTGTAGTGCTAACGGGGTGGATGGCCCATACTCAACAGTTGATGGGAGATTACTTCTTGTAGTGACCCAGCCATTCCCAGTCTTTATTCAGGCCTAATTTGATGGTCTCAAGTTTGCAAATGAATTCCAGCTCTGCGGTTTCTTGTTGAAGTCTGTTTTTGAAGTTTTTTGGTTGAAGAATGGCCACTTTTAAGTCTGAAATTGAGTGTCCAGGGAGGTTAAAATGCTCTCCCACTGGTTTTTGAATGTTATAATTCTTGATGTCTGTTTTGTGTCCATTTATCACTCCATACATCTGAAGAAGTGGGCTGTAGCCCACGAAAGCTTATGCTCTAATAAATCTGTTAGTCTTTAAGGTGCCACAAAACTCCTCGTTGTTTTGGCTGAAACCGACTAACACGGCTACCGCTCTGAAACTTCTCACAAACATGATGCCAACACACACACACACACACACACACACACACACACACACACACACACACACACACACACACACACACACACACACACAGCAACGCAAGCCCTAACTCAAAGAAAACTCCTACCTCCATAACATACTATGGGCTTAGTCCCGTCCAGCCTTATCCCCCCCCCCTTCCAATAGAGATCACACCTCTTTTCCCATCTTGCTACTGGACTTGGATGGAGAAAGCAGCATTTGGAGTGGGAACAGGCAGACACTGGGGTTCAGGTCTGAGGCTGCACCAGGGCTGGGGAGCGGAGCATAACCCAGCTGAAACTTCCTGAGCCGCTGTCATGAGATTTCCAACCTCCTGGGCAGCTCAGACACCGTGGTGCTGGGTGAGAGGCTAGACAGACAGACAGATGTGTACGGGGATAGAGAGAGAGAGATGTGTATGGAGAAAGAGGGTGACAGCAGCTGGACCATCTCTGTAAAACAGATCCTCTCTGGGTTTGTGTCTGACCCAGACCTGAACTAGTAGATGTGGGCTGGGAGCTGGAGTTTTGCCAGCTTCCCGCCCCATGCCTCAGTTTCCTCAACTGTAAGGAGTGGGGGATGTCACTTCCCTGCCTCACAAGCTGCATTGACTGCCTTACGGTAGCCCCTTCAAGATCCGGGCCCATTGTGGTAGGCGCTGCAAAGACACATGGTGAGAGAGAGCCTCTGCCGTGAAGAGCTCACAGACTGAAATAGGGACAGGTGGGAAATCAGAGGCACAGAGAGAAGTGGTTGGCCAAGGTCACTCGGTCAGAGGGCTCTGGTATCTTGAATCCCAGCCCAGTGCCTTTCTAATGGACTCATTAGCACCCATGAGTCTCTTAGATACTGAAGGGACGGCAGCCCTATAGCCAGGGGAGCATCAGATACCCCCGTACGCTCTGCCTTCCCCACTGGAATCTGCCGCTCTCTCTGGGCTACAGAAGCTCCTGCAAGCAGCTGATGGCGCCTTGAAGTGGGATAACAACCGGAAGCAGATCCGCTCCCCTTGTCTCTCTCCCTGGCACATGCACGAGAGAGGAAATGGGGGGCAGAGGAGTCTATCAGTGGCAAGAACGCAACACGGACTGATTCAGGAACTGAGGCGGGGCGGGAGAGAGGTGGCGATTCCTCTGTTTGTCTCTCTCCAACCAGCGCCCACCCATCCCGATGCTTGGGGCAGGGACTGACTCTTTGTTCTGTGTTTGTAGAGCACCCGGCGCCATGAAATCCTGGCCCATGATGGGGCTCCTGGAAGCAACCACAATCCAAATAAATAAATGAACCGTCAGCATCGTCCCCTTCAAATATCGGTCTCTGTAAATGTTACCATGGAATCAGAATATCCCCACTCCCCGCCTGAATACAAGAGAACAGATGCCCCGGGGCACAGCCACGCCCAGGGAGCTCACCCCTGGCATGTGTCTGGCTCATTTGACTTCGCAGCCTTTACAGCCCTGCAGTTCAATGAAACGTGCTCGTGGCGGGGGAGAGATCTGCAATTGCAAAGCATTCCATAACAGTCTCACAAATATCTAGGAGTTACACTTTAGACACCAGCCCATGCCCGACAGCCACTCAGAACATCACGTGACGAAGGATAAGCCTAGACGCTCATCTCCAGGAGCACAGGGCCCTGCCACTTGACCTCAAGGGAGAACGGCCTTTGGCAGCCAAGTGCATATGACACACAGCTGAGTAGCATAATTCCATCCAGTAGAGGGCAGCAGTGATGCATACACCCTAAACCAGTTCCTTACATTTCATTGGAGAGCAAGAGACGAGGAAATATTTGGAATTATCCGGAGTTAGTTAATGGAAGAAACAGACACGATCTGTCGTGCAGAGAGAGAAGACGCTTACGCCATCCAGCATCAGCATCCTGAATGCAAAGACCAAGCAGGGGAGAGGAGCAGGGCTCCCTGCCTTCGGGTGAACACTTGAGCAGGAGAGGGAAACCACTGGGGTGGTGGGTCCTGGCATTGTGCCTGGCATGGAAGGGGACATCAGGGATGGGAAACAAGATCTAAGATGCAGGCCAGGGCGGAGCAGTGCATGGCCTTGAAGGTGAGGATTAGAAGTTTAAAGGCAAAGCTAGAAGCAGCATGGTCTTACATAAAAACATAAGAACAGCCATACTGGGTCAGACCAAAGATCCATCTAGCCCAGTATCCTGTCTTCCAACAGTGGCCAATACCAGGTGCCCCAGAGGGAATGAACAGAACAGGTAATCACCGAGTGATCCATCCCCTGTCACCCATTCCCAGCTTCTGGCAAACAGAGGCTAGGGGCACCATCCCTGTCCATCCTGGCTAATAGCCATTGATAGACCTATCCTCCAGGAACTTATCTAGTTCTTTTTTGAACCCTCTTGTAGTCTTGGCCTTCACAACATCCTCTGGCAAGGAGTTCCACAGGTTGATTGTGCATTGTGTGAAAAAATACTTCATTTTGTTTGTTTTAAACCTGCTGCCTATTAATTTCATTTGGTGACACCCCCCCCCCCTAGTTCTTGTGTTATAAGAAGGAGTAAATAACACTTCCTTATCTACTTTCTCCACACCAGTCATGATTTCATAGAGCCCCCCTTAGTCGTCTCTTTTCCAAGCTGTACTTGGTACAGTACTTAAGAAAGAAAGCTAGGATCTGGTCCCAGCTCCATCATCAGTAATCCTGGGCAATTGGCTTCCTCGCCCCTCCTTTGTCTGTCTTCTCCATTTAGTGTGTAAGGCCCTTAGGGCAGAGACTGTGTCTGTACAGCACCGAGCACCATGGGGGGCTCAGTCTCTGTTGGAGCCTCTAGTTGCTACTGTAATATAAATACTGCTGGTGCTATGGGGTTGGGGGAGGCAATAGAAAGATCCGACGTGGGGAAAGGTGTCCTGGGACAGGGCCGCAAGGAAGAAACAGCCACAGGGTGGGTGGGTCCCATCTCTCAGAACAGTTCTTGTCGTGGGTTGTGATTGGTGCTGGTGGTCATGACTCAAAGGAAACCCAGGGTCAGAATATAATGGAGCATCACAAGGGAGGCCTTCTGCCCATCCTCAGCTCTTTGCGGGTTCCAGGACTGCCAGGAAGGAGCCCGGCAGCTCAGGATTGAGGGCATCAACAGTCAGAGGGGTGTGCGTGTGAGTGCGTGCCTGTCAGAGCCCAGGACTGGCATAGAAAGGGGCTGCAGGTGGGGACTGAGGGGCATGGGCAGAACTGTACGTGGGAGAGGGCCCAGGACTGGGATAGTGAGGGGGCGAGGAGAAGGCAGTAGCTCAGGACTGGGGTGCATCAGCAGAGCTATATATTGGGGCAGCTGGCAGAGCACCCACCTTCCTTACATTTGGGTGTGGAGTGGGTGCTATTATTTTCTCATGTTCATGTGCTTATCCTCCCTCCCCCCCAAAAAAATACTGTACAGCAAAGGGCATGTTCTGAGCCTGCACCACACAAGTTCAAAGCCCCGTTGATGCAATTGGAATAGGCAGGTACATGGCTTGGATCCCCTGGCCATTCCGGCACAAGCCCCAGTGACTTCCTGGAACCAGAATCCATAGCCCCCTCTAGCCAGGAAAGGGGGCCCAATTGAAAATAGCCCTCACGCTGCAGTGGGCTACGTACATCGTGAAGAGTCATTGCCAAGGTCCATATTGCTACTGTGCTTTCCAGCGTAGCTACCGTGTGGTCGGTTCCGCCCTGCGTTATTCTGGAGCCAGCCCTTTACAATCAGTGGGATTGGTGGGTACTCAGCATCTTTTTAAAATGAGCCACTTCCTTGGAAGTGTCAATATGGATTTGGGGGACTCACTTTTGGCACCCCAGTTTGAAAATTTCCACTCCCTTATCGTGTATCGCCGAGGGGCTCAGAGAGCCCCCATCCCTGGAGTATCTGAGCCCCTCACAGCATCCCTGTGGGGAAGGAAGGTCCCCATTTTACAGCTGGGCAACTGAGATACAGAGAGATGAAATGACTTGCTCTAGGGCATGCAGGAAGATTGTGGAGAACAGGGAATTGAACGCAGGCTCCCCAACTGTTCATGATACAGAGATGGTAGATAAAAAACATCAAATACTCTTGCTGGGAGGTTGCACCATAAGAGCTTTATTTCTTAGCACTGAGAGCAGTGATGCATATGAACCCCAAACCAGAGACCGACAAAGCAGGCTGCTCCCTCAAACAGAGGCACAACCCGCCCCCCCCCCCCTTACTCTAAGCTGGCTGGCTGCAGAACTGACTGCAGCTACTGCTGGACTCAGAGGCGTAGCGAGCGCCCTCCGTACCCTCCGACCGGAGGGGGCCCCGCAAGGAAGGGGGCCCCTAAAAGTGGCAAAATAAATACCGCATTCCAGTTTCTGCATTGTAAGGGGCCCCGCCCGGACATATGTTCGGAGGGGGCCACCGTTTGGAGGGGGCCACGTTCTTTGTTGCAACGGCCTTGGCTGGACTCATACCGCATGCCTCTCCACAGAGCCCCTTGCCTGCAAGCAGGCCCAGGAAAACCCTGAGAATTTAAAGTGATAGCTCAATACTCCACACCAAGCCACAGGCTAGCATCTAACCACTGGGATGTCCTTCCTTTCAAAGCCAATGTGAATTACACAGGAGTGTTCCTCAAACACCTCTGTCAGCTCCAGTCCGTCCTTTCATCAGATTTCACTCACAATGGCAATTGCCAGCTGCATAGCAACATTGGTTTAGTGGTGCTAACAAACTCAACTGGGGAATTCTTCCTAATCAAACCCCACCTGCCACCCGCTCACCATGGGGCTAATACTACTGTATATACGGTAAATCTCTTTTAAGAGACCACCCACCACAGGAGCAAATATCAGTCACCCAGCAGAGGTGACCTTCAGCCAACTGGCAAAGCAGATTGTGCTGCAAAGTCCAGGAGCCCTGAATGTTATCCAGGCCACAGACAAGAAATCCTCTTGTGCACCCTTTACCAAGATGACAGTGATGAATATTAATGGTCTCTTACTCATCCAGCCAAAACATTTACTCTCCTGGCAAGTGGGTGAGCAGAATTTTGACTCACTGGCAAAATGTGTGTCATGTCCCCCTCTAGTGGCTGGTCCACACAGAGGATAACAGCCTCCTACTGCTGCCGGCTACTTGAGTTATTTCTTTAGCTCAGCTGGTACAGCATGGTGCTTTGAAGCCCTGATTCAGCAAAGAATTTAAGTAGGTGTAAAAGACCCACTGAAATTAAATAGATTCCTAGTGACTTCAATGGGGCTTAAATACATACTTCAGTGCTTTGATCAGTGCTTGCCAACCAAAGTCAGACTGATTTGTGTGTAGACAGAAGGGGGGCTTGGGCTCAAACTTGAGTCATAGAATCATCCCTGATTATGAAGTGTAGGACAGAAAGGGACCTTGAGAGGTCATCCAGTCCCGTCCCCTGCCCTCAAGGCAGGACTATGTAATAACTGCACCATCCCTGGCAGCGCTTGTCTAACCTGTTCTTAAAAACCTCCAATGGAGATGCCACAGTCTCCCTAGGCAATTTGTTACAGCGCCTAACTTAACTGAGTCAGAGGCCGACTTAGTGCACGGTGTAGAGATATTCTAAGCATTTTAAGAGCCTAAGTCCCATTGTCAAAAGGGGCTTAGGCATGTAGGGCCTCAAAGATATGTAGGCACCTAACTCCCTTAGGTTTCTTAGTATCTGAGTTATTTTTGAAAATGGGACTTAGGTGCCTAAGTCACTAGGTACTATTGAAAATGTTCCTCTAAGTGCTTTGCTGAATCAGGGCTTAGCTGGTTGAAGGTCCCAGCTTCAGAGCTCACTGGTGACTTGTAGGAGTGGGGTCTTGTACTTAATACACATGGCTGCCTTTCAAGTTCACTCTAAAATGGGCTCCCCCATTCCGCACCCTGGGAAGCGCACACACACACACACACGCACGCACATGCACATGCACACACTCAGTCTCGAGGCAGTTTGGGGCCTCTTGGATGCCCACAGAGAAGCAATGACTCTCATGTGCTTCCCCCCTCCAGTTGTTGTAATTATTCGCCAACAACTATGGTTAGGTCACTTGTGAAGCCTGAACCCCAGGCCTCCGGCTTTAAAAGCTTGGACCGCTGCTGCTTGAGCTGAATGACGAAGGTCCATGACGACGGAGAGGTAGTGGCGTTCTTAAATATCAATACGTGCTTGAGCCACTAGAGGGGGACAAAGAGCCACGATCGGTTGCCGCAGGGCAGTAGGAGGGGTCAGCCCTTCTTGACCTCACTGCAGCCAGCTCTCCTGTGCCGGCTGGATGCACTATGGGACCGCCTTTGAAGGCCACTCAGCAGTTGCCTCTGGAGCAGAAGATGGCAGCCCTGCTGCTTAGCAGAACTAGGTGGTCTGGGCATGTCAGACCTGTGCTCCATGACACCCAGTGGCACCCCCATCTGCTTCCAAGGTGTTTAGATTAATTTACCCACCGCTATGGTGCTCTGGGACCTGGCTATGAAGAGACCACTTCTGCCCCGCCCCCATTCCTTCTAGACTGTACGCTCTCCACACAGGGACTGTCTCTTATTATGTGTTTGTACAGCACCGGGCACAGAGCAACCCTGACCTGACGGGGGCCTCCAGGTGCTGCTATCGTACAAGTAATGAATAAATAATAACAACGAAGAGTCATTCCTGCCCTTTGCGGACGTTTATACATTGACGTTTGTGTGTGATGCATCCTGATGCCACAGTGGATGTACTAGAAATGATTAAAATAAAAGAACTGAGTAGCATAGCTAGGTCTATAAGCATATCACACACACGCACTCCCGGGCACCTGCGTATTGCTGTCCACTCCTGTGCTTTCGGGCCCTGCAACGGACAATTGAGTTCCACTGTCTCCGTTGCTCTTTCCTCTCTGATCAGCTGCACCCTGTGGCGGCTCTGAAGTCAGACGCGTTGATATCCCTGTGAGACCCTGATACCATCGCCCATCAGCAGCTCCGAATAAACTTGCAATCTTAGCCCTAATGGAGCCAGCCTGTCCATTATCCGCCACTTATCTGTGTGGGGCTGGGCTGCTTCACACAAAGGTGAATTGACCCAGGGGAGAATTCAGGGCTAGAAACTTTAAACCTGATCCAAAGTACGCTGAAGTCAATTGACTTCCAATAATCATCCTTTTTGTCGGTGGTTTTAGCAACGCATTTTACAAAGGAGGTTAGTATCATGATCCCCAATTTGGGGATGGGAAACTGAGGCACGGGGCAGGGAAGTGACTTGACCACAGTTACCCAGCCAGCCAGTAGCAGAGCTAGGAACAGAACGCAGATCTCCAAGGCTTTCTCCACTAGGCCGTATTGGCCTATGGGCTCTGGCTCAGGCCTCCTTCTGTGGGGGTGGGGGGAGAGATTTGAGGGGAGGGATGAAGACTAGGGATGGGGGAGCCTTGGCCTTTACATTTTTCTCTTGGGATCTATTACTGTGATTGCCATTGATGAACTGAGCAGCCAGGAGCCACGTCCTCCTGGGACCGGAAGCCCCACGGTCGTAAAGAGAGACACCCCTTCCTGCCACTGCCAAAATAGCCATTCCCAGCCAGAGGGACTGGGCGGGGGAGGGTACTTAGTACTTCTACATGGGAAGTGGATATTAGATACCTCCCCTGGGATAGATATACTAGATACCGCTGCAGTGGTGTTTGGTAGGGAGATGGTGCTGATTCTGATGTCCCCTCTTTATCCCATCTGCTAATTAATTTATAAATGGTACCTGAGTCTCATATACAGGCTGGCCAGGATCTGTCCCATAATTGTGGCTCAGGCACTGGACTGCAAGCTCAGAGATCTAGTTTCAGTTCTTGGCTCTGCCGCAGACTCTCCGTGTCACCCCAGGCAAATCACTTAATTGTGTCATGCCTGTTTCCCCAAATGGGGATAATACTTCCCTACCTCCTGTGAGGATAAATTCATTGAGGCTGGTGAGGTGCTTGGATGCTACACAGAATTAGATGTGGGCGGGAATGTTTTCACAAAACATTTTTTGTTGGAAAAATGCTGATTCATCAAAACCAAAACTCCACAGGGAAGAGAGTCAGTTTTGACAAATTTCTCATCTTGAAAACATTTTGAAATTAATAAAAAAATTAGAAGTTGTTGAAATGCCCCATTTTGACAGTTTTGAAACACAAAAAATTGCAGTTTTCTGGTTCAAAACAACTTTGTGCTGCTAAAGGTAAGCTAATCACAGGACAACTTTTTTTTAAATGATATTTTATAATGGTCAAAATCAAACCAAGAGGTATCAGAATTATCGACCGAACCAGAAAATGTTCCGTTTTCTCAAATTTTCTAATTTTTGTTACAATTTGGAGGAAGAATTTCCGAAGTCTCAAAAATATTCTCAGGATGGAAAAACCTATGTCATCACAGATGAGCCCTTTGTAGGAATATTGTACATGTTCCTTTGGTCAATTGCTGTCTTCCCCTTTTCTTGCATGATCTGTTTCTTCTTCTGCTATTTCTCATTTATAACCCATGTATTATGAGGCTATTCTAGGACAATCATATTAGACTAGTTGATAGGGCAGCCAGGATGCAATTCCCATCTCTGCCACTGTCTTGCTGCATGACTTCTGGCAAGTCACTCTTCTTCTGTTCCTGCTCTTTGTCCTTCTTGTTTATTTAGACTGTAAGCTCTTTAGGGGTTTGCATATACAGCACCTGACACAATGGGGCCTGGATCTTGGTTAGGGCCTCTATAAACACAATTCCTGCATAAATAACAGACCCTGATTGAAAAATTCACCCTGTTTTATTTTTGATGACGCATCAATTAAATTTCTCTTCAATACTTTGAAACTCAGAAATAATCAACCAGCTCTAGTAAATAATAATAGTCCATCCTGACTAATAATAAACTATCTATCCTTTAACAGTGAGAGTAATTAACCGTTGGAACAATTTACCAAGGGTCAGAGTGGATTCTCCATTTTTAAACCAAAATTGGCTGTGTTTCAAAAAGACCTGCTCTAGGAATTATCTGGGGGATATTCTCTGTCCTGCATTATACAGATGATCACAACTGTCCTTTCTGGCCTTGGAATCTATGAATATATGGCAATCTCCAGAATTGTTCTTGTGATTACAGGCATAGGCGTGCACAGCACATTTCATTAGGGTGTGCACCCAGGGAGCCCCGCCCTAGTCCCGCCCCCACCCTGCCCTAGCCCCGCCCTGCCCCCATCCACTCCCTCCTACTTCCCACCCCGACTGCCCCACTCAGAACCTCCAACCCCCCCTGCTCCTTGTCCCCTGACTACCCCCTCCTGGGACCCCTGCCCCAACTGCCCCCCAGGACCCCACCCCCTATCTAAGCCTCCCTACTCCTTGTCCCCTGACTGCCCCCCTAGGACCCTACCCCCTACCTGTCCCCTGACTGCCCCGACCTTTATCCACACCCTGGCCCCCAGACAGACCCCCAGGACTCCCACGCCTATCCAACCACTCCCTGCCCCCTCACAGGACCCCCAGAACTCCCGACCCATACAACCCCCCCTGCTCCCTGCCTGCCCCAACCCCTCTCCACACCCCTGCCTCCTGACAGCCCCCCCCAGAACTCCCGACTCATCCAACCCCCCCCCAGCTCCTTGTCCCCTGACCACCCCCTCCAGAGACCCCCTCACCCTAACTGCCCCCCCAGGACCCTCCTTGCTCCCTGTCCCCTGACTGCCCTGACCCCTATCCACCCCCCACCCCTGACAGACCCCGGTACTCCCATGCCCCATCC
Organism: Emys orbicularis; assembly: GCF_028017835.1. Taxonomy (NCBI): domain Eukaryota; kingdom Metazoa; phylum Chordata; order Testudines; family Emydidae; genus Emys; species Emys orbicularis. The sequence goes on along the minus strand of NC_088706.1, from coordinate 5,109,134 downwards.
AACCCCCCCTGCTCCCTGACTGCCCCCTCCAGAGACCCCCCCGCCCCAACCATCCCCCCAGGATCTCACCCCCTATCCAACCCACCCTGCTCCCTGTCCCCTGACTGCCCCCACCCCTTATCCAACCCTCCCGGCCCCGGACACCTTACCATGAGGCTCCTAGCAGCATGTTCTGCTCCACGCAGAGCCAGACACGCTGCCCCGCGGGAGCGGGCAGCCCTGCCCCTCAGAGCACTGTGCACGCAGCGGCATGGCTCCGGATGAGCGGGGAGCGCGTCTGCCTCCCCGTGGAGCCAAACACTGCCCCGCGGGAGCGCGCAGCTCCGGCATGGCTCCAGGGGAGGGGTGAAGGCAGGGGAGGGGCCGGCGACTTGCTGTGCTCGGCCCGGGAGCGTGGACCCCACGGCTTGCCGCGCTGGGAGTGGGGCCATTTTCCCACCCCTGCATTAGGGTGGGCCTGGGCACACCTGGCACACCCTGTGCGCACGCCTATGAGTACAGGCAGACTCACTGAATTATAATTTCCTGGCTCACATCTTTCCCCCTGTTTAAAATGGGGAGTAACATGAACCATTCCCCAAACTGCCGGTGCTCTCCCTGCTTCCAGGGGAAGGTATCTGCTGATGTGGTTAATTGCTCCTCAAAGGGTAGCTTAGGATGCAAGCTATTGGGGCCTGGTGATTTGAGTGTGTTTTAGTTTTTTGAGCGCAAAGCAATGAGGAGCCGTAGTCCCCACTGGGCTCGGTGCAAACACAGAACAAAAAGACAGTCACTGTCCCAAGGAGCTCACAATCTGAGAACAAAAGCCCCAGCTGAGATCAGGCCCTCTTGTGCCAGGTGCTGCATAGACACATAGTGAGCAGGAGTCCCAGGGCCACCGACAGCGGGTTCGGGCCCCGGTGAAAAAAAATGTTTGGGCCCCCCAGCAAGGGCTGACCGGCTAAACAGGGCTGACGAAGCCGGGGAAGCCAGGCCCCCTTCCGGACGGCCAGGCCCTGATAATTTGTACCAGCTTCTCCCCCCTCTCATCGGCCCTGAGGAGTCCCTGCCCTGCAGAGTTTACAGTCTAAACAGACAACACACACAAGGAGGGAGAAAGCAGGGGTAATTGACCAAAGTTTCAAAAAGCAACTATTGATTTTGGGTGCCCGTTTTGAGACCCCTGACGAGGACCTGGTTTTCAGAAAGTGCTGAGCACCCTCCCTCTTCAATCGCTAGCCACTTTTAAAACCCTTGGCCATTCCCTCCGTTTACCGGATGGGAAACTGAGGGTACGTCCAGACTACCCGCCGATTTGGGGGGTAGTAATCGATCTATCGGGGATCGATATATCGCGTCTCGTCTAGACACGATACATCGATCTCCGAACGCGCTCCCGTCGACTCCGGAACTCCACCAGGACGAGCGGCGGTAGCGGAGTCGACGGGGGAGCCGCGGCCGTCGATCCCGCGCCATGAGGACCCAAGGTAAGTCGAAATAAGATACGTCGACTTCAGCTACGCTATTCCCGTAGCTGAAGTTGCGTATCTTACATCGACCGCCCCCCCCAGTGTAGACCAGCCCTAAGTAATGTAAGTGGGTTGGCAAAGTTCACACCACCAGCCTGCAGCACGGCTGAGAACTGAGCCCAGCTCTGCTATAGACTACCCAGTGCTTTAACTATGTGACCATCCTTCCACTCATGCTAATGATTTTTACGCCATCATCCTTACTTTCCCTTTGTAGCTTGACTAGGATGATGACTGTTTTCACCAGTACGTTGGCCAGTTAAGCTGGGTTTACAGCGGCTTTGCCTCACGGGAGCTGTGTAGTACCCCAATGAAGCGGTCTCTCTTTAAAGAACTGGTATGCCACAAGAAGCTACCAGCTAGCCTCCGGGCAGTGTAGCCTCGTGATTAGCACTGCATGGGGATTAAGCAGACCTGGGTCCTACTCCTGGCTCTATCACATCACACGCTTTGAGATCAAAGAGCTCTGTCTTCTTCTCAGAAACACCCAGACATAAGCGCTTTGGCCTATCAACAAACCTAAGACACCGCTGCACTTTTGGATCCATTTGGTAGTTCTCCATGGATCTTGACCCCAGTTTGTACACCTTCTCAGATGTGCAGTGCCCCAAACTGGACACAGTCCAGTAGGCAGGGCCATGGCGTGGCTTTGGGCAAAGGCAGAACAATATCTCTTGCCATGTTCTTCAGATGCCCTCAAAGGTCCTCCCCTGTTGCAGCTGACCGTGAATTCCTTCTGTTGTTAGTGCATTCCACCTCGCAAGGCACATCTCTAGGATCTAGGAATTGGGTAATATCCCTTTAAATAAATTGGAAGCCCTCTAGTGAGAAACCTGTCTTCTCTTGCACAAGCCCCCAGAACCTATCAGAGCAGCCATGTCTATTTGTAGCTATGAGTCAGTGTGGTTTCTTCCTACTTTTAATATTGTTTCTTTCTCTGGGGGGGTCCCCTGTCTATTTAAAGGGGCACTACTCAATTCCTAGACACTACAGCATCCCACTTTATCTTCTTTCTTTTTTAAAAAAAGACCCAAAATGTGTTAAAAATCCACCATCCATGGTGCAGGCCGCTGCCTGGCTGGGTTTAAATCTTTCCGGAGATGAGCTATATCACTTGAGGTATTCACAAGATTTCCAATTTCCATTTCATCAGCAAATCCGGCCACTCTGTTGGGACAGCCCTGCACGAAGTCATCGCTGGCCGTTAAAATACCCTCCTCGTGACCCCTTCTCACTGCAGCCCTTTGCCATATACACGTTTTTTTCATTTGTTGTTTGTTTTGGCTTCTACCCGCTTAGCCAGTCTGCTAACAAACATATAGACTTGTGTCCCAAGCTGCCCAGTCTCAGAACCAAGTGCTTATGTGGTACTGATGTCTAGCTGCAAAATATCCCATGAATTGCCTTTGGGATTAATCCTGCTTCCTGGAAGGAGCTGAAAACCCAATGTTTTCAAGGCAGTCAACAGCCTCTGGCATGATCTATTTCACATGAATCCCAGCTGGTTCCCCGTCATTACTCCTGTGTACACACCTTCACACCATTCAATAGATCTATCCATGATGGCAGCCTAGAATTTTACCTGCGACTGCAGACAGACCAACTTGATCATGATTTCCTTTCTTGCACCTTCCCCCACACCCCACTGTTTAAAGACAGAGGTTAACATGAGCTACTCCACAGTCTTCTGGTGTTGTGACTAATACCGGGGGGTGGGGGGGGGTGGGGGAAATATAGAGAGATATGGAAGCTACCGAAGCTAGTTTTTATTGGCCTGATCCAAAACCCACTGAAGTTAATGGCAAGCCTCAGGGGCACCTGCATGTTATGCGTACCACTGGCAAGTCGAGGAGGAGCAGTGCTGGCCGCCCCACTGCCCACTCAGACTGGGCCCCGTGTCATGACAGAGGGGCCGCAGGGCCAGGCCTGAGATGTACTGGTACCCCTGTGCACCAGTTTGCAATGCCACTCACTCAATTTTGGCCCCACCCACCCATCCCAAATCTGAGTGGCCAGTGCGGGGGCCAGCACGGCTCCTCCTTGCTGTTGCCATGGGGCCAGCTCCTGCATCAGGGCTCCCCCGACCCGAGGGTCTGCCTGGCCTTGCCCCGCTTCTGCCAGCCCATGTCTCCTCTGCTGTGCCAGTAGAACTTGCTCATGGAGTGGGAGGGGAGCTGCGGTGAGCGCCCGCGTGTGGGAACCAGACACAAGGAGTTTATACCATGTGAAAATTTTCTGGGAGCTTCCCTGGGAAGATTCCTACTGACATCAGGGGGTGTTGGATCAGGCCGTATATAACATTGTCCTTATATTGTTATTTATTATTTGTATTAAGGTACCACCTGTGAGTTCAGGTCACGGCCAGATTCCTCTGCTAAATGCTGTACACACACAGGACAAGAAAATGGTCCTTGCAACTCACAGTGTGCCCGTCTGGGCCTAACCCTGTTCACCAACTCCTGGACCCCGCGAGAAAACTGTGCGCAGCTCAGCAGACCCCCACCTCCCCCCCACTCCTCATTCTATTCTACTCTGTCAGTTCTTATACCACACTCATCACACATAGTAACAATAAGCAATGTGCCTAAGATCTGTCACCCGTTTGTTCTCTCCTCCTCTCCCCAGGGGGACAAGTGTTTGCAGGGCAGTGTTTTGGTTTGGATTTTATATATATGTGGTAGGTGGATGGCTGTGTACACACACCCGGTGCTCTATATTTATGTTACAGAAGACAAGATCAAACCAAGGTCTGGCCCGTGGAGGAGAAGGTGCTGAGGTTTGTGATGATCCTTAGCTCCTGGGGGAGTTCACTGCACAATCTTGGGCCTGTCCCGAGAAAGCTTCATCTCCTGGTCCCCTCCTGTTGTCTCAAGTCCTTATCTCCCTCCCAACTCACTACTTTCGTGGGTGTTTCGAAATCGACAAGGACCAAAACTCCTTGCAGTCCCGTAGCACTGCCCCGCCATGTCACTTCTCCTGCCAGACCAAAACTAAAAGGGTATTTTGACCAGCAAACCACCCCTGGCCAGGATCAACGGGCTGGTCTGGGCAAAAGTCCTGCCTTTTCCCCTGGCAGAAGACAGATTCTATCCCGCAACCTTTATCGCTATGTATTATTTGGATGACAGTAGATTGCAGACAGGATCAGGGCCCCATTATACCAAGTGCTGCACAGACACAGAGTGTGAGACAGTCAGTCGTCCTAAGAGCTAACAACCCACCTGAATTTGACAAATGCTGTAAAAGTCCAGGAAGCTGCTGGCATGAGTAAAACCTGTTTGCGCACTCAGGGCTAGCACCATGCAGGAAATATAACGACGACATAACCCTGTTTTGTCAGTTATCCCCTGCTGCGATGGGTAGCCATGTTTTCCAGCGGAACCCGGATACTGCGAGATAAAGCCATATGAAAATAACGAAAAAGCCTCAACCCAGAGTCTCAACCCCTTCTTAAGGCCACTGCTTTCCATCCTGAGAACCTCAGACTCTCCTGCCTTGCCGTTTGAACTTAACAAAACGATAAAATATTGGATTTGTTTTCAAGAGGAAAATCCAATATTCTGTCTGCGATTCCAGCCTCTGTCGCTTTTGATTCTAAGGTTATCCTAAGGAAATGCTCCTCGCCCTGCAAATCTACCTCCCTTTCCATGATAGCCTGGGAGGGAGAGACTGTTCTTTTTAAGCCTCATAATTTTTCATGCCATGAAGCAATTTCTTTGTTGACCAATGCTTAAAGCTGTGCTCACAGATATCCCCAGACCCCATGAAGTCTGCCTTGCAACTCCTCCACAGCAGTACTTAGGCACCAGAAATGGGGTTTTAATAGATGTATTTTCAAATTAGTTCTGGGGCTTTCAAGACTTATCAGTTAAATGAGCTTTTTCAAATTGATTCAAAGGTCACTCCGAGAGTTTTCTCTCCTCTGTTATCTCTCCCTTAAGGTTTCAGTGGCAATCGGCGAAAATAAAATAAAATAAACCTCACAACCACACACTGCCAAACAACCTGTAAAAATCTGCCCCCAAAAATGACACAGTACAAAAAAATCTGCATTGACTTTAATCCAACGTGGAGAATTCTGATCCTCTTTTCTGGCACATTTTGTGAATGTTTTTCCTTTTTAAGCCAAGCAGCAAATGAAAGGACTGATTCAAATAAATGTGACCAACGAGGTGAACGTTTTGGGTGGGATATTTGGGTTTTCAGATTAATAACAAAGCCGGGGGAAAACACGATTCTTCTCAGGAAACAATGACATTAAAAAAAAAATAGTGTGAATTCTAATTTAAACCAACGCATCAGGGTGAGAGGGAGAAAGGGCTTGAGAACAGATTGTTTTTAATGGGATTGAGCAGATTTCATTGTAGAGAGGGGGAAAAGATTTAATATTTAACTCACAGTAGCTTTTATTGGACTCTTTCTGGCCATTGTGATTATTAGCAAACAGAAAATGTTTTGGCCCTGGAACGGGGGAATTTGAAACTAACAAGATAAAATGTACAGAAAAAAACAACATGGGGGGCAGATTCGCTCCTCTGGGTCCGCCCTACGGCGTGTTACTTGTAGGGAAATTTAAGGCAAATCCTTCCCAGAAACTGACCGAGTCTAAATAAAGAGGTTTCGCTCTTAATTATTTATAATTGATGGTGAATTGTTTCAACATTTCTACGGGTCTGATCGTTCTGTCTCCACTTTAGTGGGCAGGGAAAGGAGCAGATGCCAGTATTTTATTCTTCCGTGACCGGCATCGGGGCCAAATAGATTCATGTGTGTTTGAGAGTAGTTTCTTTTTTAAAAAACCCACCACCACAACGAATATTGCTCGCTATTATGTCCTTGAATAACTCAGCCACAACAGCCGCAAGGGGAATGGGCGAAAGAAAAAGGAAAGTCCGACGTGGTTTTAATTTGTTTTTCCAGCTCGCTGACTCTCCGTTTTGGAATCAGCAGGTTTCAAATCTTGGGGCTTATCCCGGCATCTTGTCAATCTCACGAGCGAGGAAACAGGAGCGAAATGTTTCCCGTTGTGAGCACGTGTTGCGGCTCCACAGCAGATCCCAGCGCCCCCCGGCAAGACGGTGATTTCAATTTCACTTTTTCAAATCTCGCCTTCCATTTTTTTTTGTTGTAGTTGGATAAATATTTCCCGCCGCCAAACGATCGTTTTCCACCAGCGCAGCCAAATTAAAACGTCTAGAAAGGCAGAGAAAATCCCGCCATCAACCCCGGGCTCGGCTTTGTGTTTAAAAGGGGCGCACGAATATTGGGCTCCTTCTCTGGTGCTGCGTCATCGAATGAAGAAAAAGTCTAATTACGCGATTTCCTAATACCCCGGTTCCTTTTTTGCTGAGCGTATTTCGATCAAAAGTTCAACGGCTGGGTAGAAAGATAGAGTCATAATAGAGTTCTGGGGCTACAGGTTATAGTACGATGTATCTGTATGTGCGTGGTACGTATGAAGAATTGCACCGGGAAATATTAATATGACATTCATTAATTCTATTATAGACTACCAGAATACGTGTACATATCGCGATCACATCTGTACCCACCTGGGCTATAAATTCCATATTTGAATAATATATCATTATAATATAAATATCTATAAAAGAACAATAATATATCGAGGACAATGGACATGTTACGATAAAAAACGTGTGTGTATATGTGATATATACAAATACCATATATATATATATACATGTACAGAAATGTTTGGTTTGCAACATATTTTCAAATACCAATCGTTTATATATATTATACATTTTCATTTGATATGAGGTATGTGTATATATAAAACACATACCATATACAATTAAATATACCCTATCTATCTATCTATCTATCTATCTATCTATCTATCTATCTATCTATCCCCATACACCCCCTGTATCTATCTATCTATCTGGTATATATGGTATTTATATATATATATGGTTAAAATACTATATATATATATATATATATATATATATATATATATATATATATATATATATACACACACACACACACACCATATATACCATATATATATATATATGGTTAACATACTCTCTCTCTCTCTCTCAAAATACCATATATATATATATATATATATATATATATATATATATATATATATATATATATATATATATATATATATAAATACCATATATATACACACCATATATACCAGATAGATAGATAGATAGATAGATAGAGTGGGTATATTTAATTGTATATGGTATGTGTTTTATATATACACACACCTCATATCAAATGAAAATGTATAATATATATAAGCGGCTGGTATTTGAACATATGTTGCAAACCAAACATTTCTGTTTTGTTTGGGCAGACGGTAGCAATCTGAGATTTCATCCACACTAACTGTGTAACTGCCCCTCGCTCTCCTGATGATTATTGGGAGACTCGTTACATCCGCATTCGATCACAACAGGTGTTTTTCTCGATTTTCAATGAGTCACATATTTTTTTTAAACACCCCCCTGCGCAGACGGCTCCTTAGCGCGCAGAGGGGCTCTGGGAAAGGGATTCTAAGAGGTGCTTTCTGGGGCTCGGGTGGTGAAATCTCAAACCCCAAAGGGGCTGGATCAGAGAAAACCGGAGTGAACATGAACCTCCTGGCGCACAGGAAGCGGTGTATGGGGGGGCTCTTTACGGCAATCGACTCCAATATTTCAGGGGTAGTTGGGTTCATACGGTAATCTGAGAGTAGCTGCTTATTAATGTCTTACTATTTGTGTTGGTTGGTTGGTTTGTAAGCCAGAGGACACAAGCCAACAGGGTGTGCTGGGATTTTTTTCAACTGCAGGCTCAGTCTTTTTTTTTTGCCAGTCTTCTCGGTGGGAAAGTGCAGGCAGCCCCCCTAGTCTGTCAAAGTGGGCAGCGCCCCCGGCCCGATCGACGCCCTTTTGCAAATATTGATCGGAGGCCATCGTGAATGAAAAGCGAAATTCGAAATATGTATCGGTCTGAGTGCATTAGCTCTTTCCCTCACACACACACACACACGTGCACTAACTGGTCTAAATCTATGTATCACACACACATCTCACGTGCACACATCTCTCTTTCCAGTTCCCACGCAAACGTCCCGCGTCACCAGCGCTTACACACACGTGTGCTAAAGGCCTGGCTCGCTCGGGGATTGCCTAGAATTCTCTTACCCAACCTTGACACAATTTTCAACTTCGGACACACACGTGTGTCCGGAGGGGAAGTCAGCGTGGGTGGAGAACCTCGCTTATTTTGGATGGAGGAGCCTGATCGTGGTGGCTGTGTGTCTGTGAGCATACGCGTACCCACATGGCGCGTGTGGGTGTGCGCGCTTGCGATAGGCTCGTGTTAACTTTACTCAGTTTCCCCAAGTACAGACTTTCCCTGGCTGGGATGGGAGTTGGGTTTTTTTGTTTGTTTTTCGCCCTGTGCGTGTGTGTTGCTTGATGGTGTTGAAAATCGCCCACCTCCCTCCCACGACGTTGCTGCGGCAAACCCAGAAGCGAATGGGGCATTTTGAAAAGGGGGTTATTATGTCGTATTATATATAATTCGTGAGCTCGATTAAAGATCCCACTGGGCTGAACTGAAGCAGGAAGTAAACACCGATCAGAATGTTACCAGAGGGAGGTCTGTGAATATCCTACTGGAATCTTTCTTTCTTTCTTTCTTTCTTTCTTTCTTTCTTTCTTTCTTTCTTTCTTTCTTTCCTCTTATGTTTTCCACGTTCTTTCTTTGAAATATGCTATGTAAAGTATTTCCTTTAATAAAAGCAGGCTTCTCTCCCTAGACAGATTAACTGCTTTCCCTAGCTATGTATATTTAATGGTAACGCGCATGAATGTGTACTGTACGCTACTGAAGAAATATATACACATAAACAAAATCAATGCCGTTCCCGAGAGTATAAAACACACATATAGAGACAGAATATATATGTGTATGTGTATATACATGATTTAATTACATGTCATATATAATTATATATAGTTCACAGTCTATGTTTAATATATATTTACCTATATATAATTACATCGTTTGTATACACACATTTTTTAATATTTACAAAATACTTCGCTTTCATATATGCCTGCACCATATAATATAATACAACTCACATGCATATATAAAAACGAAATATGCGGCATGTGAATCTGAGATCTAAATATCGTATAAACACACACATCCAGTCTATATGTCTACAATCCGCACTCTAATACACACATTTCGATGGCTCTCTAACGATTTGCGAATATGATTTTTCAATATATCGAACTGAATTTTGTCAAGTATTATTCAACATCATGAACTTCAAAACCACCACATTAAAAAGAAACCGTGGAAATAAAGCGACCCCAATAACAAGTCCATCCTCTCTCTGTTCGCCGCCGGCATTTTAACAAAAAGAATCCTATTGACTCGCTCATAAATCTGATCCGCAGATCAAATGGTTTCTAAAGCCTTTTTTGATTTCTTGCGTGCAAGTGCATCTCATAGGAGCGGGAGAAAAAACGCCCGATGATTTATTAGCTGGGCGCTAATTCAAGTTAAGGACAAATAAATTAGGAGAAGGTGGACGGATTGTGCAGTTCAACGGAAACAACTATGGTATTGACTCCCCCCCCCCCCCCAATAATAATAGCAAGTGAATTTTCTATTTCTGGGTCTATTAATAAATCTTTAGCCAGAATGGATTTGATGCTTTTCTGGTAAATCACCCATAGGTGCTGGAACTTGGGGTCCCGGGGGTGCTGAAACGGTTTCCATCATATCTAGGGTTCAGTGGCTCTCAGCACCCCCACTCTACAACCTGTTCCAGCCCCCCTGAAACTACCTATCGCCGAGGAGCAAAGAGACTCCGTGACACGTATCCTGCCTTCAACCGCCAAACCTGCTCACAGGAAAACAAAACAAACCCACGCCAAAGACATTGGAAATGACCGAAAATGTGATTGAGTCGGAAACGTACGGTAGTGACCTATTGTATTTCCACATTGTCCTTCCTCGTCAAATTGCAGAAACAGTCATATCTGTATGGCTATATCTAGACATGAATGTATTTTGATGCACACGCATACAGACATATATGTGTGCAATACGGAGCTGTTCCTACAATTTGACGAGGAAGCACAAATGTAAAATGTAATGCAGAAATAAAATGCATTTCCAATTCTCTCTCTCCCTATACGGCGAGAGAGGGGCATTGACAGAAAGATATTGAATTGGAAATGTATTTGATTTATGATTTTGTTTTAAAATTGGGCTCCGTCGTAAAATTGTAGACACGGTCATATATAATCTCTCCCTGTCTCTCTCGTTATTTTCCCCTTTTCGGTGGAGGATTTACTTGCCCTATTTCAACAGCATTTTCTGTCATCCGCTCCCAGATGTGTTTGGGTCGAACGGATGTTTGTCAATATCTGCTCCTGCTGTTTCGTGCCCAACACTGAGTCCGGCCAGAGTTTAGGTTCCTTTTCTAGTCGCTTCATTTTGCGTGATTTACGAACAAACCCACCCCAGAAAGTCTTTTGATCGTTGCTAGAGAGCGGTGGTGGGAAAACATCCCTACCTGGAGAGAGAAATCAGCTTCTGCATTTCAACTTAGGACACTTTGGTTTCTGGGCAGCAGGGGGAGGAGGCAGAGGGGAGATCAGAGACCTGTTGTTTGGTATTAAACAATTCTTCGCATATACCTAGATATTTCATTATACAGTGCTTACAAAAGAATAACACCTTAGTCTAGATAATCTATATCTATATATAATTATGCATATAAATGTTAGTCTATCAACCATCACCAACACATATTATCTGGCTAGCTAGCTACATTTAAATAGACACATACATGTAAATCTCTCTCTCTGTTACTGACCTCTGTTATTTCCCCCCTCCTAAGGCAAAGGAATACCACATTCCTTAATGACTCCACTGGATGAGTCTATAAATGTTCCTTGCCTGTCTGTATTTTGATGTGTTGCGCATCCCTGCCTAGCTGGGTAATCAAATGTCCGTAGCGGTGGTTTGGGGCTGCAGGCTTCTTGATGCCACTTGAGGCGGTGGCTGGCTTGGTTCGGGGGCAGGGAGTGGCGAGGAGACGGGAGAAGCTGCCTTACCAACAGACAGGCAAAGCCCGGGCTGGGGATCGATACAGGTTCAGTTCAAACCAGCTCGAGATCCGCTCCCGCAGAACGCCCAGGGCAGCCGGGGCTGGGCCGGCCAATGGCAGCCATCCGCACCCCACGCCCGGAGCGTACTTGTAAACCCGTAACTGGGCCCGGGGGAGTTGGTGTGCCCATGTTCTGCTACATTAGCACTTCTGCGGGGACACACTGAGATAGAGAAGGGGGGGGGGAGAGAGAATGATTAGATTTGGGGTTTTCAACAGGGCCCAGCTAAGACTACTGAGGCTTTGAGCTAGTTAACTAAATGAGTAAGTGACTGATAAATAAAAGTGAGAGACAGATGTGTATGGAGAGAGATAGATAGATAGATAGAGGGGGGTGTATAGGGATAGATAGATAGAGGGGTGGGGGAGAGAGAGAGGGGGTGTATAGGGATAGATAGAGGGTGTGGGGGAGAGATAGATAGAGGGGTGTATAGGGATAGATAGATAGAGGGGGTGGGGGAGAGATAGATAGAGGGGGTGTATAGGGATAGATAGATAGAGGGGGTGTATAGGAATAGATAGATAGAGGGGGTGTATAGGGATAGATGGACAGATACGCATGGGGATAGATAGATAGATAGATAGAGGGGGTGGGGAGAGAGGGGGGTGTATAGGGATAGATAGAGGGTGTGGGGGGAGAGATAGATAGAGGGGGTGTATAGGGATAGATGGACAGATACGCATGGGGATAGATAGATAGATGTGCATGGAGATAGTAGATAACTAGAGGTGTCTGTAGATAGATGTGTATGGGGCTAGATAGATGGATAGATGTGTATGGGGCTAGATAGATCGATTGATTGATGTGTAAGTGGACAGACAGATGGATACATAAAGTGTGTATGGGGAAGAGAGAGATTTTTTTCTGAAACGTTAAATATGCTGCATGGAAAACACCCCAGTGTCGATTAGCCCCGCTCATCCCTACTGCTTATGGCTACTTACAGGCTTCGCCACTGCCTAGATCCCTATTGGGCGCTGAAACAGACAAGTGGGAAGGCATCTGTAGCAGAGATCAGAGAGCAGAAGCTTCCTTCTCTTCAAGGAACCACCGGTGGCTCTTATGAGCCGGGCGATGCTTCCAGCCTTCCTGCGGAGCACCCTGCCCACTGCCCCCTGCCCCCCAGTGGGAATGCAGTGGGGCCACGTGCGGAGGAGGTGTGTGACTGGGAAATGCATCTGTAGTGAAGACCTACAGGACAAAAGATGAGCCGCTAGGGGCTTGCCTCTGTGTGCCTGTGATGGGCGGAGGGGAGCCAGAGGCCCCAGGTTACTCGAGAAATGCTGCCCGTGTACAGAGCCACCTCTGGACACAGACGTTCATCCACATGGCCACTGCACTCTGTGCTGATGTCCTGGCAGATCCCCGGTTACTTCCACGGGCTTTGGCTTCGGCCCTACGGGTGCTTTCAACTGCCAGATCTTTTCCACCCACCCACCCTTGGGCTGCTGGAAAGACCCCTCCCGTTGCACGTTAGTTGGGCGAACTGCCCGCCATTGCGAATCATAGACTCATAGAATCTCAGGGCTGGAAGGGACCTCAGGAGGTATCTAGTCCCGCCCCCAATTCCCTAATCTCCAGCGCACAGGGGTCCCGTTCTCCAGGTCCCCTTTGGAGGCTGTTACAGGAGCTAGGGCCTTGCTCCTGCTCTGGTTCCCGGGCTGAGCTGCGGCCCAAAGGCGGCCAGAACATGCCGTGGAAGGGGATTCAGATGGCCTCTGGGAGGTGAGCACCTGTGACCATCTCATCTCATTCTGGTTCCTCACCGCATCAGAGCGCCTACCCTCTGCTCACTCCTCCATCTCCTGGGACTTCTCTCCACGTCCCCAACCTCTGAGCAGCTTCAAAGCAAATTAATCCATCGGCCACAGCCCGGGTTTTCTTCCTTTCCATCCCAACGCAGAACGGGCCCCGCCCCAAGGAATCTATTGCGAAGTGCATGCTGGGTACTAGTCACTCTTGGTCTAAGATCGGATCACTCACAACCCTTCAGAGGGGGGGTCTTGATGCAGTAGCCAGGGGGAGAGTCCCCCTTTGCCTCCACAACATACAGTCTTGGGAAGCGCCCGGATGTTGGACATCAGTATCATTCGTGTGTATAGAACAATGAGGATCTAACCCAAAAACTATTTTTACTTGTTTCTCCCCCTGCCAAGCGTATACAGTCCAATCGATGCTCTCTAAAACAACTGGCTCCATGGGGTAGAGGGGTACAAGCAGTGGTCTCAGTATAAAGTCATCTCTGCTCTAAAATATATTTTTCTGTAACATGTGTGGCACATAGCACATACATGACAGGATCGCATTTGAGGAGTGGACGGAATGAGGAGGGTTGTTAATTGCACAGCGGTGGTGTAATGAAGGGATGGGGTGGGAGTGAATTATGATCACATGGGGAGACAGCTGTGGATTTTAGTGGTTCAGTGTAACTTGATTTTCGGATTGTTTTAAATATTACAAGGGGCACGCAGCGCATGACAAGGTGTTCTAAAAATCTAAATAAATATATAGACAAATGTCACGTTGTCTGGACGTTCATTAAGGATGACCTGGAAAATTCACTTGAGGTTTTCCCACAAAATACATTTCCAAATGTACCCCGATAAAACCATCCTACAATCGCCATGCTGCACAACTCAGATTCACCCGCGCCAGTGCACACACTAATGCACAAACACAGGACACACACGTTTACTGTGTGTAACATCCTCTACATGGCTTCTTCTCTGTGTCTGTTCTGGGTTGGCCTGCACGAATGTTCACATTTAGTTTACACGTCTGGTAATGTGTCTTCTCATAATCTCGACCCACGTTGTTCGCAGCGTTGGTCCCAGGATATGAGAGAGACAAGGTGGGGGAGGTCGTGTATTTTATTGGACCAACTTCTATTGGTGACAGAGATTAACTTTTCTTCAAGCCCTGCAGCTGGTCTCTTTCACCAACAGAAGTTGTTCCAATAAAAAGGTATTACCTCCCCCACCTTGTCTCTCTTACACACATGCGCACACACTTATGCACCTACACATCCATATGGGCACACTCACGAAGTACACACGTATGCACAACAGAGAGAACTTCCACATCGCTCAGCCTCTGGGTGTGTCTGTGCCCTTGTGTATTAGGCTCTGCGTCTTTGTGGGTGTGTTGCAGGTGAATCTGCTTCTGGAGGAGGGGGTGTACTTGTGTGTCTCTTTGTAACTGCGCTATACCCGGGTGTGAGTGCTTGTGCGGTTGTGTCTGGGAGCCCTTCTGTTTGTGCACCTACCCCCAGGACTCCCCAGGGTCCCACTCCCCCCTCCTCCCCCACCTCTCTCTTCCTAAGCAGAGTCTGAACCGGACCTAGGCAAGGAAGTGCGGAGAGGCAGAGAAGACAGAAGTTTGCAGGGGTGTATGGGGGGGGAGATTTCCACGAGGCAGGCAGAGGTAGAGATGGATGGGCAGGCGAGCGAACGGTCTATAGGGCTAAAAGAAACCTGTGGGGATGTAAAGTTCCATGAGAGGGTAAGGGTCACGATGGGACACTTGCCTGGCAATAAATCATGGCCTTATGTAAGGCCCCCTGGTGGTTACATAAGATGAGGCCTTATGTAAGGCCCCCTGGTGGTTATATAAGATGAGGCCTTATGTAAGGAACAATTGAACCAATCGGTGTGGGGCTATACATGTGATAAACACATGATTCTCCTTCTCGTCCAATCAGTAGATGTGTAACACTGGTCTACAATTTTTGAGAAGTCGTCGGCTTCAGAGATAAAATGTGCTATTTATTATGTATTTTGATGTGTTGAATTCAAATATGACAATTAAAACAACTGATTGGCTACTGTTTCTAAGATATTTAAGTTTTTACATTTTATGTCTATGTATATTGTGTAGATAGTAGAGTTTTAATCATAAATTGTAAACCTAGGTCTTTTCATGTGTTTATGGTTGCTTTACATGATAATATTTCACCTGTCCTGTTTATGTAACACTTTAAAAATCAGCCAAAGGGTTATATAAATAAAATTTATTATGAAACAAAAGGCAAAAAACTATTATGTACATAGTTTAGTCCTATTCAGTGTCTACTCGGCGCTTCTTGGCTTGTCTCTTGTATTCATTAAATGGAGCATCTCTTGTCACTGTCCAGCAATAGTCTGCAAGCATTGATGGGCTCCATTTGCCCTGATAGCGTTTCTCCATTGTTGCAATGTCCTGGTGAAATCGCTCGCCGTGCTCGTCACTCACTGCTCCGCAGTTCGGTGGAAAAAAAATCTAGATGAGAGTGCAAAAAATGTATCTTTAGTGACATGTTGCAACCAAGGCTTTTGTATGCCTTGAGGAGGTTTTCCACCAACAACCTGTAGTTGTCTGCCTTGTTGTTTCTGAGAAAATTTATTGCCACTAACTGGAAGGCTTTCCATGCCGTCTTTTCCTTGCCACGCAGTGCATGGTCAAATGCATCATCTCGAAGAAGTTCACGAATCTGAGGACCAACAAAGACACCTTCCTTTATCTTAGCTTCACTTAACCTTGGAAATTTTCCACAGAGGTACTTGAAAGCTGCTTGTGTTTTGTCAATGGCCTTGACCAAGTTCTTCATCAGACCCAGCTTGATGTGTAAGGGTGGTAACAAAATCTTCCTTGATTCAACAAGTGGTGGATGCTGAACACTTTTCCTCCCAGGCTCCAATGACTGTCGGAGTGGCCGATCTTTCTTGATGTAGTGGGAATCTCTTGCACGACTATCCCATTCGCAGAGAAAACAGCAGTACTTTGTGTATCCAGTCTGCAGACCAAGCAAGAGAGCAACAACCTTCAAATCGCCACAAAGCTGCCACTGATGTTGGTCATAGTTTATGCACCTCAAAAGTTGTTTCATGTTGTCATAGGTTTCCTTCATATGGACTGCATGACCAACTGGAATTGATGGCAAAACATTGCCATTATGCAGTAAAACAGCTTTAAGACTCGTCTTTGATGAATCAATGAACAGTCTCCGCTCATCTGGATCGTGAACGATGTTGAGGGCTGCCATCACACCATCGATGTTGTTGCAGGCTACAAGATCACCTTCCATGAAGAAGAATGGGACAAGATCCTTTTGACGGTCACGGAACATGGAAACCCTAACATCACCTGCCAGGAGATTCCACTGCTGTAGTCTGGAGCCCAACAGCTCTGCCTTACTCTTGGGTAGTTCCAAATCCCTGACAAGGTCATTCAGTTCATCTTGTGTTATGAGGTGTGGTTCAGAGGAGGAGGATGGGAGAAAATGTGGGTCCTGTGACATTGATGGTTCAGGACCAGAAGTTTCATCCTCTTCCTCTTCCTCGTCTGACTCAAGTGAAAATGATTCTGGTGCATCAGGAACCGGCAGTCCTTCTCCGTGGGGTACTGGGCGTATAGCTGACGTAATGTTTGGATAATGCACAGTCCACTTTTTCTTCTTTGACACATCTTTCCCAGCTGGAGGCACCATGCAGAAGTAACAATTGCTGGTATGATCTGTTGGCTCTCTCCAAATCATTGGCACTGCAAAAGGCATAGATTTCCTTTTCCTGTTCAACCACTGGCGAAGATTTGTTGCACAAGTGTTGCAGCATATGTGTGGGGCCCACCTCTTTTCCTGATCTCCAATTTTGCAGCCAAAATAACGGTGATAGGCTTTCTTAACCAGAGTGTTTATACTGGGCTTTTGTGATGCAAAAGTCACTTCACCACAAACATAGCAGAAGTTATCTGCACTGTTCACACAAGTACGAGGCATCTCTGCTCACTTTGGCTAAACAGAAATGTGTCCCTTTGCAAAATCAAACACTGACAAATAAGAGAGCATGACACTGTATGATTTCTAGAGCTGATATAGGGCAATTTGTTCAGCAGAATGATGTAAGCTTCGTTATGATTGCATCATCCATGACTTCTAGGAATAACATGATGCAATTCATATCATGTATGACGCAATACCAGCTTCAGATTGCATCATTCATTGTTTTGCCTAAAAAGCAAGTACTGTCCAAACCCAGTCATAGATTTATTCATAGATCCAGTCAAAGATGTATTTTAGTCATTTCTGGTTTAAATTGAGATCCCTTCTCTTTCTAACTCACTTATCCTCCGCCATTCCCAAGTCAAGGGTCGTATATACTGACCCAATAGCATAGCTTGAAAACTAGAGCCAATCAACAATTTTAAGCATCATTTTCGTTCTAAGTAACCCAGAATTAGTAAAGTTTGACTACGTTTATTTCAGAAGCATTTTGGCTGTAGAGCAGTGTAATTATAGCCTAATTGTGTTATGTAATGTTAAGAAAGACTATAAAAGAAAGCTTGTAATAAACAGAGTTTGAGTCAGCTTGCAACCACATTGGTCCTGTGCTTTATCCGCGCCGCATGAGACCCCACAGAAACCGACCACCCCCATTGGGGGGAGGGAGGGAGAAACAACCGCAGCTAGAGAGAGAGACACACACACACCCGGAGTCCAGCCTGGCAAACTGGCTCCCCCCCAAGCCAAACAAACCCGCCTGCTGGCGCCCGGAGCCGCGGCTGCGACCGGGAATGTGTTAGAGCCCGGCTGAATAATTAATGGTTCGTCTGCACGTTGGCCAGGCGCTGCGCCTGGAAGGGGGAACTGGAGTGGAAAGGAGAGAAAGGCACCAACAGCCATTTTATAGGGGGCCCAGCTTGTTTATTGATCTGCCATTTACCGGCTCTAACTCATACAGCACGGTGGACTTGTGAACCCGGCCCAGGGACTGCCCCGCAGGGGGCGGGGGCCAGGCTGGCTGCAAAGCGCCACCTCCCCCAAATGTCCGAGCCGGGCCCCCTTCCCTTCCCGGGGACTGGCCCCCCGGGCGGCGGGGCGGGGCGGGTCTGGAGGTAAAGGCCGGTAGATGGAAACACCCCCCCGCAGCTTCCTTCTGTTGGGGAGGCGTTAAAGGGGGAGGGCTCACGCACTGCCAGGGGCTGGGTGACTCCCAGGGTCTGTCTCCAGCTCCCCTGTCCTTCCCCCTCGTTCACTATTTGTATCAGGTAAATTGTATCTATCTATCTATCCCCATACCAACATCTATCTATCTACAAACAGTCCTCTACAACTATCTCCGCACAGCCCCCTGCATAGCGATCAACACCAACACACAACCCACTGTGCCTCCCTCTCTCATGACCAATAAACACACCACTGTATCTCTCTCCGTCACCACCAATACACACCCCACTTGGCCTCCATCTGTCACCATCACCAATACACACCCCACTAGGCTTCTTTCTGTCACAACCACCAATACACATATAACTGTGCTTCCCTCTGTCACCACCAATACACACCCCACTGTGTCTCCCTCACTGATCGCCAATACACACCCCACTATGCCTCCCTCTGTCACACCAAAACACATCCTATTGTGCCTCAGTGTGTTACTATCAATACACATCCCATTGTGCCTCTGTGTGTCATCATCAATAGACAGCCTACTGTGCCTCTGTCGATCACCACCAACACACACCTCACTAGACCTGTCTCTGTTACCACCAGTACACACCCCGCTGTGCCTCCCCCTGTTACCATCAATACACACCCCATTAGCCCTCCCTTTGTCACCGCCAATACACACACCACTCTGCCTCCCTGTGTAAGCACCAAGACACAACCCACTGTGCCTCCCTCTGTTACACCAAAATATACACCACTTTGCATCTGCCTGTCACCACCAATAGACAACCCACTGCATGTGCCTGTCACAACCAATCCACAACCCACTGTGCATCCCACTGTCACCACCAATACACACCCACCGTGCCTTTCTTTCACCACCAACACACACCCCACTGTTCTGCCATCTGTCACCACCAATACACACCCCACTGTGCCTCCCTCCGTCACCACCAATACACACCCCACTGTGCCTCCCTCTGTCACCACCAACAATATACACCCCGCCAGGCCTCCCTCTATCACCACCACCAATATACACCCCGCTAGCTCTTCCTCTGTCCGCAGCACTAAACACATCCACTGTGCCTCCCTCTGTCGCCAACAATACAAACCCACTGTGCTTTCATCACCACCACCAATACACACCAACTGTGCCTACCTCTGTCACCACCAATACACCCCACTCTGCATCTCTCTGTCACCACCACCAATACACACCGCACTGTGCTTCTGTCACGACTACCAATACAAACCCCACTGTACCTCCCTCTACCACCATCACCAATACACACCCCATTCTGCCTCCTTCCGTCACCACCAATACACACCCCACTCTCTATCTAGCCTTCTTTCGTTCTGCCTCCCACTCTCCGCCCACATCTAACTCCCTCAATTCTCCTTGGGTCTCTGTTCCCTTTAGCTACAAGGGGCAGGAGACAGATCGGTGCCTTAACCCCCTCCTCCCTTCGTTGTATATTCGTTCCTTGCTGGCTTCCCTCCCTTCCCCGGTTCCGGGTCTCGCCCCACACTCCCGGCTCGCCTCTCGGCCAGGGGTCGGCACAGGGATCGCCGCCCAGCCGGGGAGGAGGCTGTCGCGTCGCACCCAGCAGTGAGCTGTGGCCTGGGGCAGAGGGGAAACAGATCCCCAAGCGCCTCAGGTGTGCCGGCTCGAAGGGGCCTCCCTGCTCACACCTCGGATCCGGACTATTTCGAGCCCCTGTTTGCAATGTCCCCAGCCCGGCGCACTGGCTGTCGCTTTGTACTTTGGCTCCGCTATTGATTTCTACGCCTTGTAGCCGGTCTCAGCCATGTATGATTCAATATCACAGCCCCCCCCCCCCCCTCAAAATATAGTTGTGCTCTGGTGCAAATATTTAAACAATATTTGAAGTCGGTTAAAAATGCAATCGATCGGGGGTGTGGGGGGTGAGTTAGGGACAGTCATTCCAAGGTATCGATTGGGTGGTGGAAGGAGGCCGCCCCCTCCCCCAGACCAAGTCCACTTGCCACATGATGACGCTTTTTAAAGGCAGTCAGGGGAACGTTTGCCAAGTGTATGCTGACGATATGCAGATCAGCCGCGGGGGAAGCAAAGCCAGGAGTGACCAAAGTCACCACAGCGGAACAAAAGAATAAAACAACCCACAATCCACCAACCGACCCGAAAACACGGGGAAAATCCGCAGAAACGGAAACAACCCCCGGGGTGTCGCGCTTCTCCAGAGAACCGACATCACCACCAACACACACTCCACTGTGCCTCCCCCTGTCACCACCAGTACACACCCCATCTTTCCTGCTCCTACCTTTGCACACACATGTGCACGTAACATATACACACAGGTAGTCATACATTGGCCTGCATGGGGACTTTGGAAGAGCTGGGAATGCAGAATTAAGCTCTATGGGGGTGTATACTTTTATAACACCCTGCTGCGCGGGTATCTATCTAATCCGTCTACCTAGCGTTTGACATATAGGGACTTGGGTTCTCTTTCCCCCTTCCATACAAGTACCAAAGCAGTAACTCTCTTTTATTCCTTCCTTTCTTCATCCCTACAATGATTCCAACATAGTGTTGAAATCACGCGCAGGGGAAAGGTGCCCTTTGAAATTACACCCTCGCCCTCTAAGTACACAATGCCTCTACCAGCACATTAGCTGCCATTTTCAGCCACTCTTTGGGTTTTTTAAAAATACTGCTTGAGAGCCTTGTCTCACCCTCTCTAGTACTGGTTAATAAGCTCTCCCAAAATCCCTTGCACATCCCCAAACCCATTAGCAGAGTGTTACCAAACGTAGACAGACAATCCCTTCCCTAACTGATTGACAAACGTCATTTGCAAGAATGCCCTTTAATTTCGTGTTTGGGTTGCGATTTTCATATTATATTGTCCAGAAACACCTAGTGAATTACGATCCGTTTTACCTTTTTGTTTAAAGAACGTGGCATTTTCCTGCTAATTTGGAAACAAAACAAAACCTTCCAGAAAAAAATAATGCTCACCTTTCTTAGAATTGTAGTGTATATTTACAACGCAGTGCATTTAATATGATGCAGTATTTTGATTGTAATCGGCCTTCTTTTGGATGTTTTATTTTGGATATGTAACATAGCTGATATTTAAACGTTTGCTATTTCCTGTCATGTAATATAGACGTATTCATTTAATAGAACTGTATTTTATATATGTAACATAACTGATATTTTTAAATCCAGTGCAACATATTGCATATTATGCACTACAATACTTTTCTTTTGATCAGAACTATATTTTAATATATGCAGCAGAGAAGGTAGTTAAATGTGTATCCAACAGATTTTGACTTAAATCAGTGAAAATCACCCAGGGCAAATTACCTCCTAGTTCACAAAAAAAGTTTATAGAGGAATCCCTCATTTCATTTCAACTCAAAATTCAAAAATGGATTTCAAAAAATAATCATAAAGAGTGACCCTGTTCCAACAACATTGTGAGTTCATTTAGTGGAGGGTTTTTGTTGAATCTTTTAGCTAAAATACACGGCCATATATATACATATAGAATCCCCCTTGAATCTTCAAGCTTTGAAGTTTTTTTTTTAATTTTGGTGAGTCAGAAATAAAACACCAACTGCTCAATTAGATTGAACAACGGGGGTACTTAAAAAACCAATTGTGGCAGTGTTTAAATCTTTATTTACCAGAACCTTGTAAAGGCAGGAACAATTTGCATTCTATTAACTGCTTTTCAATAGGGCATCGACTGGAACTAAAGGATGCCACTATCTTGCCCTAATTAAAGAGCAACTGAATTACACTAAATACATATGAATACTACTATCCCCCCATAAATAAC
Source organism: Emys orbicularis (assembly GCF_028017835.1). Lineage (NCBI taxonomy): Eukaryota > Metazoa > Chordata > Testudines > Emydidae > Emys > Emys orbicularis. The sequence goes on along the minus strand of NC_088706.1, from coordinate 5,086,690 downwards.
CCCAGACATCTTGCTATAGGTGAGGAGTGCTTCATCACATTCGCCCAGGCTCTGTTACGAACAGCTTGGAGCTCAGGTACTCTGACACTAGATGGCCCACAGGTCATGTGGAATTTTGTTTTAAATAGCCCAATCCACCCCCTTTGAGGCCATCAGGCACAAAATATCCATAAGAACGGCCCTACTGGGTCAGACCAATGGTCCATCTAGCCCAGTCTCCTGTCGCTGGCAGTGGCCAGGTACTTCAGAGGGCACTAACAGAACCGGGCAATTTCCAATGATTTATCCGCCCTGTAGTCCACTTCCAGCTTCTGGCAGTTCTGAAGTCCAAACCAGAGGACTTCCTTGTCATTTAGTCTATGAAGCAATCCTGTTCCCTTAGCAGCAAGGCAGGTGGGTTAGAGAACACAGAGGAGAAGGGGGGGGGGGGGGTGGAGGAGGGGAAAGAGTGCAGGTGTGGCTAGCATCCCCATGGCTGCACCATCCAAGAGCATATCTGGAAATAGTCCTGAGGCGGTAGAGAACCCCGAGCCCATGTGAAAAATGTTCTCTGCACACAGTGAGTAGAGAAAGCGAAAGTCGATGATACACAAGGAGGTTTTCATCGTACTTATGAATATATTAAACAGATCACTGTGTTTCCATATGTAGAAAATCGATCTGGGTAAATACATTTCACCCTGTATTCTGTGTCTAGAACAGGCGCATTGCATCTGTGTTTACGTTGCATTACAAATGATCATACAGTATAAAAACCAGGGTTCTGTTATGCAGACACACGAGCAGAAGAGAAAGAAACTGTCTCTGTCGTGACACATATATGGAGACATGTATGTGTATGCAGAAGAGAGGAATACTTCTCCACACTTTGCCTTCATACTGTATCATTTATAAACACATAAAGACTATGAGTATGAATATATATATATATGTGTGTGTGTGTACATATACACACACACACACACATATATATATACACACACACACATATATATATATACACACACACACATTCTGTATAATGTACATAATACATGATGCATACATAGTTATAACACACGTGTCATGGGACTATATGTTTAGCTGTATGCATCATGTATGATATATATTATACAGACCGTATGTATGTATTTTTCTAGACAACCGTGTTTATAACCATGAAATTCACACTTTAGACGGGACACATGAATCCACCCTAGCGGGGTGGTGGTGGTGGAGTCTTTGGGGTCTCTCTGCTCTGTGCTATAGTGCCATGGAGCGCAAGAGGCAACGCGTCCTGTCCCCCAGTCCTATAACCAACCCTTTTCTCCTGATTACGCCTGGGTGCATTTATTTTTCGGTGACTGTCCATTCATTTAAAATAAAGTCAGGACTGCATCAGCATCTGAGCCCTGATGGTTTGGGTACCCTCGGTTTCAGAGCCAGACAGCAGCATTTCCCGGCTAGCAAAGCCCCCTTGGCTCGCAAAAGAAAACCAGACTGGGAGAGGACCGCGTTAGATAGATCCCCAATGCAAATCATTGCCCGGGCTATAGAGAATTGATTGGCGGTGCCATTTGTAAAATGAAGAAGCTATCATATTGATCCATTGGGCAGGAGAGGGAGGAGGGGAACAGCTGAGTTTTGACTCATTCAGCAGCATGAAGAAGCAGGCCTCGGGTTTTCTGTGTATACAGACCGTTTAGACCTTGCTGGGGTAACTGATTTACCGCTATGTATTTAGGGTGGCGAGTCCAGGTCAGTATAAAGCCCTTCCAATGGACCAAAAAAAACTGAGAAGAGCAGGTAGGTAGCTAAATAGCTGTGTAGAGATAGATAGATAGATAGATAGATAGATAGATAGATAGATAGATAGATAGATAGATAGATAGATAGATAGATAGATAGATAGATAGATAGATAGTCCGAGGAAGGACAGAGAGAGAGAGAGAGGGGGGGGGGGTGTCTGAGGATAGATAGATAGATAGATAGATAGTCCGAGGAAGGATATATATATAGAGAGAGAGGGTGTCTGAGGACAGATAGATAGATAGATAGATAGATAGATAGATAGATAGATAGATAGATAGATAGATAGATAGATAGATAGATTCTAAGTAACCTATAGCATTTGCACCCCTGATTCCTTTGACCTATGATCTTTATATTTCAGACTGTCAGCAGCAGGTTGGTCGGAGGAGGGGATTTTGAGGAGGGGAAAAGGACGAGGTTTATGATAAATATGATTTCCTTTTCCATGCGATCGGTTAAAGACTTGAAACAACCGGTAACACAGAGAGAGTGAGAGAGAAAAATAAGGATTCAGCTACCCACTGCAGAGCAGTTAAAGGAGAGCACACCGTGTGTGTGTGTGTGTGTGTGTGTGTGTCCCTTCCCAGGTTAGCAGTATGTCCGAGGAGAAGCAGTGATTGGATTTTTGCAATCTGTACCGATGTGTCACACCACTGCCGCGCGTGCAGAGGGTGCCCTTGCTGCGGGTGTCCGGGCAGACCCACCCCGGTCCTTCGGGTTTCTAATGCCATCGGCAATTCCCCCTGCACAGTCCCACGCCTCCAACACCCCCGCGTCTCCTCTGCCCCCCTACCTGCGAGCCTCAGCGCCGACATCCTCTGGAATTCGGGCTCCTGCAGCCACTTCCACATTCTCCGGAAGGTCTCCCGCCCGGACTTGAGTTTACTCCAGGGCTTGGGGTTCCGCAGAAGGTCGGACAGGGTGCCCTGAGACCGGCACAAGATCCGCTGGGCAAAGATGGCCTGGGGGATGCTGTACCGCTTCAGCTCCGCCGTGATCCTCTGCGCCACCTCCTTGGTGTTGATCTCCTCCACCTGCCCGGAGCTGCCGGCCTGCGAGCCCGAGGCGGAAGCCTGCCTCTCCCGCTCGCCCAGGATGGAGCCGTTGGGCTGGCCGTGGTGGTGCCCCTGGTGGTGCATGGCGTTCAGGGGGGGCATCATGCCGGCGCCCGGCGCGCCCAGCCCCCGGGCCAGGTGCTCCTCGCTCCGGGACAGCATGGCCGCGTGGGAGTCGAAGCCGCTGGGGGAGAGCATCTTGTCGCTGGCCAGGTGCCCTCCGGGGCCGTAGGGGGCCAGCGGCTGCTGCGCGTTGTGCAAGGGGCCCAGGCCGTTGGGCAGCGGGGAGAGGGGCTGCCCCATGGCCGGCATGTCCTTGGGGTAGTGGCCGTAGAGGTTGCCCATGGAGGAGAGGCTCCTCTCGTCCCGCATGAGGGTGAAGCTGCCGCTGACGCTGGCGGGCAGGCGCTGGTGCGGGTGGTGGTGCGGGTGCGGGTGCGGGTGCGGGTGGTGGAACTTGTCCGAGACGGTGGAGATGGGGGGCAGGTGCTGCAGCGGGGTCAGGGTGGTGTAGGTGCTGCTCAGGCTCATGCCCGAGGGGGACTCGCACGCCATGCTCATGGCCGGGTGCAAGGGGCCCCCCAGGCTGTGCTCCGGCCGGTAGTCCCCGGCGCCGTCCAGGATCGAGGCCATGCTGGACACCATGGCCGGCCGCGCGTGGGAGACCAGGTTCCGGTGGGCGGCCGGCCGGCCGTGGGCAGGGCTCATCAGCTCCCCGGCCTGCGAGTGGGACACGCCGTGCAGGCTGCCCAAGCTCTCCATGGTAAGTTCCATGCTGGCCCCCCCCCACCCCGCCCGCGCTGCCCGGCTTAATTCAGAGCCATCGATCTGCCCCCGGCCAGCGCGCAGTCAATCCAGCATGGCTTGGTGGGGAGCCTGGCCTCCCTCCCGCACGCCTGGCTGCCCCCCTCCCGCCGCCACCCCCTCGCCATACAACGCCTGGCCTCAGTGGGTGCGCGCCGCTCGCCCGGGCTCTGCCCCGGCTGCTGGCTGTGGCAGCCCGGGGTCTCCGCGCTCTGCGGCCGGCGCTGGGGAAGCTGCGGATTGCATTGAATCCCGGACCTCCAGCCAGCCTCAATCTCACAGCCAGCAGGGCCTGACGTCAGCAGCTCCCGGCTCGCCACACAGCCCCCCGCCCCCCCCCCTCTCTCCCAGTTAATCTGGTGAAACTATAACTTGATGGCAACGTGCAATTGGAAAATAAATGAACTTCTGCTTTCCTGGACACCTAGCGCTCTAACCTCGCCCCCCCCCAGCCCCCAGCCATGCACACACCTCAGTGCAACCTGCCTCGCCTCCCTCCCCGCCGCCCTGTGCAACAAAGCCCAGGCGTGTCCGAGTGCAAACCCAGAGCCGTGTGTCAAAGAGGAGAATTGATCGGATTTGAAATATATAGAAAAATGTAGATAGCAAAGAGACCGTTTGCACGCGTTGCATTGGTGTAACACACATACACACAGACACACACACACTCTGACACACACACACACACTCAGACACACACACACTGACACACACACACTCAGACACACACACACTCTGATACACACACACAAACACACACTGACACACACACATTGATACACACACTGACACATACATACACTCAAACACACATACACACTCTGATACACACACATACTGACACACACACACACACAATGATTAATCGAAGCAGAGGGGGTGGAGGGAAAAATTATTCTAAAGGGTTGTGCATAGGAGAAAAAAAGTTGACAATTGTGGACACAGTTTTAGTTAGCTTCTTTCTCTGTTTATTATAGATCATATAGACTCAACTGTATATTATATATATAGCTTTGACGTTAGCTAATTTCTATATCGATCGATCGATCGATGCACATGCAGGCTATTCCATAGAGATGTGTGTGTGTGTGTGTGTGTGTGTGTGTGTGTGTGAATGTGTGTCAGTGTGTGTATCAGAGTGTGTGTGAGTATCAGAGTGTGCGTGTGTGTATCAGACAGCATGTGTGTGTGTGTCAGTGTGTGTATCAGTGTGTGTGTGTCTACATACATTCATGATCTCTTTCCCTGCGTGTGTTTTGGGGGAGGCGGGCGGGGCTCTGTTGCGGAAGGGGAGGCGTTGGAAAACACACACAGTTGTGCCCTCTGACAACCCCAGGCTAACGGGATAGTCCTGCAGAGAGATTCACCCCTTAAAGCTCGTCCTCTGGGGATTGCATGCTCGCGGGCAATCTAGGCTCTGTCCCCATAACCGCTCTGCTCCCTACAGGTATCGATCGCTCCAGATGAGGAGAGGAGGAGAAATACCTCCTGGCTCTCTTCCTGGGGAAAGCCGGGGGGAAAGGAGGGGGTCAGCTCCGGCTCTCTGGGCACCTGTGGGCACGCAGGGGAGACCGGATTCCACTTCGGGCTGCCTGCCAACTAGCGCCACCCTGCTTCGCTCCGAGGCAAAGGGGTGTCCACACAGTGGCCAGGGAACGTGGTAACCCACACTGGGAGGTGGCTGTCAGGAGCTCCCTGGAGACTGCCATGGCAGGGGTGTGTGCCTGTGTGTGAGATTGCAACGCACGCACGTGTACAGACAGACACGCACAGTAATAGGCGTGCGTTATACACGGACCACCAGGCGACCTGTAACCAGCAGTAACTTTACTCAGGTGAGTATTCCTCCCGACTTCCGCAAGGCTACTTACAACCAGAGTTCCTTACGGGTTTGCGCCATAGAGTCCAAGGAGTAACCGGGTTTTTGGCCTTGTACGAAAGAAACAAAAAATAGATAGATAGATAGATAGATAGAGGGGGTGGATGGGGATAAATAGAAAGAAAGAAGGAAGGAAGGCAGGCAATTGGTTTTCCGGATCCAATCAGTGTTTGGGTTATCTTTAAAACTTACTTGCAAAATATTACAGGCTCTTATATGTGACCCCCGCCAACAGCACAATAGCTGGCAAAATTACAAATACAATATTTCCGCCGCAGAAATAGGTTGCTCCCTGGAAATCAAAGACTGGAAGGAACCAACAGACTGGACAGACATTGCAATAACACCCACACCTCTCTCCCTTTACAAACTCCTGATCTTTAAATTCAGACCAGACCCATGCATTAAATAGAATCTTAGAGAGAGAGACAGTAGGTGAGAGACAATAAAACACAGACATTTAGCTATAGCCAGACGGGCAGACAACAACATATCATCTCTCGCCTTTCTAGGGAAAAAGCACTATTGAAATTTGAGACCATTCTTTGGCTCAAAAGAGAGGAAGAGCAGACAAAAAAGGACAAAGAATTTAGCTTCCATGGAGCCTCTAGCTAATATTTAAATTGATATTGAAACAGTTCCAATATTTTCAGTCTGTTCTGAGTCCTTTCAGGTCAATATATGCTGGTTTCCAAAGCTTTATTGGACTATGTAAAAAAAATCTATAGCTTACCATTTTTAAAGCATTACTAACTATTCTGAAGCTTTGGATTTAATAAGCGCCATCAATAAAGAACACGTCTATTCCTTTGGAAATCATCCTCCAACCCTCTAAATCTATTACAGTACCCTGCATGAGACCAAATAATTGTAATGAGTTGCGGGGGGGTGGAGGGAATAGAAGTCTCCATTTAGCTGCTATTGACCCAGATGCATTGCACCAACTATCCTCCCAAACCAACACCACAAATGCAATTTATGTAGGAGAAAAGTCATTTTGACATGCAGTATTTTATTTTAATCATTGCCAGTTTTTCTCGTTTGATCCAGTCCTTTCCCTTGCAATCCCTGGTCAATTTCTTTCTAGAAGGCAAACCTCTGAGAAGGGAAAAGAAGATAAGCAAGCACCCAGAAATTAGGGGTTATGTTGTGTCGTTTGCAAATTTTATGTGCTTTTGAATCCCTTAAACATGTCCATTGAAAGCACCTATGTTACTCGCTATATATATTCCTGCAGCAGTTTTGGTAATATGATGGCCATGTTCCACCACAGTGCCTTGACAAAAAGCTCCAAAATGCACGTTTGCTGCTTGCACCCGCTGTGTGCCTTGCATCCTTCCCTTTTGACTTCGGGCTTCCATAGATCTCAAGAAACGTCTGAGCGGCAGAGACATTTCATCTTCAACAGCATGAAATGACTGAATGCATGCATCAGCTGATATATGACAGTCTCTTGCTGATCAGAAATGGCAAAGGGAGGCTTGAGCTTAATCATTATTATTAATAATAATAAATTTAAACTCTGATTCAGTGCAGCCACTCAACAAGCTGCATGAATAGTCAATGACTACTTCATAGCAAACTTTTTTATGCAAAATATTCAAAACTGTATCAATAGACTCTGCCTTTATTTTTATCCCTGTACAGAGAAAAGGAAAAAAGCCTTCTTGCTAAAAAATGTCATGCTTTCACTATGGAACTGGTGAGACTGAATACAACTCTTTCTTTTCTTTTTCTTTGATAGCAATATAAAATCAATCCCAGAGCCAGCCATTTCCTTAGCCCTTGGTAGGCCCCTTACATGCAAAACAACAGCAGCAACCTGGAGGGAAGAGGTTGGGAGGCTCCTTGTTTTCCAGACCTCATTGAGAAGGAAGAAACCCGAGATGGATTGTACCATCAATTTCTACTCTTCAGCTGGGCAGGACATGCCCTCAAAGGGCAAAGGAGATACTGGTTCCATGCACTCCCCCTCACCCCCATTACTGAAGTGGCAACTTCTTATCCTGGAGAATGAACATAAGAACATAAGAAGGGCCATGCTGAGTCAGAACAAAGGTCCATCTAGTCCAGTGTCCTGTCTTCCAACAGTGGCCAATGCCAGGTGCCCCAGAGGGAATGAACAGAACAGGGCAATTATCAAGTGATCCATCCCCTGTCGCCCATTCCCAGCTTCTGGCAAACAGAGGCTAGGGACACTTCAGAGCATGATTTTGCAGCCCTTCCCCCCCCCCCCCCTCCCCATTGTAGGTGTCCCTGAAGCATTTGAAATGTCCCTGAGACCAGGCATCAAGGAAGGATGGTTGCCCTACAACCCATCCCCAAACCCCTCCCGCTCCACTGGTGTGAGCCCAATAGGTGGCAGAACCCCACCATGGCCTAGAACCAGTTGTGGACAAGGGAAGGGGTGGGGTGGGGGTGGAACACAGCACTCCCACTTCCACCTCTCGCATCCTTCCTCCATCCAGAGCAAGGGTGTCAGTGATGGCCCAGAGAGACATCATGAAACAGGGACTCAAGGATTTGGACTTTCTTCTCTCTCCCCAGCTCCAGGAAGTGGGCGTGTTGGAGTCTTGGAGAACATGTCAGGGCATGACACTGAAGCACCAGGTGTGTGAACAGTACGGTGTTTGAAAAGTCCCCAAGAGCTAGCAGGGAGGTCTACAGTCCGGGAAGTGTATGCCACCTCTCCCCACATTTCTACAGCATGCAAGGCCCCACCTAGTGCCATAGGGCTCCCAGGGCCCTTGTCCAGGTGGTCACAAGCAGGTGGTCACTGGTCACTATCCCCACATTATAACTCTAGGACACGGGTTCACAAACTTTTTTTGCTGGAACACCCTTTGTAAATATTTCAGGCTGTGACAACCCTCCCACCCCCAAAAAAGGGATGACCCCCCCCCATACCATGCCACCCTTACTTCTGCGCTGCTGCTGGTGGCAGCGCTGCTTTCAGAGCTGGGCACCCAGCCAGCAGCTGCCGCTCTCGCAACCCCCCTACAATGGTCTTGTGACCCCCCCTTTTGGGTCAGGACCCCAGCTGGAGAAACGCTGCTCTAGGAAAAGCTCCAATCGTCACTCCAAAGTTTGGGGGAGGAGCAGAAGATGCACTACAGCTGCCCTCCCCTAGAGGGCAGACTACTACTGAAGGAGCCTGTGTGGGAAAGTCCAGGGCCCCTTAATGTCCAGGAGACCCAGAACCATTCCCCACACCCTGCTAAACCACCCTGCTCCAAAGTCCCCCAGACCTAGCTGCTGGGGACAGAGAACAGATCATTCCGCCCCGGATCTTTATTCCAGCTTTCACGTGGTCTCAGTGTAGTAGTTTAACCTTTAAGGAAAATCAGAAGCCGAAACCCCCCTTTCCATGAGCAGGTCTGGGCGTTTCTTCACCATTTCGGAGCAAAAAGAAAACGAACGGCGGTGAGAAATCTTAGCGGTTGGAGACTTGAGGAGGGACTACTTTATAATGAATGTGTATCGCAAAAGGAGCACTCAGCCATTGCTCTGTGGGGCTGAAATGGGTCTGGACCGGATTCTGATTCGTTACTGGTCTAAATCCGGATTGACACCAGTGTGCCCCAAATCAGAATAGCGCTCTCTCTGTGTGTTGCTCTCAACGGTCTTTTCTGGTGGAGCAGGGGCAGAGCCAACCAGCAAATGCTGTAAGGTCAAACCAACCCCGTCTTTTCTTAATGCAGACACATGGCTCATTGTACAGTTGCTTTGATGTTTACTCCTCTCGTCAATAAAGCATCGTTTAAAAAAGAAGAGGAAAGACAGAAAACACGTGAGAAGCTTGGCAAGCCGAGGGTTAGTTGGAGACCATGCAGAAATAGAATGCAACGCTTGTGCATGAGCTGATAATAATAATAAATAATAATTAATGAATAACTCTCATTGCCTGCATCACTATGTTGCAAAGCCACAGATCTCTTTCCCTTTTCATGCCATCTGCAAACTTTATTTTTAGTCGTTGTAAATTTCATTTGAAAATACCAGTCACTTTTCTCAGCCTTGTTCCAACGCCTAGTCATCTGTAATTCTTCGTCTTCTGGTTTCTTAACTTGGACACGAGGCTGGTCAATTTCCATTTGTTTACAGTCAATTTCACTTTCATTTTTATGTATTTATCTGATCAACCCATTGTTTATTTCTTTATTTATTAATGCAAGGCGAGTCCCATGGGAATCCTTGTTAGCAAGGGAGTAGGAGCTGGATACAGCAGGTTCTGACTCTTGTAGGAACGGAAGCATCTCAGATGCTTTTGAAGGTCGGGCTGTAGAAGAGGTGTGCTATTGTTAATATCAAAGGGAGTACCAGGTCCTCAGGGAAATGTCACTTGTATCCCGTGGATCCGGCATGAAATGGTGTTTGCTTTAAGGAGACTTACACAGAGGATTTGTAGCATAAAGGAATACAAAACCCCCCACTGAGATCACTTTTTGATCTTGAAATGGATTTCAGACAGAAAGATTTTTCCAAACGGCCAGCTTGTGATTGAGAGACAGGAAGGGAAGCGAGTGGATCTGGGGAGCTGGGGGTATCCTAACCCCCAAAGAGAAGGAATATGGGACTGAGTCTGGGGCCATTGTGTGAATATGGGCGGGGAGGGAGGGGAGTGGCCCGCGAGACGGAGAGTTGTTACAGGTTCTCTATTTATTATGCAAACATTTCTTTGACACCTTCCCGCCCCCCCTCCCCCCCGCCATTTGCCTTTTCATTCAGGGCCAGTTAAAGAGATTTTCCCGTGAAAGAAAAACCTTCCCTTAGCCAGGGAGATGGCAAACTTTGATGGGAAGCCTAATGAATTCCTAGCGAGCATGCAGAAAAGCTACACCTCAGCTAGAACCGAGGAGGGAGGGAAAGAGGAAATCGGAATAAATATAAGACACATAAAGATCCAAACCCTAATTCAAGAGCAGCTCCGGAAGGAGGGTTTTATTCAACTTTACAAAAAATAAAACACATCAGTGTTTCGAAAACGTGGCGTATAATATAACAGCAATAACAAATCTATGTATCTATCTGGCGTGGGTTCAAACCTGCAGTCTTACTCCTGCAAAATTTCCATGGACTTCAATGGGAGTTTTGTAGGATCTGGCCCTAAACATCTTGTGTGTGTGTTTGATACGTCTGGACGTGCGTGGCTAGGTGTGGTAGTATACACAACAGGGCAAACGTCTCGTTTAATTAATCGTAATCATGCCTGGAGATTCTCCCTGGAGTGCTGCAAACAGACTCCTGCAAATTCTTGGTATCTTGGGAAGCCAGAAATTGGGATCTTCTCTTCTGCACAATAAACCTTTTGCCTCTTCATTTTACTCCGGGGCTGCTAGTCAAGGATCCCTCCCCTGCCGAAGCTTCACAAGGGGACTTTTAGTAATTAGTAAAATATAATTGAGCAATGCTCGCGCGTCTCTCCACTCTGCAAGACACCCCATTGCTCCTTCACAATCAATACAATATCATTAGGCGAAAGGCTGGCAAATGTGCTGAGACATATGGGGAGGAGGGAGAAGGGAACTTTAGGAAGAAGCAGGATTTCTGCAACAACGTGAAATGCAACCCAGGAGAGGTGGAAAGGGGGGGCGCGGGTGTCCGAGTCTGGGGGAGTTCTACTTTGGTAACAAGGGGGTGCTTGCAGTCAATACAATGATCATCAGAAGTTGTCCAGGGCGCTAGAAAGTCTGGGGTGATCAGCTGGTGGGGTTTTGGTCAAAGGAGCATTTTTCATAACAGAAATCCGCCCCAACGGTCTTTCCCTCCCTCCTCTGCTAGGAACAGGTCTATCCGCCGGCTGTTCCTGCTGGCTCCAAAGCAGGGTGAGAGGGGAAAGCCCTCAACTTCCGCCTTGCTGGGAGCAGCTAATTCACCCGGCGCTGCCGCTGTCGCTGCTAGGATTGGGGGGTTGAATGTGCCTCAGGAATCTCTGGCGGGGGCTTGTCAGTTTCTGAAACACGTCCACTGTCACACACGACTCCCCCCTCCCCTCCCTCCTAGACGGCCCCACCCGATAGTGTCCTGTCCCTTGGACGGGCAGGAATGTACAACCAGCACAACCCAGCGAGAGGCGATCGCTTGGTGAACTACAACCAGCTGCTTCCTGCCAAGTGGAGCCCAGAGACTCCTTCAAGCGGCTGAAGCCGGGACTTGTGGGACAGAAAGCACAGGGCCGCGTTTAACGGGACAGGGGGGTCGTGCTCCAGAAACCCTTTGGGCTGAGAGTAGCTTTTCAAAGGCAAAATGCTCAGGGGGCGGGGTGGTGGGGGAGAGACTGGCTTTAACTGTCCAGCAGGTTGGGCCGATGTGTATTCCTGCCCCTCGGCTGAGGGCCCACGGGAACCATGCTGGGTTTGGGGTGGGGGCTGGTTAGAACCTTGTTTTCTGCGGAGTCCCCCGGTGGACTGTGGCTGCCCAGTTCTCCTATACCCGAGCCGTGCGTCTCATTAACAGTCAGTACTTGAGCATTTATTTGGCAGGCTGGGCCAGACTCGGGCTGCTCTCTGTAACCAGACTTCCCCAGGATCAGGCCCCGTGTAAGAGCTTTCTTTGAACGATGTAGCCAGCCATCTGCCCCGGACATTCGAACCCTCTGGCCCTCCCAGCTCGAATGGATTTGAGCTAATTCGATTTCCCTGCTGCAAACAGGTTTCATTGGAAACCCTTTCCAGTCTGCAACGCCCATGCAGTTGTGTTCCCATGTACAGCACATGTGCCTATGAGCCAGATTATTTTTAAATAATTATATTTCAAAAACCCAATTAATACACGGAAGAAAACCCTATAGCCGGCATCAAATAATGTAATGTGGATACTGCCCAACACATGGGAAAGAAAATGCTACAGCATTTTGGTGTTTGGAGCTTTTTTTTTTTTACGATAGATAGATAGATAGATAGATAGATAGATAGATAGATAGATAGATAGATAGATAGATAGATAGATAGATAGATAGATGGGGTGTATGGGGATAGATAGGTAGATAGATAGATAGATACAGGGGGTATATGGGGTTAGATAGATAGATAGATAGATAGATAGATAGATAGATAGATAGATAGATAGATAGATAGATGGGGTGTATGGGGATAGATAGGTAGATAGATAGATAGATAGATACAGGGGGTATATGGGGTTAGATAGATAGATAGATAGATAGATAGATAGATAGATAGAGGGGGTGGATGGGGATAGATAGATAGATAGATAGATAGATAGATAGATAGATAGATAGATAGATAGATAGATAGATAGATAGGCAGGCATCTGACACACAATAGTTTCCTGTTTCTCCTGATGGTGGGCATTCAAATGTCACCTCTGGAAACTCACTGGCCTGGCCCTGCACGGCCAGCAGTTTGGTAAACTGGCTCAGAATACAGCCCGCTCTCTCTGATGGTCACTCGGAGTCTTTCAACAATTAGTTGAGCTGCAGTTGTGGAAGGCAGTTTTGATTTCCTTTCTCTCTCTCCATTCGACAGCTGAATCCTATTGATCCCCTCCCCTCTCTGGCTTTTTTTCCTGAGCTCCCTCTCTCTATTTAATCCTCGTCTCTCTGCTCCTCCGAAGCCGCCCGGTCAGTTTCACAAACACAGGGCGAGGAGGAGCGGGGGGGCTGGGGGTTGCATGGTGCCAGTGCTCAAAACCTGAGGAGGACGGGGGGAAGGGGGAGGGAGAAAGCTGGTAAGTTGGGAGTTTAGGGACAGAGAGGTTGTGATGAATGGGGTCAGGATCTTTCGGACCGTCATTGGGGTAGGGAACCTGTAGACTCACTGAGCCTTGTTACGGTCTGAAGTTTGTTCCCTGGGTTCCAACTTGCCTTTGAAAGAATAAGAAGGAAAAGCCCACTGTGAAGGGCTGAGTAAAGGGGGTCGCTGATCAACGGCAGGGCACTGAGTCCTGGCGTTATTCCCACCAGCCTTGTATTTAGACTTGTTTTTCAACTTCCCTTCTGACTCCGAAGCTGTTCAGGCGTGAAGAAGATTTATGGGGACGGCAAATTTGAAGGCATCTAATAAATCGTCCGTTTAAATGTGACTCCTGAGGGGTTAGCTAAATTTGTGTTCTATTTAATGATGTTCACCTATCCCCAACCCACCCAGAAATAATTCTGTAATACACAGATAGTGCTTATATCGGTCTATACACACAGTGCAGCTATTACATTTCAGAGAGAATGTTTATGTCTGCCACTATAATTACTATGATCTCCTTTGAAAGCTGCTGGATGCTTAGATGTATTCCTAAACATATTATGTTTGCTTCATTGCTTTTTCTATCTATCTATCTATCTATCTATCTATCTATCTATCTATCTATCTATCTATCTATCTATCTATCTATCTATCTAATTTTCATTTTATATTTCTTAGAATTTGGGAATAGATAAGCCCCTGAGTATTGAAAAATATTTTAATTTTAAGAGAAAAAATCTGAATGACACATTATCAATGCATTTCCCCGTTTATAATTCTCACCCCCTTGTAACTAAGGTGCTGGTCAAGGCTGCTATTTTGTTACGATTTTCGTCTGCATTTTTCTTCCCATTTAGGAATAGCTACAAAGCAAAAGTTATATGTCTCGAAATGTAGCTCAGGGACTCACTGGCCAGCTTTCTAGGGGATATGTCAATCTTATGTCAATCACCTAATTTTACACGCACAAATATCAAATCTCTTTTGCAAGGCATACAGGGTCGGAAGAGAGAGAGAGAGAGAGACATACAGGGAATATTTCCTTTATGGAGATAGGAAGACAAAGCTTACATGGTATGTCTCCTACAGAAAATCAAGTTCCTTAAAGTTCCTTAAAGCTTCAAAATAACTACAGAATCGCCTGGCCGGTGAATTATTTAGTGGCTATTGAAAAGATCCCTTTGCAGACCCTTTCATTTCGCTTCCAAATATTTTATAGCCCAGCCTGTGCCTATAGATGTCTCGATTTTACAACAATTAACTGTAAAGCAAACACCGTGGCAATTTCTGCTAATCGATTTTCCATACAATGGGCCCCAGATGATGTTTTAAAACGTGAGAAACTAAAATGTGTTGGTTTAAATAAGACTTTTACAATCAATAGCTTTAAAAAAAGGAGACTTTGATAGTGGTTCTTGAAGGGAATTCAAAAGCTTTCACCTCCAAAACAAAACAAAAAATCTAAGCTGAGAAACTTACTTTAGAACTTGGGTCCATTTATCTTGAATCTTTGGAATTCTGCTTAGGGACTCAAACTTTCTTAGTAAATAAAAATACCCTTCTCTCTCTCTCTCTCTCTCTCTCTCTCTCTCTCTCTCTCTCTCTCTCTCTCTCTCTCTCTCTCTCTAGTATGTATACACACCTATATCTGACTAACATGTATACACACATATTCATACAGATCTATACACACACCCCCATATAGACACACACCAATCTATTTATAGATGGACATATACAAACAAAAACGGTTATATATGTATAGATAAAGATCTAGATGATATAAATACATATGTATATGTGTAAATATCTATTTATATCTATTGTCTCTATAAACGTACCGATCCACGTGATTATATAATTATATATTATATATTTTTATTTGTCCCAAGATTTTTCGAAAAAAGAATTTAGAAAATTATCCACAGAGACATATCCCGTATCACACCCGTCTTTCCTTGTGTAAATAAATTCTCACACACGACACTCTTGACACACAAACATAACTTTCCATTAACCTTTTGCAACTTCTGGGTTTTTCTTTTCAACATTTCTATCCCTAGGTTCTCATTCCACGTGGTAAATTAACCGCGTGGCGATTCTGCATGATTCTGACTGAAGTATTCAGCATTGAGTGGTGGGAAATATTTTTCTCTCAGAGGAATGGCATGGTGAAAGGACTTTTTAAAAAATGAGTATGTAGCAGGATTTAAGCTGAATTTGTACCTTTTTCTATTTTCTGAGTTTATATACCCCGTTTCGTTCTTATTTTCAAATCTAATACATAGAGAAAAAACACTTCTTGCGTGCTCTTCCGGTTCGAATCCGAACGGCGTTTTCAAATCAATTGAAATAAATCCATTTATTTTTAAATTTTAAAAAATCCCAAATACTCTAGTAGGATGATACTCTGTGAAAGCTCAGTTGTGAATCCATTGTAAGGTGGTTCGATAAAGGAGATCTTTTAAAATTGGAAGGGGATTAGGTTTAAGGGAAAATAAAGGAATTACAGGAATAAATATTTTGCGTCATGCATTATATTTTTATATATTGATCAATCGGATTTCATAGCTGGATACGTCTCCAGTTCTGAGCTTCAAAAAGCCTTCCTATTTAGAAGTTATGTCTGGGAGAGATTTCTCATTTCATAGCAACTGGCTCACAACTTTCTATCATCACAACATTTTAACAAGGACGGATGGCATAAGAAAAGAGCTACCAGGGGGAAGTCTTTTAAAAAAAAATCTGTTTAACCAGGTGTCTGACTGCCTTATTTTGAAAGAAAGAAAGAAAGAAAGAAAGAAAGAAAGAAAGAAAGAAAGAAAGAATATTAAGACATGGAAGAAAATAATGTATTAAAATTTAAGGGAATTATATGATATTTTCGATATGATCAGATGACGTTTTCTTAGATATATGATTTATTCCATTAGTGGTCTATATATTATTCTTATTATCCTATATGCTTATAATTTATATAGCGACTCTCTATACACACACACATAGAAATAACTTTAAAAAAAATTGTATCTAATCTAAATGCCTTTTCACAGCCTTCCGAACTGCAAACCTTTGTTACATTGCCAGGGGTGAAGTCCAGCCCAGATGTTGGTATCTCCATTCCCTCTGCGACTTGGAAATTCAGCAAAATAACTTTTGTGCTTGTATAATATTGCAAATATCATAGTCAAGGGCTCATCCCATTCCACCAACTGAAAAAAATGCATGTGCCCAATAAGACGGAGGGGTGGGGGGGAAATCAATGGCAGACTTTGAGAGCCTTTTTAATTCGCAATTTATTTTGAAAAGTTAAATGGGGCCCAACCCTTGAACTTTAAACTCTTCCCTGAGCAAAGCACGTATTGCAAAGAGCGCAGGCTTTTGTCTGTGAAAGCAAGAAAACATTTGCTTAGGGACACAGAAAAACATTTTGTAATCATAAAACGGGGAAACATATTTTCTTTGTAAAGGGTTCCCAGCTGGCCTTTCCCTTTCTTGTCTTTTCTCCTTCTGTCCATTTCCCCCCTCTCTTTTCTCGTCTTTCTCGTCTCACAGGCAAAGCCAATTCCCCACCAGAGGTATAGACATGACTTTCGAGCAGACGATTTGAATGGGCTAGTCATGGAAAGGGCTTAGATGGGAAACTGTAGCATTGATCCTATCGGCTTCAGCTGTTTATGTAACTAAAACATTTCAACTCAGAAGAGAGGGTTTCATTTGTCAGAAACCTGGATTATTTAGCTTCTGTATCTCACAGTTAAAAGCAGAAATGAATCTGGATGGTATGGGAGATAGAGAGAGGTATATGTGTGTGTATCTATATATGCGTCTATATAGGAATTATATTATATATATGCGTCTATATATGAATCATATTACATTATTATATATTATATACTATACCATATGTTATATATACGCGTCTATATATGAATTATATTATATTATTAAATATTATATATATGCGTCTATATATGAATCCTATTACATTATTATATATTATATACTATACCATATATTATATATATGCGTCTATATATGAATTATATTATATTATTAAATATTATATGTATGCGTCTATATATGAATTATATTATATTATTAAATATTATATGTATGCGTCTATATATGAATCATATTACCTTATTATATATTATATACTATACCATATATTATATATATGCGTCTATATATGAATTATATTATATTATATTATTATATATTAGATATAATATAATATATTATAATTTTATATATATATTATAAACCCGTAACAATAAGAGTGGTTGATAAAAACAATTGCTGAGGTTTATTTCTTAACACACACTCTTCTGCAATTCGGTTTGACCTTCCAACATGTGTAAGATCTGGGAGTACTACAGTCAATTGTGAGTGTGTGGTTTAGGTCTCCGAGTCGTGGTACTGCTTCCTTTTACGGTTTGTGTAGTTTGGAAATTGTATGAGTTGTGTGTGTGTGGGGGGGGGGGTGGCTGGGTGAGAGAGAGAGAGAGAAAATCTGAAAAAAAAAAGTTTGACTGTTCACTGGCGCACAAAACACAATGGGAAGCAAATAATGTGTCCCCCTCTGCTGTGATCACACAGCTGATATTGACAAAGGGAGGCCACCTCCTTAGGATATTAAAATTACAGATGCTCCGAAAAATGGTAACAGCTCATTAGAATGTGTTTAGTAACTAAATCACCAACCATTCTAAGCCAGGTGGTTTGGGGAAGGGGCGGGGAACTGGGGGGGGGGGAGATTTATGTGCAGTCGCCAGGAGTATTTACATAGGTATTACACATCTGTGAATATGTTCAAGTCTATCGATTGGCCATTGCTCCAAATCCCTTCTCAACCACATTAAGGAGCTTCGTGGGCAGTTGTCTTGTTTTCATATTTTTTAACCAATCGGGTCGCAAAGAAGGCAGGCGAATCTGTCCTTTAAAACAAAACAAAACAAAAGAGAGAGAGAGAGAGAGAGAGAGAGAGAGAGAGAGAGAGAGAGAGGCAAGATTAGACAGGATATTTTCCCGGTGATTTCTCCTTTTGCCAATAAAGAGTTAATGGCTCCGGAGGAGGGGGAGGGGGAGGGGGTGTTTGTGGATAAAAGCAAAAGAAGAGATTCTACTCTCAGCCCTACAAGTGAGGCTAACTTTAGTTTTCACCTGTGAGCCACCCCGTCCCTCCCCAGAGAGATCGCCCAGTGTTTATCGAGTGCCTTCGACTGAGGGCCCGATCCTGCTACCATTGATTTATTTGAATTGGGAGTTTGGTTGATCGGACTCCAAATAGCCGCCTATTGACCCTGTTCCTGTCGCTAAGGGAGCACTGGCGGGGCCCGATCCTGCAGCCTTTGCGAGACAGTGTTACCCCCGACTTCAACATGTTCCCTGGGCGTTTAATTTCTTCTTCATGCCGGGAGAGCTATATATAGATATAGACTAGAACAGTGACTCTAGCCACAGATATATTTTAAAAAGCTCTAATATGAACAGAATCGAGGTTCTAGGAACTAGCATTGAAAATACCGTTATAGTAAATGTGTTGGTATATATCACACACACACACACACACACACACACACACACACACACACACACACACACACACACACACACACACACACACACACTATTGCCCAGGCAATTCAGATTTGAGATTGCCCCAGGGGAAAAATCAGAGCTATATTATGATAATACAATATATTTTATTTCCCCCCTTGGGCACTCTAGACTTAGCAATAGACACACCCTGTAGGTACGTGGGTACCTCTATGCTCATCTCTCTCTCTTGGAAAATCTAAATCGTGTTATGATGCCATTTGCTTCTAAACCAGAAAAGGTGCTGTCTAGCCAGGGAGCCCCTCTGCACAAACTTCTTTACAGAGAGGAGACAGTGAGCAGAGAGGGGCCCCGAAGGACATCTGTACTTAGGGAGGGGGTGGCCATGCCTCTGTGAAATGTACCCTAGGAAGAGAAGACACCTTTCCCCTGCAGCGAGAGCAACTTCAGGCAACATTTTTAGCACTTTTTGCTCCTTTATCGCAGCCCTTTGAACCCAGTTTGCTTGTGCTCAGAATAACGGAGCTTTTAAACGCGGGGGTTTAGAATGGCCCCTTGCTCTTCCAACGGGTACAACGCGGGGGACTGGCCTAGATCGTAGGCACAAAGATGCTGTAATGATATTAAAAATGGTGCTGTGTTCCTTGCATGCAAAATGGTGGGGAAGTTCATGATGACAACGTGTGTGTGTGTGTGTGTGTGTGTGTGTGTGTGTGTGTGTGTGTGTGTGTGTGTGTGTGTCTAAAGCAGCACACAAAAAGCAACACCCAAACCAGGTGTTTCATGACAACAAACAGCCTCCCAGGCAGAAACCGCTTCTGCAGGGTCAACTGAAGGTAACTTTTTGCGGGGGCTGGGGAAAGGGAAATCATCGATTTCCTCCATCCAACCCGTCTTTCCAAACAGGATAGCGAGCAGGAGGGTAGATGTGTCACCGCTAAATATTGTCATATTTCCTCTGCCAGGTGGTGCTTTCCGTGAGCTCGGATTTCTGCTTTTACTAAAGCGTCAATTACCCCGTATAGTTGCTTGTGTGTCTACCCACACATACCCACCTCCGGCTAGCTGTGAGAGAGGCGAGGCGGGGGAGGTGATATCTATCTATCTATCTATCACCAGAGGTGCTGGAACGAGGGGTGCTGCACCCCCTGGCTGGAAGTGATTTCCATCAGACACAGGGGTTACAGTTTGGTGCAATGGCTCTCATCCCCCCCCCCCCCATACAAATTGGGCTTGTGTTTGTTTTCACACACACACACACACACACACACACACACACACACACACACACACACACACACACACACACCAGCGATATGTTCGAGCACTGCAAAACCCATGTACCCTAAAAAGCAGAAGGCGGAATTCTGGGCCCTCTGAAGAAGGGCGATCCCACCTGTGATCCCAGGGCGATTTGCTTTCCGTCTGGTGTCACTTCTAGCCCTAAACTCGATGCTTCTTTAGTCTATGTATCCCAACTGGGGGGAGGGCAGAGACCGACTTGAAAGAGTAATTTTCCGGGAATTCTCCTCGATGTAATTGGCTTGATAAGAAACCCAGACGCTGAGCCGGTGTATGAATTGCTTTCCCCCCCATTTTCATTTATTATTGAACACGGTGGGGAGAAGAAAGGGGGGGAAAGGAAGCAGGGGTCGTGGCGCTTGTGAAAGGGAGCAGAGAGATTTCTTCCCGGGAACGTCTCTGCCGAGCCGGAAATCGGCTTCTTGGGGATCACTTTAAAAAAAAAAAAAATCACTCGGGTCTCTTTATTTTTAAGTATTGAAAACTAATTACGTAATCCGTTAGCTAACCCGTTAAATTAAGATCCACTCTTGGATTTAATGATGTCGACGGAAGAATTGACAGCAACGTGAAGACAGACTGTCAATAGATTCCTTTCCCCTGTAGAAAGGCGATTCAAACAGATCTCCCAGGAAGGGTGTCCCAGCCTAGGTTGTGGTGTGTTGTCAGACTTTGGGCTTTGCTGCTTCCCTTGGTGGGTAACATAGGGTCAGTCCCTGCGGTGTTACGAAAGAAGGGGACAAGGGGGCAGCAGCTGTGCTGAGTGGGGCAGTGGTGAGGAAGTAACTTGTGACGCACAGCCAGACAAGCCAGGCTGATTGGGACCAAGTTTGCTGTCTCCTGTGGAGTTAACTCTCTCTGACATGTGCATGGGGGGGGGGGGGGGGAGGGGGTAATACACCCCTCCGTCAAGAAGACGACTTGGTACATAAATGGGATCTGGAGTAACCGGGCTGGGAGGACTTCCAAATCTAAGTACCAAGGGGAAGGAGAAAACAAACAAATCAATTGCAAAGGGGTCACACCTCCCATTGTGCGACCGTCATTTTGCAGGCTTCTCCTTCCTTCCCTCCAGAAACCTCCGGTTTTACAAACTCTTATGTCTGGGTGTCATTGGGAGGAAGAGTGTGTGTGTGTGTGTGTGTGTGTGTGTGTGTGTGTGTGTGTGTGAGAGAGAGAGAGAGAGAGAGAGAGAGAGAGAGAGAGAGAGAGAGAGAGAGAGAGCGAGCGCCTCTCACCAGGAGATCTGAATCTCACCTGAACCCCTCTAACATTGAAATGGTAACCTGAGCTTCATGCCACATGGAATCTGGCACCCAGGAACAGGGGGGCTGGAACAATGTGTTCAGTGGGGGGGCTGAGAGCCAGTGAACCAAACTGGAAACCCTGGATATGATGGAAACCACTTCAAGTTGGGGGGCACCCCCAGCACCCCTCGTTCCAACACCCCTGCTCAGAAAAGGGGTAGGGCCTTTGATGGGAAATATCCCCATGCACAATCCTCACTTCAGCACATATTCACCTTGTGTGCATTGCAGCAATCATATACAGCCACACTGTAGCACCAGGCAGTGCCCCAGTGGTGGTCCTAAAAAGGGCCACACCAGGACACCTTTCTCCTCTGGGGATCAATGCAACAACCACCCCTTTTTTGTCCTCCCGCCAGTGCAAACAAGGGGATGTAGCGTGAGCACACACACCTATCACTTTCTGCCTAAGCTCTCAGGTAAAGGTTACTTTAGCATCCAGGCTGAAAAATCAATGGCTGATGCAGCATGAGATTCAGAAAGACAACATACATCTATCACTTAGGGCTTCGATGGGATTAGAATAGTCTTGTCAACAAACGATTGTTTAAACAGAATATCTCAGCTGTTTATGGCACCCTTAATCCGTACATCCAGTTGCCACTGTAACCTGTCACAGCACCATACTGCTCTATAGAAACCTACGCTGCGAGGTCCCCATGCTGCAAAACACTTAAGCAGGTCCTTAAGTCCTATTGACTTAAAGTTAAGCATGCGCTTAGCTGAACCGAGGCCTCAGATCAAGAGCTGGGAGGGCATTTCCTTCTGTTCCCGAATGAGGTTGTATTTGCGTGACCTGCAGTTGTGTATTTTATATTTCATTCTCCTACCTCCACTCCCGCTGAGTAACATCTTACTCAGCCAGGAACCCCACTGATGTCTCTCAGTGGTACAGGAAGGAGCTGTGTCTTTGGGAGGAGGAAGTTATTCTGTGCTGCCCGTTTCTCCACAGCCATGTGGACCCCCCCAACCCCCTTTTCACAAGGCTGTGGTAGGTTTCAGGCCTGCAGCCCTGGAGTGTGTGGGTTATAGGAACTGGCTGGACCCTTCTAGGTTCTCCTCCCCTAACCCCAAATGTGTGTGTTCACCAAAAGCTTCATCACGTTAAATAACGCAAAGCAGCAGAAGAGAAAGGCGGAAAGGGGAAGGCGAAGAAGAAGAATACTGCGTACAGATGTGGTCGCCTCATCTCAGAAAAGATATACTGGCATTAGAAAAAGTTCAGAAAAGGGCAACTAAAATGATTAGGGGTTTAGAACGGGTCCCATATGAGGAGAGATTAAACAGGCTAGGACTTTTCAGCTTGGAAAAGAGGAGACTAAGGGGGGACATGATAGAGGTATATAAAATCATGAGTGGTGTGGAGAAAGTGAATAAAGAAAAGTTATTTACTTGTTCCCATAATACAAGAACTAGGGGTCACCAAATGAAATTAATGGGCAGCAGGTTTCAAACAAATACAAGGAAGTTCTTCTTCACACAGCGCACAGTCAACCTGTGGAACTCCTTGCCTGAGGAGGTTGTGAAGGCTAGGACTATAACAGGGTTTGAAAGAGAACTAGATACATTCATGGAGCCAGGATGGGTAAGGATTAGCCAGGATGGGTAAGGAATGGTGTCCCTAGCCTCTGTTTGTCAGAGGGTGGAGCTGGATGGCAGGAGGAGATCACTTGATCATTGCCTGTTAGGTTGACTCCCTCTGGGGCACCTGGCATTGGCCACTGTCGGTAGACAGAATACGGGGCTGGATGGACCTTTGATCTGACCCAGTACTGCCTTTCTGATGTTCTAAGAGACTGCAGAGCAAAGGCATAAATCTGTGTCCCTCTGGAGGAACAGCTACATGGAGCTGCATAAGAAGAAAGAAAGGGGTTGGGGGAGCTCTTGGAATGTGTCTCAGCTCTTAGCTGCAAAGGTGAGGGCATGTCTTGCAACAAGCACAGTCAGGGAACCACAGAACATTCTGAAGGGACAAGTAATGCCCGAGAGATAAACATGTCCTGCTGCCTTGGAGTGCCAGGGCTTGAGCCAGTGCTGGCCTGGGTTAAAGGAGGTGCCATTCAGGGTTGTAAGTCAGTATCACTCAGTGGAGCTACCTGGATTGACGCCTGCAGAGGGTCTGTCCCCAGAAGTGATGAGTACCCCTGGCAGCCAGTATAATAACCAGAGGCTCTGTGTCCCAATGCCATTGGTAATACACCCTTCTTCCCTGGAGCTTAGTAGCATGTCAGGGGCTGGTCCAGCAGCCCTTGCTGAGGCAAACCTCTTATCACAGCCAACTGGAACTTGTCTGCATACAGACTGCGGGATCAGGCATGTGCTCAGTGAGCCATCAGAGCGAGCCATGACTATACTGGGGCGGCAGTATGGCCTAGTGGATAACGCACTGGGAGTCAGAAAACCTAGGTCCTATTCCTGCCTCTGTTGTTGGCCGGCTGAGTTGCCTTGGGCAAGTCACTTCCTCTCTTGGTGCCTTGGTTTCCTCATTGGGATACTGATATTGACCCCTTTGTAAGGCTCTTTGAGATCTCCGGGGGAAGTGTTGGGTAAGCGCTGCGTGTTATAAGGCAACCGTTGCTATTAGATTACATGCAGCTCCTTCCCCTCTTCATCCTTTCTAAGAGGGACTGGGTTTGTCTGCACTGCAATTAGACACCCGGGGCTGGCCCAGGCCAGCTGACTAGGGCTAAGGGGCTGTTTCAGTGTGGTGTCAGGGTCCTAGAGCCCAGGTGCCAGCCCGAGCCCGAACGTCTACTCAGCAATTAAACAACCCCTTAGCCCCAAGGGTCCGAGCCAATGGGCCTGGCTCGCCGCAGGTGTCTAATTGCCCTGTAGACATAGCCAACGGAGTTTCATAAATCACAGTTGAATGCATGGGCCAGAAGGCAAAACTCTCATTGAAGTCAACTGAACACACCCAATTCCTACAATCAAAGCAGCAAAGAACCTACAATCTAAATAGACAAGGGGTGAGAGGGGAACCCGAGGAAGAAGCAACTAACCCAAGGGCAGTGGCAGTGCTAGAAACAGAACCCAAGTCTCCAGATTACTAGTCAAGTATTTTACTCAGTATCTATTGGACTATGCTGACTCTTTACATGTATTAGATCTGCAGGGTATTTTCATGATCTTTAAAAAACTCTCACTGGAAACAAGTGCTATTTTTCCCCAATGTTAACGTGCTACGTGGTGTTGTCAACACAAACACAGCTGCTCTTTCTTGCCTGCATGGTGTCATGCCCATTCATGGCAACAGTAACCTAAGTGGGCTGGTACATGAGCCTCAGAAAAGTGAAATTGACCATAAATGAAGGGAAACTGACCCATGGGAATGTTCAAGTTAAGTGGAATGAAATAATGCTGATGATGATGAAGGAAAGGGAAAGTTTTTAAAAATTCTTTCCATTTTAAAGGGACACAATCAACTTGAAATCTAATCCATATCTTTACAATGATTTTAAAATAGTTTCAAGTGCCCCTGAGTTCCCTCTGCCAAGTTTTGTGGTTTTATGGTACAACTTGTCTATTTTAAAGTTTGTCTTGTTTGTGTGAATCCTTCACACCACAAACAGGGTTAACCCCCCCCCCACTCAGATACTGAAAAAAGTATTTTTTCCCCTTCCTCTGATATCTTTCTGCTAAAATCATCTAGGGGTTAGTTGTAACAACGGGAGGCATTTTTTTTCTAGGCAGATCTGATTTGTAAGGTGATGCTGTCCCTTTAATAATACAAGGTGTTGTTAATAGTGCAGATAAGGGATTTCTTTTAATATAAGATATTTTATTGCCTTGAGAAGGGAGGTTTTGCAACCAAAAACGCACTGAGAAAGGACAGCCCTGCCGCGACATCTGCACTGAGAGCTGGGACAAACTTCCCATTGATTTCAGCAAGAGATGGATCAGGCCCTATGTTAAAAGCTGCTCATCCATCCCTTGAAAGAACCACTGCTTCCCTTTTACTTGTCAATACCTTTATCCCAGTGCAGAAGCCTGGATCTGTCAAGAGTCGCATGGGGGCCGACACCAATGCTTGAGAGGAGCCCCCCCCTGAAAGCAATAAGGCTCCACATGAGTGCTAGGGTCCTTCTGCCCACACAGAGCTCCTGGTAGGGCTGGGGTCTAAACCTTCAGGGTTGGACTTAAGTGGCACATAGGCCTTTTGTGGGTCCTCTCCACAGAAGTGACTTGCTGGGAGTCAGTGATGCCTAACGGATAGTCCAATGGAGCGGGACTCAGGTGAGCTGGCTTCCGTTCTTAGCTCCACCCCTGACCTTTGCACTTTCTATGACGTTGGACACACAAGGAATTGAACTGGAGACCTCAAGAGCCAAAAAGCATGAGCTGTCATAGCTTGAGCCAAACCGCTGTAGCTTGCATTGTAATAACTCATATCCTCTGCGGAGCAGCAAAAAGGGGGCCCTGTAACACACACTCACCAGTGGGTTATATTTCTACTTTCCCCTCGGTCCCTTTATCTGCCTTGTCTATTCAGGCTGTAAGATCTTTAGAGCAGGCACTTTCCTTCACGATGGGCATATACAGCACCTATTACATGGGTGCACTGATTTTGATTGGGGCTTGTAGGCTCCACTATTATATTAACAACAATAATAATAACCCTGGGGGCATAGGAAAAATTTACTGCAAAAGAAAAATAATAACTCTAAGACAAATTTGAAAATTAGCTTTCACATGTTTGGGTGGTTTGCTTCCATGATCCCTCACTCCGGAAACACCCCAGGAATGCTGGAAGAAATAGCATTGAAATGTATCAGCACAGAAGCTCCCAGATTTTGGATCTATAGTTATTTCCCGCCCCTCGCCACTTTCCTGCCCGGATAAATAAAATCATTCAGCAGGTATGTTGTGAGGTGATAAGCAAACGTACATGCAACATGCCTGTGAAATCATCCCACGTCTTTTTCAATAAACGAAGAAAGAAGAAGAAGAAAATAAAAACCCCGCAGTTTGGCTGAAAATGTATTTGCTTAATGCACAAGATATGAGCATCAAAAGATGGAGGCTTATTAAAATGTAATGGTGTGGAGAACAGAAATAAAATGGCAAAGAAAGCAAGCATTAAACCTCTTATCAATATTTCTCCTGAAATATACATAATGCATTTTCTTTTCTGAAAAATTAATAACCTTGCTTTGTCCATTGACTTTTTCCTCCCTCTCTCTCTCTGTCTCTCCCTCTCTCCTGCCCACAGTGGATGTCCAGTGGAAATCAAGCAGAGGGTGAAAAAAAACGGATAATCCTTGGCAGTTCAACACTTGAGCTTTTTAGTGGCTGCTGAGGGTTCGGCTTCCAGACACCAAGTCTCTACGGGATCCGTAAAGAAGAAACTTGGATACCCTTGCTGCTGCTTTGTGCATGGGTGGGGGTATTTTTGGTTTATTTTTTTTGCTTGTGGCCCAGCTCAGGAGAGCATCCTTATTCAGTGAAGCACGTAAGCATGTGCTTAACTTTAAGTATGTGCTTATGTCCCATTGATGTCAATGGCCTTAATTCTCCATGGCTTGGAGTGTGCATAAATTAGAGAGGTGTAGCAAGGCCTTACGGAGACTGAGCATTCCGGTCATTGACTTCAATGCGACTTGAACACGTGCTTAAAGTTAGACATGTGTTTAAATACATGGGGCCTGAATTCAGCAAAGCACTTAAGCACATGCTTAAATTTGAGCATGTTCTTGACCCCCGATGGAACTACTCCCATGCTCCGTGGAATTGGGGCCTTGCTGCACAGGGATGGCCTTCAGCGTGTACTGAAATGCTTTGCTGAACCGGGAGCCGTGTGAACAGGCTCCGCTCCCTTTTCCAAGATGATGGGTCTCTCCCATTACACTCGATCGTCCTATTGTTTCATCAGCAAATATCGGCTATAAGCAGCAAGCAGTCCTCCCTGTCTGCATTAAAATCCATAGCAGTCTGACTGCAGCAGTACGGCCACTCCATGGTAACCCCTTGGCTGAAATCCGGTCTCCACTGACCTCAGTGTCTAAACTCCAAGTGACTTCAGTAGGGCCTGGATTTCGCTCCGAATTTAGGCACATGAGGTTTAACCCAGTCATGTCCCGAGGTCAGCCCTGCTTTGTGCTGACCAGCCCATCTACGTCAGGGGTTTGTACTTTCGTCACAAGGTCAGTGTCACTACATTTGTGAGAATGCCCTTCAGGTAGGGAGGGGTAAAAAGAACTCTCAGGAATCTGGTTGATCAGGAGAGTTTCATGGCTAGATGAGCCGAGATTGCCCAAAATGACTAGGGATCTTTAAAAAAGCCACCAACAAATATATTGTGTGGCCTGGGAGCCATGATCTTAATAAAATGTGACACTCCATCAACCTCCTTTGCCTCCAAGGATCTAAAAGCATTTTACACACTATTGCCGAACGACACTCATGGATGGGATTATTATCTCCGTGGGACAGATGGGTAAACTGAGGGACAGAGCAATGAAGGCCAACACTGCCAAACTTGGGTGCCTCAGTCTAGTTCTGGGTTCAAGGCAGTCAGTGATCTGCCCTGTGCATCAGGTCAGACTAAATGATCAGAAAAGTCCCTTCTGGCTTTAACATCTAGGAATCCACCAATCCACAAAAGTTAGGCTCTTAAACCCATAGTTAATCCTGAAAAGCCACCTGCGCTCAATGTGAGTAATTCCTTTACTTTCACATGGGCAAAGTTACTCATGAGCTTAAGTGCTTTGCAGGATCGGGGCCTTGGGGACCAAAATAGGTGGCCTGATTTTCAGATGTGCTGATTACCCGCAGCTCTTAGACGCAGGAACTAGACAAGTTCATGGAGGACAGGTCCATCAATGGCTATTAGCCAGGATGGGCAGGGATGGTGTCCCTAGCCTCTGTTTGCCGGAAGCTGGGAATGGGCAATATAGGATAGATCACTTGATCATTACCTGTTCTGTTCATTCCCTCTGGGGCACCTGGCATTGGCAACTGTCGGACGACAGGATACTGGGCTGGATGGACCTTTGGTCTGACCCAGTATGGCCGGTCTTATGTTCTCCCACTGATTTCAGGGCAGCCCACTTTGAAAAGACTATCCCAGAACCACACACCAGCTTCATGCAGAACAAGGAAGAGAACCCAGGAGTGCTGGGTCTTTGGCCTCTCTTTGAACCATGGCGTCACAATCCCTCTCTCACATCCCCATCTGAGGGGGGTCCAAAACATTTGTTTTTCCGGTGTTAACAAAGAAGGGCCTTGACTGTGCTCGTATTGAAGAGAATGTTGGTTTTGCTCCTGATTCCAGGTGGGAGCAGGATCGGGCATAAGGCCTCAATTGATTTGTCTGTGCACGCCCTTTAAAAAACATATGTATGGTGCTCTTAGAATCCTGAATCCATTTGACATTAAAAAACAGGAACTTCCATACTCATGCCTTATCACAGGGAACCCCCTGAATGATACATGTCATGGGGTCATTTGAGTGCCGTGAGCTCTCTAAACTTTCTGCTTGACCAGCCATACGTGTCATCAGGGAAAGATACGGGATGTCCTGACAGCTTGTACGATAGGAGAACACAATTGCTACAAGATAATTGTTCTGGGCAATATGGGAAGGTGACTAGCTGGGAAGATTTAATGGGCATCATCAGTGACTGCACTGAAACCATTACAGCAAGGGATTGGACAGTCTCTCCAGGTGAAATTAATCCTTGGTGGATTAAGCCCCATTTAAATCTAACGGGTTTACATGGGATGTGGTGGCACACAGGTCATAGGTGAGCCCCTGCACGAAGGTGAATTCAGCCCTGTTTGAATATATTTGCCAAACACTTTTTCCAGTGTGTTTTCTCTATGGATTGATCACAAACGCCAGCAATTTGAGCTAGGTTTCTTAGTGATGATTGGTAAGAGAAATCAGGTGCTTTGTTCCCCGTTCCTGATTGGATGAGAAAATGTGAATTCACCCACCTCTGAGTTTTACATTTGTTTTCCTCACACACTTTGCAATTCTCTCTGGGCAGCCAAACACGGGCATGCACCTGGAAAGTGACACAAAAGGGGACATAGGGGCAGGGCTGAGTCCATTCACTGGAAAACAGGAGCTGGTGCAGCTCTTCCCAAGTTCAGCAGAAGTTTTGCCACTGATCTCAACAGAAGCTGGATCGGTCTCAGACAAATATCCCCATTCAGGGTAGCACTTAAACATGTGCTTCAATTCATTTCATCAACGTCAACGAGACTCAAATTTGAAAAATGTTGACCAGCTTCCTGGATGGCCGAAAAATGAGGAAACGCTTTTGTCAGCCAGCTCTAGTAATTCTCCTTGATACTTTGGCCAAGTACCATGGGACTTCCCCCTTCCCCGAGATGAAACCTTGGTTTACGGTGGCATTTAAAGGACCTGTTCTTCCAATTGTGTAGCAGCCTTCCCACATGTCTGGCATTAGCAGGGAGCTCAGATCATGGTGTAGGGGCAGAAGCCAGAAGTTTCCAGTTCAGAGGTAAACCTGCTACCTGGCATGACTTGTTAACACCTATTCATGTGTGTGACTGCAATGGTGCAAGAGACCAAGCATGGCTGATATAGCTCTCAAGCGAGGGTTGTAACTGACTCCGATTTCTGCCAGACAGGCACTGAAGGGGACCAGGCATCAGTACGTTACATGACAATAACTGGCCTTGAGGCCGTACGAGTGAAGTCCTTCCTTTGGGAAGCTTTTCCTGGAAACAAAGCCGAGAAAGGTGAATGCTGGGTGGACGGTGGGTTAATCAGAGCATCGTGAGCTGTGGAAAGAAGAAAGGAGTCACTGGAACCCTTCCAAGGTTTGATGAATTTCATATCCTCAGCAGCTCTGGCCCATCTAGCGCTAAGAACGACCCTACTGGTAACACTTCCTAGATCCCCAGGATAAGAAGGGACAATTGTGATAATCTAATCCAGTGCTTTTCAACCTTGGGACCCCGAAACATTTTCAAATGGAAGTGCAGCCCCCTTTGGAAGCCAGACACAGTCTGCGGACCCCCAGGGGTCCAGGGACCACTGATCTAATATGATCTTCTGTATAACCCAGACCATAGAACTTCCCCAGAATAACTCCTTATGAACTAAAGCAGCGGGTCTCAAACTTCATTGCACAGCGACCCCCTTCTGACAACAAAGTTACTTCATGACCCCAGGAGGGGGGGACTGAAGCCTGAGCCCGCCCAAGCCCCACTTTCCTGGATGGGGGTGGGCAAAGCCCCAGCCCCACCTCTCCGGGCAGGGGGGCCAAAGCTGAAGCTCAAGGGCTTCAGCCCCATGCAGGGAGCCTGCAACCTGAGTCCTGCCATCCAGGGCTGAAGCCCTCAGGCTTTGGCTTCAGCCCTGGGTAGTGGGGCTCGGGCTTCAGTCCTGGGCCCCAGCAAGTCCAAGCCAGCCCTGGCGACCCCATTCAAAGGGGGTTGTGACCCCCTTTGGGGTCCCGACCTGCTGAACTAAAGCATATCCTGATTTAAGAACTGCCAATGATGGAGAATCCACCATGGCCCTTAGTAAATTGTTCCAGTGATTAATTACCTTCACTGTTAAAAATGTACCTCTTATTTCCAGTCTGAATTGGTCTAGCTTCAACTTCCAGCCATTGGATGGTGTTAGACCGTTCTCTGCTAGGCTGAAGAGCCCACGATCGAATATTTGTTCCCCGTGGAGGGACTTAAAATGAAACATAGCTCTTAAAGTTCTTGGTATCTGTGGGCTTGACCTGAAATGTTCTGATGGCTCTACTAGCTGCCAGTGGAGTTTATGAAAAATTCTGGCTTCAGACCAAGCCAACGGAAAGAATCAGAACATCCGTGACAGACTTGGTTTCTCCTGCCGGCTGAGGAAGGCCTGGATCCATTGACTTCAGCGAACAATCCAGAGAAAGCGGAGTCTGCAGGGCAAAGGTAGGAATTACGTGGTTCTCTGATGAGCTCTTTCAGAGAAGACAGCTGGGCTTGTGGTTCAGGCCCCTGTAGCAGGCGTTAGGCGATCTAGGTTCAAGGTCTAGTTCTGCCATGAAGTTAGCTTGGCAAGTCATTTAATTCCTCTGTGCCTCAGTTTGCCTTCTACAAAATGGGGATAATAGTCCTTCCTTTGTCCATTTAAATACTACGCGCTTTCAGGCAAGGACTGTCTTTTACAACGTCCAGCACCAGGCATGATGAGCCCTGCCTGCATGTGGATCATCTAAGTCAGGGGGTCTCAACCTTTTTCTTTCTGAGCCCCCCCCCCCCCCCCCCCGTCCCCAACAGGCAATAAAAACTCCATGGCCCATCTGGATTGCCACAACAACTGTTTTTCTGCATATAAAAGCCAGGGATGCATCAGGGGGTAGCAAGCAGGGCAATTGCCCGGGGCGCCACACCACAGGGGGCTCCACAAAGCTAAGTTGCTCAGCCTTTGGCTTCAGCCCTGGTGGTGGGGCTTGGGGGCCTGGGCTTTGGCTTTCTGCCCTGGGCCCCAGTGAATCTCATGCCGGCCCTGCTTGGTGGACCCCCTGAAACCTGCTCGCGGTCCCCCAGGGGGCCCCAGACCCCTGGTTGAGAACTGCTTAGCTAAGTGCTATTGTAATCCAAATAATTGTAAGTCTTGAGAATTAAGGAACAATACCTTAATCTTACAGAGCACTTTTCATCAGTCAGTCTCAAAGCAATTTACAGAGGAGTTCGATATCATTAACCCCATTTTTCAGATGGATAAACTGAGGCACAGAGAGGAGATGTGACTTGCCCAAGATCACATGGGAGGCCAGTGGCAGAGCCAGGAATAGAACCTACATCTCCTGATTCCCTGGCCAGTGCATGATCCTATTTAAGTGTACATAAAAAAGGCAGAATAAAGCACGGTCAGAAGAGGGTTTTTTTTCATTGAGTGTGTGCGCGCGGGGGTGTGTGTGTGTGTGTGTGTGAAAACCAGTGTGGGCTTTGCTGAATTCTCTGCCTTGTAGGAGAATGCCCCTAGTAAATGGCACTGTGTTGTCATGGCCACCAGAGCTGTCCATGGTCCTGACTATGGCTGGGTTAGGGTGAGTGAGGAAATGGCTTGAAATCAGAAGATGAGGAAGTCAGTTGCTGCTCTTACATCATTCCTCAAGGCCCACAGAGGAAGAGCCACATGGCTACTGCTTGCTACCAGAATGGAGACCGAGGTCATTGGAGCTGGTTCAGATTGTCTTGGCCAATCCTGAGACAAAGTTAAAGAGATACCACTTAGAGCTGGAATACGGGAGAAAGCCACAAGCTTGACCAAGTGGAATCCAGCTCATTAGAAGAGTTTAATTACCAAGGCTTGGGATCAACATGAAGGTTTATGTAGTGGTGAAGAACAGAGGAATATTTAACTGAGATACTGCTAAGATCTCAGCAGCTGACAGGGTCAGCGGATAGCTTGTCAAATATTGAGCAGACATGTCAATGCTGCTAGCTCTAAGTGAAAACAAAAATCAGTTAATGGTCTTCCTGAGACATCCTCTTGGCATGGTAAGTTCTCACAGAACCTGGAGTAGACAGCATTCACGAGGAGTTGATATAGTGTTTAGTAAAATGATCATTCAACAGCCATTAACATAAAACAGACCCAAGCTCCCCCAAACCTATGGGGAAAGAATGTTATTGCCCTGTTTCTGGGAAGATTCGTATTCGACAAAGCACTGAAGCATGTGCTTAACATTATGCATGTGCTTATGTCCCCGTCATGGGGTACCCTACTCACCGCCGGTGGTGCCTC
The DNA here is from genome assembly GCF_028017835.1 of Emys orbicularis. Lineage (NCBI taxonomy): Eukaryota > Metazoa > Chordata > Testudines > Emydidae > Emys > Emys orbicularis. The sequence goes on along the minus strand of NC_088706.1, from coordinate 5,053,577 downwards.
CTCCTGTCTGTTCTCTCTCTCAATCTGCAGCCTCTCTCTTGCTCTAGGAGCTGCAGCTTCCTCTTTGTGACTCGGTCCTCTGGCCTGGTTTCCCCTTCTGGGGTGTAGAGTCTCTCTGGCCCCACAATCCAGGCAATGCCACTCCTTCAGTGGCTGGTAGGGGAACCTGGGCCTGCCCATTCCTCTAGCTTCCAGCTCAGACACCCTCTAATCAGCAGCCAAAGTCTGCACTATCTTAAACCCTCTTAGCCTTTTCCTATACTCTCTCCCCTCAGTTTCCTTCCTTCCCTCTCTAACGCCCAGAGAGAAGCTACGGGCTCCCTCACTGCAGCCCTCTTCCTGGCTTTATAGTTAGTCCCTCTCCATCATCATTCAGGGGTTCCTCAACCCCCCTAAATCCCCTCTGCTGTGGCCTATCCAGTTAATTGGCCCCTTTGTAGCCTCATTAACCCCTTCCAAGATGGCGTGGGGGTGAACACCCCTTCACAGTGCCACTGACGACAATGGGACCGAAAGGTAGGGGTGGGCAGGAAATCATTTTCCCATCTGTAACGGGGTTCATTCACTGCAAGAGCACCTCGTCCTGGCAAGTCATCGCATAGCAGCTTTCTCCCATATGGTGCCCCTTGCCGACGGTCACTCTGCCACTGTGGTGGTCTCTCTCCCTGTAATTCACAGGGCTCTGTCTTCAGGACTCACCCCTCTGGCTAGGTCCCTGTACATTCCCCCCTTCTGGGGTATCAAAGTCTCGCTGGACCAGCTGTCCAAGTGGAGCCTCCAATAGCCCTCACCACTTACCAGTGGCTGGGAGGGGAACCCAGCCCTGCCCCTACTCTGGGTTCCAGCCCTAGGACCCTATAGCCATCTGCCAAGGTTGACACAGTCCCCTCCTTGCTGTTGTTTCCCTGGGCTTCTTCCTACCCTGACTTCTCAGGCTTTCTTTCCCCACAACTCCTCTGGGGTTGACCCATCTTTCAGGGTTAAGATCTCAGGGCTTATCCTTCCCCTTGAGTTTCCTCCTTGTCACCACTGTTCTCTCAGAGAGTGACTAAGGCCTTGGCTACACTGGCGCTGTACTGCGCTGCAACTTGCTGCGCTCAGGGGTGTGAACACCCCCCCCCCGAGTGCAGCACCAGTGTAATCAGCGCCTGCAGCGCTGCACGCTCGCTCACAGCGCTGCAAGCTACTCTCCTCGGAGAGGTGGAGTACATACAGCGCTGCGAGAGCTGTGAATTCCTGAGTGTAGCCAAGGCCTAAGACTCTCTCTCTGCAGCCACTTGCAGCTACAAACTTCCTCCCTTTATAATCCTTGCCCAGCTGTGCTTCATCAGCAATTAGTATTTATACATCCCTGGGCCTCCTGTCAGGTGGCACTGTGATGTTAATTGGCCCCTTAACCCCTTCAGGGCCGGTGTGGGGTGAACACTCCATCACACCATCTCACATCTGAATCAGGACAAAAAGTCAAAATCTCAAAAATGTGTGTGAACTGATAAGCTTGATTCGGATCAGGTAAATGGAAATGTTTTGTTTTAATAATTGCGAAATAGTTTATTTTGTTTTCCACCTTTTATATGGTTTTAGATTTTTTTTTTCAGCATAAATTAACTACAGCTTTGAAAAAAGTTGTTTCAAAAGAGAAAATGAAACTTCTTTTTGAAAATGTTCCCCTCACAGATGGGAAATCGATTTCCTGCCCACCCTTGTGTCTCAATCCTATATGTGACCTCCTTGTTTTCAGTGAGGGGAGGGCTAGCTCAGTGGTTTGAGCATTGGCCTGCTAAACCAAGGGCTGTAAGTTCAATCCTTGAGGGGGCAACTTAGGGATCTGGGGCAAAAATCAGTACTTGGTCCTGCTAGTGAAGGTAGGGGGCTGGACTCAATGACTTTTCAGGGTTCCTTCCAGCTCTATGCAATAGGTATATCTCCATATATTATATTATAACGGGCCTGTGATGGAGTGCAGAACTTTTTTTTTTTTTTTTTTCAAAAAAATGTTGAATGGAGAGATTAATCAAAACCAACCCTTTCCCGCAGTGTCAGATTGCACAAAGCAGCGTTTCCCACCAAAAATACCCACCCAAAAAACAAACAAAAAGAAAATGTCATTGGAAAATTCCTAACCAGCTCTAAAGTATAGGGATAGACTTTAATTACTATAATGAATTGGGACATAAGGTTAAGAAGTCAAGTGCTCATAAGCCAGTCAATGCCAGAATGAAGGTACCATTCTTTGCTGTCTACTGTCTTCCCCCCTATTTTTAATAACTTCAGGACTAGTTAGTTTGCACCCTACCTTGAACTACACACAGTTTCACCCGTTTTTTAAAAATATGGATACATTGATGAATGGAGGATTCTGATTCGTCCACTTCTCTGGAGCAATCACTTTCTGATAAGCATTTAGATTCCTAATCCAGAGTCTGATGCTGATTTCATGCTGCTGAGTTTGCTGGCATCTACCGAGTTCCACCAGGCCCTTGAGTAAGCTTTGTGCACAGAGGGTGCAAAGTGGGAGGACAGGGGAGAGCTCATGGTCTGTGTGGAGGGACTTACTGTGGCTGCAGAAACCATGACATCTCCAGGACCCCAAGGGACACACCTGACAGAAAGGCATAGCAAAGGATACAATTTTATCATGGAGGTCACAGATTCTGTGACTTTAATGGCCCTCCATGACTTCTTCAGCTTTAGCTCCCACCACAGTGCCAGGGCGTGAGCTGTCACCCACCTGCTCTCCCCTGGCCTACGTGGCATGGCTAGGACTGCCAGTCGCTCCCCCACCCTCCCACACCGACAGATCACGGGCTTCCATGAAGTTTTGTTTATTGCTCGCAACCTGTCCACAATTTTTACTAAAAATAACTATGACAAAATCTTAACCTTAGGTATAGCCTATGTGCTCCCCTGGTCATTGCCTGGGGGTGGGGGGAGGAGGTTCTGATTAAAGTTGGGTGATTTTTTTTTTTTGGACAAATAGTTTACTTGACGCAAAAATGTGGTTTCAGATCGACCGAAACTATTTGCAAATCCATGTAGAATTCAGTGAAAAGTTACGGTCAACCTCATGCCCGCCTGCCTAAAAAGCCAACATTTTGAAAAAGTCTCAGTGTTTTGACTTTTCGTTTCAAAACAACATTTCATTCAGAATTCATTGATATTTATTTTTTTAAAAAGGGGCTGGGGGTAAAAACCACCGCAAGATGAAATGAAATGTTTCATTCCACCCAAAATGATTTTTCCCCCTGATTTTTCAGTTTGGCCACCCAACCGAAAAGAAATAAAAATTAATCAATCATTTTCTCAGTCTGCCTCTGATCTCACTGCTTTGACTTGTCCATGTACATAGGGCCAGGTTCTGCTCTCATTTACATGTGTGTTAATCTGGATTAGCTCTCCAATGAAGTCACTCTGGATTTACACTGGTGTGATGCAGGTGGGAATCTGGCTTGTAGCGCTTGTGAGATGAGACATTGTCCCTCGAACTCTAGGGGATCAAGAATGTAAGACTCCACAGGAGACAATCCATTGATCCCAAGGCTCTCTCATAGTCAACAGTGAACACGACAGACCAGACTTGCTCAGACTTGCCCCTTGGTCTTGCTTTTCAAGATGTTACCTTTCCTCTGCAGTCTGCTTAACCCATATAACTACCACCTATGAGATTAGGAACCATCGGGGATCTGATCTTGATATGTTCTCCCAGCTATATGTGGAAGAAGGTGGAGTTTGGAAGATCATGACTTAAAATCGATGAACATAAGAGCATAAGAACGGCCATACTGGGTCAGACCAAAGGTCCATCCAGCCCAGTATCTTGTCTGCCGACAGTGGCCAATGCCAGGTGCCCCAGAGGGAGTGAACCTAACAGGTAATGATCAAGTGATCTCTCTCCTGCCATCCATCTCCACCCTCTGACAAACAGAGGCTAGGGACACCATTCCTTACCCATCCTGGCTAATAGCCATTAATGGACTGAACCTCCATGAATTTACCCAGTTCTCTTTTAAATGCTGTTATAGTCCTAGCGTTCACAACCTCCTGAGGCAAGGAGTTCCACAGTGCAAATCCCGAGTGCAAAGTGGAAAATCTTTATGGGGGTAATGAGTCAACCCTAGAACTGACCCTTGTCCTTTGACCCAGGCCACGGAAGGTTGGACAGACAATTCTGTAAAATACTTGGACAAATAATGGCAAACACATGAGAAGAGACATCACTGGGATATTGCAACTTCTTTGCTACAAGGAGAGAAGATACTGTGGGGCAGGTCTGAGAGCACTTGAGTTAGGAGAATTACAACCATTGCCTCTTTTTTCAGCCTGTTATCACGAGTGAGTAGCTGAACAGGGGAAGGCCTGTGGAAAACAAACACACAGGGCCATATTCTGCTGTCAGGGACAGCTGGGTAAATCCGGGGTGACAGAGAGCAGAATATGAGCTACACGTTCTAACCCAACAGGTAGAAATTCAAATGATTTCCTTTACACAGAAGAACCCCTGCAACTAGAATCGACTGTTGAGGGTTAGCTTTCCAATTGTACATTGCAGCTGCGGGTGTCACAAAGACCACTGAAAAACCATAACTCAGATCAGCAGATCCCAGAGACTGAATACACAGTGGAGTGGAGGTATGTGATTTTGTGTGTGTGTGTGTGTGTGTGTGTGTATCTTTCCATCATGTCATCATGCCATGCTCTGCTCTGAAGATGACTACTGATTTTTTTTTTCACATCAATAAGAAATTTATCACCAAATCCTGCTTGTCCTAATCACATAAGTAATTGACCTCCTTGGGACTCCTCTAGTGAGAGACGAGCAGGATGTTGCCCTACCTTTTAAAATCAGTGACGACTGCGGCGTATCAAGGTCCAGGAGATTGAGAGCAAAATCCCAGATTTGGATTCAAACCGCGGGAACCACATTGTAGGCAAACACCACATTGTAAACCCAGCAAAAGAGCCGAAGTGACTGCTTGCATTTGATTCACCTCGTTTCTATTGTGTATCGTTCCTACAGGAACAGAGCAGTGTATGGTGACCTATATATACAGCGGCACAACAGCCTTCCAGGCCTACATAGCTTCAAGGTGTAACACTGCCCTGCAGTGGCTCAAGAGACTGTGTACCACCCTCAGGGCAGGCTGTCAGGAACCAGGGCACAAACCCCACATTGGTGGTGAGTTCTTTACCTAGATTTCACCAATTACCACGTGTAAGTGTCTCAGGCACTGTAACAATCTTAACATGGAACCCACACGAGGAGAGGCAATTCTTGATTTAGTCCTAAGTGCAGCACAGGATCTGGTCCAAGGGGTGAATAGAGCTGGACGACTTGGTAATAGTGACCGTAATATAATTAAATTTAACATCCCTGTGGCGAGGAAAACACCACAGCAACCCGACACTGTAGCAATTAATTTCAGAAAGGGGGACTACACAAAAATGAGGAAGTTAGTTAAACAGAAATTAAAAGGTGCAGCACCAGAAGTGAAATCCCTGCAAGCTGCGTGGAAACTTTTTAAAGATGGCATAATAGAGGTTCAACTTAAATGTATCCCCCAAATTAAAAAATGTAGACAACCAAAAAAGTGCCCCCGTGGCTAAACAACAAAGTAAAAGAAGCAGTGAGAGGCAAAAAGACATCCTTTAAAAAGTGGAAGTTAAATTCTAGTAAGGAAAATAGAAAGGAGCATAGACTCTGGCAAATGAAGTGTAAAAATATAAGTAGGAAGGCCAAAAAAGAATTTGAAGAACAGCTAGCCAAAGACTCGAAGTAATAGCACATTTTTTTTAAGTACATCAGAAGCAGGAAGCTTGCTAAACAACCAGTGGGGCCACTGGATGATCAAGAGGCTAAAGGAGCACTCAAGGACGATAAGTCCATTGCAGAGAAACTAATTGAATTCTTTGCATCAGCCTCCACGGCTGAGGATGTGAGGGAGATTCCCAAACCTGAGCCATTCTTTTTAGGTGACAAATCTGAGGAACTGTCCCAGATTGAGGTGTCATTAGAGGAGGTTTTGGAACAAATTGATAAATTAAACAGTAATAAATCACCAGGACCAGAGGATTTTTACCCAAGAGTTCTGAAGGAACTCAAATGTGAAATTGCAGAACTACTAACTATAGTTTATAACCTATCATTTAAATCAGCTTCTGATTGGTCCTGCTTTGAGCCGGGGGTTGGACTAGATGACCTCCTGAGGTCCCTTCCAAACCTGACATTCTATGATTCTGTACCAAATGACTGAAGGATAGCTAATGTGATGCCAATTTTTAAAAAGGGCTCCAGAGGCAATCCTGGCAATTACAGGCCAGTAAGCCTGACTTCAGTACCGGGCAAACTGGTTGAAACGACAGTAAAGAACAAATTTGTTAGACACATAGATGAACAGAATTTGTTGGGGAAGAGTCAACATGGTTTTTGTAAAGGGAAATCATGCCTCACCAATCTACTAGAATTCTTTGAGGGGGTCAACAAGCATGTGGACAAGGGGGATCCGGTGGATATAATGTACTTAGATTTTCAGAAAGCCTTTGACAAGGTCCCTCACCAAAGGCTCTTAAGCAAAGTAAGCTGTCATGGGATAAGAGGGAAGGTTCTCTCATGGATTGGTAACTGGTTAAAAGATAGGAAACAAAGGGTAGGAATAAATGATCAGTTTTCAGAATGGAGGGAGGTAAATAGTGGTGTCCCCCAGGGGTCTGTACTGGCCCCAGTCCTATTCAACATATTCATAAATGATCTGGAAAAGGGGGCAAACAGTGAGGTGGGAAAATTTTCAGAGGATACAAAACTACTCAAGATAGTGATACTCAAGGATCTCACAAAACTGAGTGACTGGGCAACAAGACGGCAGATGAAATTCAATATTGATAAATGCAAAGTAATGCACATTGGAAAACATAATCCAACTATACATATAAAATGATGGGGTCTAAATTAGCTGTTACCACTCAAGAAAGAGATCTTGGAGTCATTGTGGGTAGTTCTCTGAAAACATCCACTCAATGTGCTGCGGCAGTCAAAAAGTGAACAGAATGTTGGGAATCATTAAGAAAGGGATAGATAATAAGACAGAAAATATCATATTGCCTCTATATAAGTCCAGGTATGCCCACATCTTGAATACTGCGTGCAGATGTGGTCGCCCCATCTCCAAAAAGATATATTGGAATTGGAAAAGGTTCAGAAAAGGGCAACAAAAATTATTAGGGGTATTGAACGGCTTCTGTATGAGGAAAGATTAATGAGACTGGGACTTTTCAGTTTGGAAAAGAGATGACTAAGTGGGGATATGATTGAGGTCTATAAAATCATGACTGGTGTAGAGAAAGTAAATAAGTTTTTATTTACTCCTTCTCATAACACAAGAACTAGAGGTCATCAAATGAAATTAATAGACAGCAGATTTAAAACAAACAATAGGATGCATTTCTTCACACAACTCACAGTCAGCCGGTGGAACTCCTTGCCAGAGGATGTCCAAGCAGCATAAAGATACTCAGTTCCTTTTGTTTTGGGTTTTTATCCCCTTCCTGCTTTGTGCTCTGAGCTGCAATTCAGCTGATGGGAGGAATCTGCTTCCCTGACTCATCTTCACCAGAGTGGTGGGGATGGGGGAGAGCAGAACAACAGACATCTTTTGTCCTCTTTAATGTCCCATAATAGTCCATCTGGTGTCAATGGACCTTTCCTGTCGGGCAGGGCGGGGCGGGGCGGGGCTGGGCTGGGTTGGGGGAACTATAACTATAAAGTAAAATAAGAAAATAAGCAATTTTTTAGTAATAGTTGCTGTGACATTTTTGTATTTTTTATGTCTGATTTTGTTAGCAAATCGTTTTAAAGTGAGGTGAAACTTGGGGGTATGCAAGACAAATCAGTCTCCTGAAGGGGTACAGTCGTCTGGGAAGGTTGAGAGACACGGGTATAGTGGAAGTACCTATGTCATTACTTTCCCATAGCTTGTATAACACTGAACACCTACATCAGAATATGCAGTGTCACACATATGTCCAGGCTGTCATATCCTGTGTGTCTATTCCTGTACATGGTTTACTGTGAGACTAGTGCATGTACTAAATATTGATAATAATTATCCCGGGTCTTTTATAGCACAGTTCAATCAATAGATCTCAAAGTGCTTTCTAAAGGCAGTCAGCAGCATTATCCCATTTTTCAGAGGGAGTCACTGAGGCACAGAGGGGAAAGTGGCTTGCCCAAGGTCACCCAGCATGTCAGTGGCAGAGCCAGGACTAGAAACCAGGTCTCCTGAGTCCCAGTCCAGTGCCCTAGCCACTGATGATGATTTATTTATCCTGTGGTAGCCCCTACAAGCCCTAGTCACAGATCAGGACCCTGTTGCGCTAGGTGCTGTACAAACAGAGCAAAAAGTCCCTGTGCCAAAGAGCGTATGGTCTAAGTATGCTGTATGCTTCATGGTCAAACTGTGCATGATATGGCCCTGAAAGCAGCTGTGGTCAAATGGAATGTGCCCAGGGTTAGGAGTCAGGATATTCAGGCTGTTTTGTCACCGATTTGCTGTATGACTTCGGCTAAGTTAATTCGTCCTAAAATTTTCCAGCTGAGAAACATCTACATCCATTTTGGAGGAGAGGGAGGTGCTAAGTGGCCTAATTTACAGTGGCACTGAACACACGTGGCTTGCATTGGCTGCCGCGGGGGCTATGGGTCGCCCACACTTCTGAAGATGGCCACTTAATTCTTAGACGCTTTACAGTATTACGGCTTTAGGCACTTGGCTTTAAGTGCTCGGCTTTAGGCAGCCATTTGTGAAAATTCTAGCCTGAGCCTCTCCTTTCTTTTGTTACTCTGCCTGTAAAACAGTGATAATGACCTGTCCACCTTTGTACAGCACTTTGAACGCTAGATACTGTCGTACATAGGTCATGTTGTAATGGGAATATCAGATAGATGGACAGACAAATAAAGAGGTGATGGAGGGTGGGTGTATGGGGATAGACAGATAGGTAAAGTGTTATTATATATACTACATACGGTAAGTGGAGTGTACCATATAGACATCATCTGAGGTAACTATAGCTGTCATGGGTATTCTGTACACACAATATGGTATCGGTGGAATGTCACAATCAGTTTTTGGTGTAATTACAAATGTTTTGGGATAGATTTCTAGGGGGGAGAGACATGACAATGATTCTCTCTCCTTTTTCACTCCCTCCTCCGGCCCCTCCAAGCTCTGCTCTGTTTCTGACATACAAGAGCATGGAAAATCCCTTTGCCTCATCCTTTGAGACTCTTCCCTTGCTCCTCCATTGTGGAAAGCCTAACAGTACCTGCACTGATTGTTAAATGGTTTAAGCAGTTTTAAGAGGCATCTCAAAAGCCCATGCCAAGCCAAACAATCAGGAACACACCATCTCAGAAGAAGAAAGGGAATCATTCTGTTGTGATGCCTGTTTTGCAAAGGAGAGAGTTATCTAATTGAAAGGAGACCATGGCAGAGAGAATATGTACAATTAACTCACGCCCTGTGTCTTAGGCATTTATTTGATGGGCTTTGACATAGGAATTCAGATTCTGAGAACCACTTTTAGGATCAAATATTGAAGACTGAAAGCAAGACACCTATGTAGATGGGACCCAGAAGAATGGTTGACTTAGGATCCTTGTAGCTGGAGTGATATGTTTTACCAAATGGATCTTCCAAAGAAAGAAAGAAAGAAAGAAAGAAAGAAAGAAAGAAAGAAAGAAAGAAAGAAAGAGAAATGGCCTTGTCTACACACAAAGTTGCAAACTAAAATCAGTCTTGTGTGGCCACAACTAAATCAATTTAAATCAGGCTTATATTGGTTTGCTTAAGTCGATTCCTTCCCAGACTATGTTAAATGGACATAAACCAGGTTTAAATCAATTCAAGAGCATTCACATGGGTTTTGCACCAGTTTAATCGAATCAGTTTAAAAGCATGCCTTTAGCTAAACCAGTGCAACTTGTGTGGAAAGAAAGAAAGAAAGAAAGAAAGAAAGAAAGAAAGAAAGAAAGAAAGAAAGAAAGAAAGAAAGAAAGGAAAGTGCTTTACCCTGAAAAAGAATCAAGCAGTAACTGCCTACTAAAGTACATATGTTCAGGAAACCAAACCCCCTGCAGACCAGGCAGCAATGGTACAAAGTGATAAGGAATGGGTCAATATAGTTTTCTAAAAGATTTTTTTAAAGAAAGGTTAAATGTGAGTTACTATTGATTTTTTCTCTCCCCCCCCTTCCATCTCCCCCGCAAGCCTGGAGCCATCCTGGAGGACAGATTGCAGCCCAAACTGACCAACTGACCACTGAGGGACATGGAGACCTGTCCGCTGCTACTGACCAATGACTGCCCAAAGGAGCCCCCGTTGCCTAGCAACCCGGCTGGCGAGAGAGAGCAAAAAGAGATGGATTTTCAGATTGCAGCAGCCAAGCAGATCAATTCTGCAACATGGGCTACAGTGGCCAAGCGGAATTGCTCTTGCTCCCAGCAGCTATTGATCTAGCCCTGCTATAGGCATTGAATGAGCTCTAATAAGCCCTGAGTAAACAGGAACAAGGGCTTAAGTGATAGCCCAGCAGTCAAACATCAACTCCCTTTGTCTTCTTCTTCCTCTTTTTTTTTTTTAATTGCTGAAGGGTTTGCAAGAAAAGGACAATAAAGTTTATTGATAGAAAAATAAAGAGTCGAAATATCACTTCATACATGGTTAGAGCCAGCCTATTAGGACAGAAAAAAGCAGGAGAGCCTGCAGAATGCCAAGCCCATGTGATGAACTTGGATAGCACACTGCTGAGATAAGTCACGGCTTGAGGAAGGTTTGGGAGGCTTGGCGGGAGCTTCCTCACTTTACTTTCATCCCAGCATCCTGCTGAGGGGCGTCTCCAAATGCAATGGGTTTGGCCCCAGGGCTGGCAAGAGCCCTTAGTGACCAAACGACCTTCTGATCACTGCCTTTGGAGCAGGGACGTATTTGTGGAGGCAGCTTCTTTGTGCAGTGTCCAGCTTGAGTGGGATTGTCGAAGGAACCCAAGGGGGTTAGGCACCCAATTCCAACTGCAATGTGATTGGATCTGAGAACTGCACTCCCATAGACATCTTTGAAAATCCAGCCACTGTGGACGCAGCACAAATGAGCTTCTTCCACACACATCTTTCTGCTCCAAAGGTTTCCACCCTGGCCAGCGATTGGATGGTCTAAACAGGAGACCTGGGCCTATAAATCTGTGGTGAACCCAATGGAAGACCTCTGGCACAACCACAAGCCCAGAATAGTCCCCCCCCAGTCTCCAGTGCCCTGGATCCGGCGCCTTTAACCAGCAGTGAATTCACGTACAGGCTGGTCACAGAAGAGTTCGCCATGATCTCAGAATCAATTTGCTCATGTACTCTGCTCTCAACCTGTTAAAGACTGAGAGGTAGGACAAAGACCCAAAACAATGGATGTGGCCCCTAACACATAAATCCCTCTGAGCATAGCGGATGTCAACAAACCACAACAACAAAGAGCAGGGGAAGAGCGGGTCTGGAAGAAAACAGATTTGCCATGAGGGTCAACACGAAGTGCACTTGAGAAGGATGTTATGTATCATTGGCCAGGCAATCACGGCTCAGCTCTGGAGAGGTTCTGAGAGCAGCTTCAACTCCTGTTGATTTTAAAGGGAGATGGAGTTTAACTAATTAAATAATAATTATTTTTTTTAAAAAAATGGAGATATACCTATCTCATAGAACTGGAAGAGACCCTTCACTAGGGGTACTGATTTTTGCCCCAGATCCCTAAGTGGCCTCCTTAAGGATTGAGTTCTCAACCCTGGGTTTAGCAGGCCAATGCTCAAACCACTGAGCTATCCCTCCCCATGAGTGCTAAGATGCTCAGCAATTCTCCAGGTGGCCATCTTCAGCCAGACTTTTGAACACCAGTAACCGGGGCCAAAATCTCAAAAAAAGCTCCGCTCCCATTGAGGTTATTACCCCAGGGCTAGATTTTGTACAGCCAGCGTGCGGCGCTGCCTTGAAAACTGGGCCCGCTGCGCTCCCCGATTTTAAACAGAACTCCCTACGACAATCAACACAAAACAACGATGCTCCACTGCAGCCCAGGATTTGAAAATGATGACGATGATGATGTAACTCCTGATTGAACATTTTTAGACGGAACAGTTTTCTGTCATTAAAATAAAAATGTTTCATGGGAACACGTAGTTTTCGATGGAATTTTCAGAGGGATAAAGTTATCACAAATGGTTCTGACTTGTTTTATTCTGAACATGTCAAAATCTTTTGTTTTTATCACATCAGAATGCTTTGTTTTGACTTTATAGAACAGAATATCAGGATTAGAAAGGAGGTCATCTAGTCCAGTGCCCTGCTCAAAGGAGGACCAATTCCCAGACTGATTTTTGCCTCCTTCTGTAAATGGCACCCTCAAGGATTGAGCTCACAACCCTAGGTTTAGCAGGACAATGCTCAAACCACTGAACTATCCCTCCCCCTGGATTTAGTTGCATGTCACCTTTTATAGTAGATTATAATATTCATTTACTTTAGCATACCATATGTATATATTATATTTCATTGTATACCAATATTTTATATCACATTCTGACATTATCAAAATGAAACATTTCAGCTGATTGAAACAAACCATTTTGAGGCTTCTGAACTGAAATTGTTCAGAACCTCTGTCCCATGAGAAGTTGGGACTTTTCATTCCGATTTGGAATGAAAACAAATTTCCAAATGTCGGAATTTTCCCTGGGATGGAAATTCTGTTTTCCAACCAGTTTTGGAACCCCCTCGCTCCTGGCACAGGGACCTTTTCTGACAACCTCACTCATGTTGAGGTAGCAGCTTATTCCACAAGAGTCCCACTGGAGCCAGGAGGGGTAAGGTGCTACTGGATGTGAGCGGGGGTAGCAGAATCAGGCCCTCAGTTTGTACATCTATGGGAGCTGGCCAGAGTAAGAGGAGAGGCTACTTGAGAGGAAGAGGGGGAAACTGAGGCTACACCCCTATAATGGGAACCACAGGGATGTGGGTCCTTAGTCCTGGGTGGAGCCCCCTTTAATCCTATGGGATTGCACTTGGGGTAAGTGTTCCTGCTTGCATGGCCCTTTGCAGGATCAGGGATCTTAGATTGTGGCCCATTCACTGCAAGGAGAGCTTTGCCTGAGCAAGGCGTTCCAGATTGAACATAAGAGCAATGACTTCCAATCTATAAAGTGTACGCACATGCGCTTTCTGGCCCCCCTTCCCCGCCCAGCGCCCTAACCCATCCAGTGAGATTCCACTGGTCTCTGCCACAGCTGGGACGTTCCTGTCTGCGGCTGCCACGGACTCCCGCGGCTCCCCTGAACACAGCCGATAACAGTCACCACACAGAGAAAAAGGACCGCAAGGAGCAAAACAGCGTCCTCAGTTACAAGCTGCCCCTCAGTTCTCAGGCTCCACGCCAGTTGAAACACTGGTGCAGACTAGAACATTATTTGCAACAGTGCGTCGACTGTAGACCGTTCCCAGGGTCTTCTAGCCAACTGTCACTCACGTGAGCTTTGGCTTAGCCCAAGGCAGGGAGTGTTGTGCCCTGCTGTGATTGCTCCAGCCCGGCAGGGCTCAGTCCTCAGCGGGGCTGGGTGAGCAGCAGGCAAAAGCAGAGCCGTAGCTGGGGGGTCAGGCGACCTGTGTTTTATTCCCAGCTTTGCCACTGACCTGCTGGGCGACCTGGGGCAGGTCACTTCCTTGTTTTGCTTCTCCTCCAACACTTTGTCTCTCTAATTGTGAGTTCTTTAGGGCAGGGACTGCCTCTTACTCTGTGTCTGTGCAGCACCCCACACAATGGGGCCCTGACCTCAGCTGGGAACATAAGAACATAAGAACGGCCATACTGGGTCAGATCAAAGATCCATCCAGCCCAGTATCCTGTCTGCTGACAGTGGCCAATGCCAGGTGCCCCAGAGGGAGTGAACCTAACTGGTAATGATCAAGTGATCTCCTCCTGCCGTCCATCTCCACCCTCTGACAAACAGAGGCTAGGGACACCATTCCTTACCCATCCTGGCTAATAGCCATTCATGGACTTAACCTCCATGAATTTATCCAGTTCTCTTTTAAACCCTGTTATAGTCCTAGCCTTCACAACCTCCTCAGGCAAGGAGTTCCACAAGTTGACTGTGCGCTGCGTGAAGAAGAACTTCCTTGTGTTTGTTTTAAACTTGCTACCCTTTAATTTCATGTGGTGACCCCTAGTTCTTGAGAAGGAGTAAATAACACTTCCTTATGCACTTTCTCCACACCACTCATGATTTTATAGACCTCTATCATATCCCCCCTTAGTCTCCTCTTTTCCAAGCTGAAGAGTCCTAGCCTCTTTAATCTCTTCATATGGGACCCGTTCCAAACCCCAAGAACCCCTTCTCGTGAGGTGCTCCGATGATACATATAATACTAAAACCGATGGCCAAACTAGGTTTAAGACAGTGGCACCGCTTCTGCTTCCAGCCGTTTCTCCTGCCAGGCAATCTCATTTGGATTTATTCCCGTTCACTGCAGGGGAGCAGCTCTTCTGCCCGGGTCCTCGGAGGTTTAATTAAACAGGACCCTGCCAAGACCCAGAGGAGCAGCCAAGACAGGCTCCATTACTGGACTTACCTGCAGTCGCCAAAGCTACTGACAGTTCTTGGGCCAGTTCTTCTGCCGGTACAAATGGGTGCAGCTCCATCGATGGCCCTGGAGCAAGGTTTATTTATGCCAGCTCAGCATCCGGCTCACTTAAGCTAGGCTGCAAATATTCCAAATTCCATAAATCTTCCCCCCCCCCCCCGGGCTGTCTCATTATCTTAAGGAGAAGGGCTTGTTTGTTTGCAATGAGAAAGTCTCGGGGGGGGGGGGGGGCGTAATTTCTGCCCACCGAGGGCTTGATTCTGTTCTCAGTTGCACAGGTGCGAAAGGGGAGGAAATTCAGTGGAGTCGATGGGCCTGATTCTTTCCCCACTCCAGGGCTTTATTCTTCAAAGTGCTGAGTCCCTCCTGGTAGCTCTGTGCACCTTAAACTCCACAGGAGTGAGCCCTGGGACAGGTGGAAATCAGGAGTAGCTCTGTTGAAAGGAAGGCTGGGTTTGGCATAGTAGCAGCTTCTGGGGGCTCAGCAGATGTGGGTTCACTTGCCAGTTCTGCCTCTATCTCTTTGTGTGACCTCAAGTAAGTCATTCCATTTCTCGGTGCCTCAGTTTCCCATCTGTAAAATGGGGCTAATAATACTTGCTCACGCCACTGCCTTGTCTATTTAAACTGGAAGCTCTTGGGGGCATAGTCTCTCACTATGTCTAGGGACAGCCCCTAGCTCAGGGGGGCTTCTGGGTGCTGCTGGAATCTTATTACTGCAATCTATGCTCTCAGATTCCAGAATCGTCATTCTGTCTGTGTGTCCCACTGAAACCTAAAACTTGTGTTGAGTCGGCGTGAAGTGATGGAAAGCTACAAGCAGGGTGGAGAGCTCTTTTTGTTCAGCGTGGGATTCGCGGTCTGTTACTGTCCAATTCTTAAATCCTCAGCTATTTTAGGCTATTTTACACGTAACGCACTACACTTAAACAACAGCACGGGCCTGCACCTGGTTTAATAATAATTAAAGTCAACGGTATTAAATGAGCAGAAGCAAGAAAAGATTCAGGCCTAGTGGACTAGATTCTTAACTCATTACACACGGGAAATCCCAAGTGACACAAATTAAATACCTGGGACCACTCCCGATTCACACAGGATCCTAGGAATTACAGCCGTGTTGCTAGCACTCACCCCATCTAGCCTTTGTCATAACAGTGCTGATAATTAATTGGTCTGCTGTTAAGGTGGCTGTCTCCTGAATTCACCCAAGCTCCCCACTGCAATTTAACACCAGTTAAATCAAATGAGTCTTTACCATTAAAGATAGATAGAGACATAGATAGAGACATAACACACACAGATATAGCCTGGTTGCTCAAAGAGGTGACAAGGGGGAAAATAGGGAGATATTGGTCCATCCCTAACGATATTTGCTGGTCTCCCAAGAAGAGAACAAACATAATCTCTTTTTCTGAGGGTTTCTGCATTTCAAAGTAATATCAGAAGGGCTTGAAGCTTAATCTTCATTACCCAGGAGGCTGTGGGAATCAGGCAAAAGGGAAAAAAATCTAATCAATACGGCAGTATGAATTTACTCCCAGTGGGGTCCAGGGCACCAATATTTTTTGTCTTCTCTCTGTTAAAGAGATAGCATCATTTTAATTCAAAGGTGCATCAATTGCTTTAATCGGAGGTGGGCATTGGGGAAGTCATCAAGTGTGGCTGGGCAGCACACCCCAAAAGGGGGGCTGGTTCCAGAGGGACGGAGTCAGGGTTGTTGTTGGATTTTTGATTATTCCTGCGGGTTTGCAGAACATCCCCTCCCCCTTTTCCTCAGCTCCCTTCTTTTCTTTCCAACTGGTGAACGCAGCCGGGAAGTGTGTGATGCTTTTTGGTAAAGAGTTATACTGGAACAGTGGGTGTAATTACATCCGGGATAAAAATGACATGAGGTTAAACAATATTACCAAGGGGTTGGAAGGAAAACTAGGCAGCAGAAGTAACAGACTTGTTTTATTTTTAACCAGTTCCTTGCATCTACTAACTGCATTATGGTGACATTTATGACTGAAGCGGCTGAGATCCTGCATAACAGCATCTGGAAATATGCGCTTGAATTCTGAACAACTGTCTAGCTGGGCTGGTAGGCTTTCGGTCATGGAGATGAGGGAATGGCTCCTGTTTGTACTAATGTACTACCTGCGTGTGAGCCAGAATATTCACTCTTCCCCTTCTGCTGATCATTCTACAGAAATCATCATCAGGAACCAAACCCAGGACCTGAAAAGCTAACCCATGAGTCCGTGTAGCTTGAGTAAAGCCCCCAACTGCGTCTGTAACAGACTTGTATCCGCTATGGATCAAGCACAGGCGGGGATGTGTATCACACACACCAAACAGTTGGTTGCAATATCTCCCCTACTGAAAAGTTTCCGACAACCAACCAGGGAACAGACACAATATCATGTGATTTATGGTTGCCAATCACAATCTGTGAAAATTCACATCTGTGAAAATTCTAGCCTTAGCCCCTCCATTCTGTTGTTACTCTGCCTATAACATAGGGATAATAACACCTCTCCACCTTTGTACAGCACTTTGAGCTCTATTTACTATAGGGGTTGTGAGTTCAATCCTTGAGGGGGCCACTTAGGGATCTGGGGCAAAATCAGTACTTGGTCCTGCTAGTGAAAGCAGGGGGCTGGACTCGATGACCTTTCAAGGTCCCTTCCAGTTCTAGGAGATGGGATATCTCCATTAATTTATTTATTTATTTTATTTATAGTATATAGGTAATGTTGTAATGGGCATATCAGATAGATAGATGGACAGATAAATAAATATGTGTATGGTGAGAGAGAAAGAGGGTATGTATATGGGGCTAGATAGATATGTAAAGTATCATTATATATACTACATACTGTAAGTGAAGTATGAACCATGAATAGTAAGTAGTGACTAGTTGACATGAACAGCCGGTCAACAACTCACAACTCCTCTTGCTTAAACCAGTTTTAAGGGTGTGATGGGGTGAAAGCCTTGTACAGAGAAAGTGAGCTTATTGGGTAGACAAACTGTCAATCAGTCAGAGGGACAGGGGCGGGACTTCCCTTCTCTGCAAAGGGTTCTGGGTAGGGAAGCCCTTTATAAAACCTCTGCTCCCTCCCACCCAGAGAGGCAAGTTGCAGGACTGGTGAGGCAGGGTCACCTGGACCTGTAAGACATATGGAGAACTTTGGATGGGTAAATGGCCTGATGTTATGGAACTGGACCTTTTTGTGTGTGTTTTTTTTTTTAAATAATTTTGGGTACCATCTTCTGATAAACCTCTTTGCGTTGAATCCTGCTGACTTGTCTGGCCAGCCTCACCCCCACATTTTATCTTGGCTGCCTGAGGAAATTTACCAGCCTAACTGAACCGCTATAATTATTATAGCTCCTCCAGTGGACACCTCTTCTGGAATAAGATGTACACATAGGGAGTTATACTGGTTTAACGATAGAGATATAATTATAGTGGTTTAATTAGGTTGGTAAACTTCCCCTAAGTAAATGCAAATCAATTAACTTCAGGGGAGTAACTCCTGATTTACACAGCTGTAACTGAGGGGAGAGTCACGGTTGGAAGTTGAAATTCGCAAGTGTGAAGAGAAAACAAATGAGTCTCTTTCAGGGCATGTTGGGAGTACTCCACAAAAGTTCTTAGCTGTCTGAACTCCTGACTGAGGCGCCTAAGTCCCAGTTTTGGCTCCACGGTGATCCACAAAATTCCCGCCGAACCCTGTAGGTGCCTAAATTCACTCCGTGCCTAAGTTTTCCAAGGGAAAGATTCCCTCTGTGCCTTTGTTTCTGCCTCTGGGGAAGGCTCCTGCCTTCTTCTAGGCATTTGGAGGCCTATCACCCACCTAGCCCCCAGAGTGATTCACAAACCAGGGGAAGACAGGGATTTGCCTGCCTAATTCGTGTGCAGGGCCTGATCTGGTAGGTGTGCTCAGAGGCGGCCTACCACATCAGGTGGCATTCAGAATACAGAAGGAGGTGGGGTGGGTGCTGCCTACCTTAAAACTTTTAGCTAAAGCACTCAACTAGAATGTGGGACAATTCTCCCCTCTCTGCCAGAGATAGGGTGGCCGTGTGTGCATTCCCGACATGCTCGTACTACTGGGATCGGCGTAGGGCTGCCCCTGCCGGCCTTACCTCACACACACAGGAGATGGCATTTTTAAGAGGGTGCCCCCTTTACCCACCTCAGCATCCCTGATCCATGTACAGATTGTAATTATTTGATGTAATTGTTTCATCAACCAATGACAACCCATACTCGATGGAGACCACATCCTGAAAGAAATCTTTCCGGAACCCCCTCTTCTGGCCTTCAAGAAACCCCCCAACCTCGCCAAGCTCATCATCAGAAGCAAGCTCCCCACAGACCAGGACACACCAACTCAAAGCTGCACCAGACCCTGCCAGAACAACAGATACAAAACCCGCAGCCATGTCTCCATTGCTACAATGATCCACCCCCCCCACAACCTTTCAAGATCCATGGGTCCTACACATGCCCATCACACCATGTGATGTACCTCACCCAATGCACTAAATGCCCCAATAACAACTATGTGGGAGTGTAGTCCAGGCCTGAATGTTGGTGATGGACTCAGGAGTAAGATCTGAATCTTGGGGAAAGGTGATCAGGCACAGGGAAGGACGGGGAAGTGGAAAGGAGAGATCCTAGGGTTGAAAAAACCTGCCCTGCCCAACCTAAGAGAAAATCAATAGTCCCCATCTGATTAAATGGTTGTTATATTTCCCACCTGTACTTAAGGTTTCTGTTTTCAAACCAGCAGGTCCCAGATACTACGATGATGGACAAGTGGATATATACCAGGAAAAGCATAGCCTATTGCCCCGGATATAAAAATTACTTTTTTAATTTTAGACTGGCAAAGTTTGGTTAAAACCCAAACTCTCGGGATCTGCATCCTCTCCCCACAGATAGAGCCGGGCCAGCCTCTCTGTGCTATTAGAGCTGCACTCAGTGCGAGACCAGGGTGGGAGAGGAAAGTAGTGCTAAGCCATCCATGTGGCTCTGGGCTTCTTGGGCCAATATGCATCAGCCAGGTCACTCGGTGCACCCCCAGGGCTGCTCTAACATACACCATCTGACCGAGGCCTCCAAGGGATTGGGCCTGCAGCCAGCAATTGCTGGGTCACCCTGTTGGCTGCATGGGAGAAGCCCAGGACTGGAATAACTGAGGGAACAGGAGGTCAAGATTGAATGGCATTGGTAGAGATGTGTTTGAGACGCTTAGGAGCAGTGGGGACGGTGGGCAGGATTGAACTGCGTGGGCAGATCTGCGTGTGGAGCCCCCAGGAGTTGAATAGTGGTGGAGCTGGAGGGCAAGAGCGGGTCGCATTGGCAGAGTGGCATGTGGGAAGAACCTAGGACGGACTAGCTGGGAGAAAGGGGTGCCGGGCAGGACTGAGGTGCCACCTTAGAGCTGTGTGCGTTTAGCTCCTAGCATGCGTATGTCTTCTTGCCAGAGCTACCAGCCCCTCACTACAATGCACCCAATCGTTTGAACTTTAAAACAAAATGTAAAACAAGGAATAATGGTAACAAAAAAGGCTTAATTAATTGGAGTGAATTGCATCACAATAGTGATTTCTCAGTAATGTGGCTAAGTGCCCCATTATTCTGATTTCACTCAGTATTCATGGATAGTAAATAAATCACAGGATTAGTAGCCGGCTGCAGAGGTGGAGGGTGGGGGGAGCTCTAGCAGGGTAGCTGGCACCTCTACAGGTCTTTTGTCAATAATCTCAGCGCTTCCTGAGATTCCGACTGGGATGGCAAACAACAAATTACAATGAAAACATTCTTTTTTTTTTTTTTAGCCTTTGGAAAATTTCCCCTGGAGATTCCCCGGGAAGCTTTTCCCCCTCGCCCCACCTCATCAATGCTCCACTCTGTTTATCAATATGCTATTAATACTGGCTTATTTGAAATCATTTGTTTTCTGACCACTCCGATTCCTTGGCTGCCCCCAGGAAATGATTCCAGATGGAGACTGCGGCTGAGCAGAATGCAGATGGCTCAATTGGCCGGGGGAGCCGTGCAGAGTAGGGTGCCCGGTTAGTTCAGATCCGATGAAAAATTCAGATCTAGACTAACTTTGCCAGCATTGGAGGGTCTGCAGATCAGGGGACCCGAACCTGTGAAGACTTATGTCTCCAATTAATTTGACAGCTGTGCATCAGAGAGGACAGTGGCCAATACACTAGACTGGGCCCAAGGTATGTAGCCGCTATTCTGAGCTCTGTCACTGGTGCCCTTTGCAAATCCCTTAATCTCTCACTTTCACATCTGCAAAATAGGGTCAAGCAGGCTTTATTTTTCCCACCCTTTATCCATCTCTATTGTAATCACTCTATGTACGGTAGCACAACTAAGGAGAGGCAGTGCTATATAGTGGTTAGGACACTGGGCTCGTAGGCCGAGGTCGTGGGTTCTGTTCCCAGCTCTGTCACTGATCTGGTGTGTGTGACCTTGGGCAAGATGCTTCCGCTCTCTATGCTGCTTTTACATCTTATTTATTTAGATGGCAAGTACGCTGGGGCAGGGGGAATCTCAGCCTGTTAGAGCAGGTCGGGACATTTCAGACTCACTGTCGGACAGGGCCGATGTGTCGAAAGCTGAACTGTTTGCCACAAAAGGTGGGTTTGACAGATTTTTCAACTCCATTTAAAAAAAACCAAAAACGCTGGAAACGTTTCAATTTGATATTTTAGAAACAAAAGAGTCCAGTTTTCTGCTTTTTGCTTAGAAATCTAACTTAATGACAGTGAAAATAAATAAATAAATACAGAAAATGGTCGAAATGTTTCGAAACGCTCGGAATGGAACATCGCCAATGACTCAAACAGAAAACGTTGTCAGCATTTTGGTTTATCAGAACGTTCCAGATGCAATTCGGGATGATTTTCTGATACCCCGACGTTGTTTGCCGGGTGGGGAAAGCACTTCCCACCCAGCTTTCCTCACTATGTGCAGCGCTCAGCATAACGGGGTCTGGGTCGCGAGAAGCTATTGTAAAGTATCTAATCGTTCATACATTTTGTACATACATATAAGTCCCCTTTGAAGCCCTGCCCCACAGACAGAGCTAACCCTGGTGCTGTGCTTAGCAGGCCCAATCTGGTGTGACCTTGCGGGTCTTTGAAGTGGATGTGTTTGTACGGTGCAGATGAGCTCTTTGGCCTATTGTATTTGATAACCAGACTAACCTGTTTGCTGCTCTGCATACCGAGCGCATCGAGCCCTTGGGCACGCACGTCACAAAAGCTAAAGCTTCAAAATGCCTATTAGGTCATCCAGTCCATCCCCCCTGCCAGTGCAGGGATTGGTACGTCCTAGCGGTCCATGCATTGATTGAAATAGAAAGTCAATTAAAATCAGCAGCATAGGAATATGGAGTGTGTAAGCATGTAGGCTCAGCAACAAAGCAGCGTTGTCTAGGCTTAGACTGTCTGACTCCTATCACCCCAGGTTTTAGCTCGTCAGCATCACAGCAGGGGTCTTAGACTTGGTTCCTTAAATTCCCCCTGTCGTTTCACAGGGATGCTTTCTGTTGTATACTGTTGCTGCGTCCCATTGAACAGTTGCTGGGTCCCCATGTCAGAGGTGGTTGCATTTGAGGGGCAGGAAGAGCGATTCCTATACATATACATATAGCATTTGGGATCCTGTGGGAGGGCAGGCACCATTAGAAACGTGACGTACATCACAGTTCAGGCACCTGCTGGTCACTGTTAAAGACAGGCTAAAAGAGAACAACTGGGCTGGAACTTTTTTCAGAGTAGCAGCCGTGTTAGTCTGTATCCGCAAAAAGAACAGGAGTACTTGTGGCACCTTAGAGACTAACAAATTTATTTGAGCATAAGCTTTCGTGGGCTACAGCCCACTTCTTTGCAGCTCAAACTTCTCCGTAATGGTTGGAATCCAAGCACCATGACTCGAAGAGGGACTGTGCTCTACTGGGTAAGCTGCGGCATTAATAATCAAGAACCCTCGGCTCTCTTTCCAGCTATGTCACTGACATACTCCGTGACTTTGGGCAATTTGGTTCATGCCTCGGTTTCCATTCAGTTTGACTGTGACCTGTTTGGAGCAATGATCGTCTGTTGCTCTGTGTCTGTTTGGCACACTGGAGATTCTAGGGACTTCGGTAAAGGCGATTATAATAGCTCGGACTCTGATCCCGCGGGGGTCTGCCTGGTACCATGACATATCTTGCATCCAGAATGGAATCCATCTGGAAGCTCAGCTACTTGACTCTACGTACGAAACAAGGAGATAGGCATGGAATTGGGTTGATCTGCAGGTGCACGTAATTGTGCTTGTGTTTCTTTGGCCAGGGCAATATCAAAAGTCAAGGTGAGGCCAACTCAGGGACACAGCGTTCTGATGTGGAGCTCAGCGCCAGAGCCAGCTCACATTGATTTGGGAGGCGGTGTGGTTTAGAGTGGGTGGAGCACTGGACTGGGGCTCAGGAGCTCTGCGCTGTATTCCCAGCTTCACTGACCTCGAGCAAGTCACGTCCCTGCTCTGTGCCTCAGTTTCTCCATCTGTAAAATGGGGGTAATGGTCCTGCCCTTCTTTGTAAACAGCGTTGAAATCTACAGATGAAAATCTCTGTATAAGAGCTAGGTGTAAAGACACATTAGACTCCCTTTCACTTTCCAGCTTCATTAGCAGCTTGGCCTTCATTAGGGGCTGTTGAGGGTTTAAGCAGGAACAGGGATGGCAGATTAGGGGCAGTGCTAGAGAAATCTGTCCCTTCCCTTCCAAGGCAGCCCTGCTCTCTCAAGTCCTCCAATCCCAAACTGCATTAGAGCTGGTCATTGTACTGTGTCTTAAAATTCCTATGTAGGGACTGCAGCTGCAAGGGGCTGGTGAATCAATTAATCAATCATAATCGAGATTACAGCGTGTAATCATAATTAATTTCCAGCCCTGATTGATCATGTCACGGTTTTCTCATGTTCGTGTGAGCTGGGTTGATAAAACTGACTGTTTAATGGAGCTTTTACAGGCTTCTTCCACTCGCAGCACATCCCTGGGGTTTTGCTCCGGCCGGGAGGAAAAGAGCCCAGCATCCCCATGAAAAATCAAAGCAACCAGCTGGTGGAGGGGGAATTAGCTTGCGCAAGAACCTCAGCTGGCAGGATTGGCTTCAGTTCTTACTAGCCAGCCCCATGAAGCAGGGTAATGACTGCTGCTACAAGAGGAGTTAATATTCCAGAGTCTGATAGCTGCAGGGATCCACAGAGCAACGGCGGTGTGTGTACCGCTGTGTGACAGATGTTAGATGTGCCTGTATAATTTTACATATATACTGTCCTTTAATGCTGGCTTTTCTCAATGGTGGAATGAGCTGGCTGATAGGCACGTGCACCACTGCCATCTGCTGGAAGGAATCAGAACAGCGCAGCTGTGAGCCATAGGCCCTCTACTGCTAGCAGAGAATGAAGGTTTTCTTTTAGTGCATGTGACGGGATGGGTGGGGGGGGGGATATGGGATCTCTTCCTCTGTCAACATTATGTTCCCAGTGCAGCACAATGACAAGCAGGAAGAGACTAGGGAGGCTACAATGCTCTTCTTCTCTGAACTAGTGGAGACCCAAGGGACTTGTGGGTATTTGGTCTGCCTGACTTCCTAGCAAAACCTGCAGGGGAGCTGTATAGCTTTACTCTTTTAGGGCTTGTCTTCACTACCCGCCGATCCGGCGGGTAGCAATCGGTCTATCGGGGATCGACTTACCGCGTCTAGTGAAGACGCGATAAAATCGATCCCTGATCGCTCTGCCGTCGACTCCGGAAATCCACCACGGCAAGAGGCGGCAGCGGAGTCGGCGGCAGCGCGGCAGCGGTCGACTTTCCCCCGTCCTCACAGCCAGGTAAGCCGACCTAAAATACGCAACTTCAGCTACGGTATTCACGTAGCTGAAGTTGCGTATCTTAGGTCGGACCCCCGCTGTAGTGTAGACCTAGCCAAAGGGGACAGGATGGCTCGGAGGCCTGGCATGCTAGGGACAGTCATATTTAGGTCCCTGGTTTAAATACAGTAGGCCCAGCAATGACCAACCATCAGTTGGCTGCTTGGTGATCTCTGCGAGGGGAGCACAGGGGTCTGAATCCAGCTCCTACGAGAGAGCAGCATAAATCTGGGTGAAATGTTTTGAGCAAAACGTTTTTTGGGGAGAAAAATGCAGATTCAGCTCGACTGAAATGTTTTGGGAATTCATGATGAATTTGCAGACTTGTTTTGGTTGAAACAAAATTCCAACAAACTCAAAACGTTTTGATTTTTTTGACTCAAAATGACTTTTTGTTTCTAAATTTACCTCCGTTTTATTTTGAAACAAATTGAAAATGTAAAAAAAAAAAAAAAGCTTGAATTTTGTTTCAGGTCAAATCAAACAATTCCCCCTCCCCTGATTTTTTGGAATTGTCAGTGAAGCAAAAAATCTATTATACACCCAGCTCGATTCTGGAGCGGCTCTATGAAGCTTGATGGGTGACGCTACTATTACAGAGCGGAACATGATCCACAGCTTCTGTATCTAATTCCAGGCACCACCCCAATCCCAAGGAAAGTCTTGGAGACATCCACCTCCTAGGCACCACGTTCAGCAAACTTGACTTATGCTGCTGCTCCAGGACGCTATCCCAAGAGCATGGGACCAGGCCAGTCTGCATGGAGAAGCTGTTGGCTGCATGGCCTCCTGTAGCTAGATTTTCTAAGGCACTGAAAACTCTCTACTCCAGCTGGAGTTAGTGGGAGCTGAAGGTGTCCAACTCCTCTGATGATCAGGCCTCGTGGAGCATGGAGATTTTGTGCCCATCCATTTCTCCACGACGTTGTTCCGCTCCTGTCTGTTAGGGGATGGGTTTGTGAAGTGTTGGCTCTGCAGAGCAGGAAAGTCATGGCCTAGAACAGGGGTAGGCAACCTATGGCACATGTGCCGAAGGCGGCACGTGAGCTGATTTTCAGTGGCACTTACACTGCCCGGGTCCTGGCCACTGATCCGGAGGGCTCTGCATTTTAATTTAATTTTAAATGAAGCTTCTTAAACATTTTAAAAACCTTATTTACTTTACATACAACAATAGTTTAGTTCTATATTATAGACTTATAGAAAGAGACTGTCTAAAAATGTTAAAATGTATGACTGGCACATGAAACCTTAAATCAGAGTGAATAAATGAAGACTCGGCACATCACTTCTGAAAGGTGGCCGACCCCTGGCCTAGAACTTCTGGCATGGAAAGTCAGGACATGTCAGCGCAAGACATAGACAACCCCAGGCTGCTCTGCAAAAAGCAAGGGAGACCTTTACAAACCGGACCATATGGGATTGGCCTGCCGAATATCTGAGCCTGTTCTTTAGGCCGGACCGTTCAGCTCAAGCCAGGAATGCTTTGGTCCAGCAGAAATCACCGCGGCTGAGAGATGCTGGCTGGGAGCCCTCTGAATGTCATGAACATAAAGTAACTAGACATGGATCAATCCATCAATGCACAGCTGTGGCTAAATAGTGCTGTGCTCACCTCGCTCCAATTAAACTCTCATTTCTGATAGATCCCTTTGTGTCTCTGCCTGTCTCTGGCTGGCTCAGAGGACTGGGTCTGGATGCTGGTCTTCCTCGGCTGTAGGCTGCTAGTTCAAACCAGCAGTGACTATTGAGAGAGGGAGGCTTCAGGGGCTCCTCTCGGATACTGCCCACAGAATTAAGACTAACTTCCCCCCTTTTCTGGCAGCCTCAACAGGATGGGCCCAGAAGCCTGGTCAACCTTCTCACCCCTAGGTCGGCGCTAAGGAACAGTGGGGGGAAGGAATGCACTGCCCTTGCTCCGCCCTCACCTCAGTCACCCATCCAGGTTTGCTGCTGAGGTTTCCCCTCGTCAGTCTCTCTTGCTCCATCCTGCAGCAGCAGCAGGCCGTCAAGTTGTGGGGCAGAGATCAGAGCTGTGAAAAACGCCCCCAGCTCCACCTGGGTCAGTTACAGACTCAGCCCAGGTTCCCAAGCTGTTTTACCATCGTGCTTGAAAACCAGTGGCTTGGACATTCTCCTTCGGGGCTTGAGAACTCACGGCGGAGGAGAACCAAGCACCAAGCTCCACACGGATCCATCCGCGGCAGCGCAAGAGCTGCCTCTTTGCTGAGATTTCCTCCTTCCTCCCTCAGGCCAAGACAGGTGCAGAATGGGCTGGGAGACAGCCCAGAAATTAAACCCACTGTGAGGAACAGGGAGAATATTTTTGAACCTACAAGGAAGGTTCAGTTCCAGTTGTGGGCCAGGCCTGGGGGGGTCTGCTTTTATTTGATCTGAACGGGAAATGGCCCTGAAAGAAAGACAAACCCCGTGGATGGGTTCGGGGCTGAGTGTGTAGCTTAAATTCCAATCTGTCCTGGCTTTTCTCCAAACACCATTGCCTTGGGAGCAGTTCTGGTCTGGTTTCCAGCACACACACAGGATGTCAGCAGACTCGTCTTACTCAGAACCCTTTGCTCAACCACTGAATTTAGTGCGGGAGACTCTCCCGGAGCCCTGGTCCTAAGAGATATTTGTGCAGAATGGAACTCGATTACTGCATAAACCCTTCATCTCAACAAAAGCTCTGCGTGTGCACACACGGGGGGAGGGAGGAGGTTGGCTACAGGAAGGGACGTGGCAAAACTTGGCCTCAAGGACTGGACCCGGCGGGGCAGCTGGAGAGGTGTGTGGGGACCAGACCAGCCGGAGGGTGTGGGAGCTGCCAGGACAGAAAGGCCTGGCGGGAACCCACACAACAGAAGCTTCGTATTGATTTCCCATTGATCCAACACAACCACATTCTGCAGCGGCCGCTGTCCTACATTTCAATCCCACACCTTCGCCTCTGACTTTAATGGGTTTCCTCACAGCCCAAAGCTTGATTTAACCAGAAGGGGAAGGATCTGGGATCCAGTGGCCAGAAACAAAGGAAGATATTTCAGAAGGGCCACTCAGAGCCTGTTTGTTTTCCCTCGTCTTATTTAAAATATAAGCTACACAGGCATAATATATTACACACACAAATGTGCACACACACACACGCATACTCACTTATGTACATGCACACACACATATATATACACATGGTTTCACACACATCTATACAGATGTGTATATGCATGCGTCTGTACACACACACACACACACAATTATATATATAATATTTGGCTTTTATATAGCCCTTTTCATCTCTCTCTCTCTCTCTCTCTCTCTCACACACACACACACACACACACACACCATTATAAATATATGAGGCATTCTTCAGACATAACAAAGAGGTTGAACCTCTGCTTTAGTGTAAAACTCAGCTCCGCCTTAGCTCCGGAGCTGTAAGTGGTGTCTCACTTGGTTTATGTATGCGTGTAAAAATTCACTCACACATCCTTACAGATCTATGCACCCCCCACACACACGCAATGACTGAACGACTAATATATAAGAGCCGTATCTAGAAAACGCTCAGTCTTACCTAGGTATTTCTAACACAACCATCACTGTAGTGTCTATACCCACTAAATACAGCACGAAGGTTCCCAAGCAGTTGGTCCATAACAGACTTCGGTTCATTCTGTGTCTCCCCCCCACCCCCACTCCATTTTTAAGAATTTTCAGAGCTTGGCTTAATGCCTAGATGAAGCAAGACATAATCAACATTTTCTGGATAAAGAGCTGGGCTCCACAACCCTAGACAAGGCACTCAAGAGATGGAAATGGCCGGGGGGGGGGGGCAAGATCATAATAAATCAGTGTTCAAGCAACTGGAAATAATGGGTACCAGCCTCATAAAAATATTCAGGGGGGAGTGGTGGGTGGCAAGTAAAAAACAGGGAGTCAAAAATAAAAGGAAAACGTAGCTGGCAAAATCCCACTATCATTATTATGGCAGCACCTAAAAGTCCCACCCAAGACCAGCCCCCTATTGTGTTGGGGCTGCACAATCCCATTGTGAGGGGGCAGTCCCTCCCCAAAGAGCTTCCAATCTAAATGGACAAGGCTGACGGGGGGGCAGGGGGCGGGGAAGCAGAAGAGGAGGAACTTGTCCAAGGTCAGACAGCCGCTCATTGGCACAGCTGGGAGCAGAATTCCGGTCTCTTGAGATCCAGTCTAGTGCTCTGTGTGTTCTGCCCGTCGGTTAGCTGTAGTGGCAGGTGCCCGTCACAAGGTCCAGATGTTCCCTTTTGCTCTACATTTTGCAGGTCTGCAATCCTTGTAAGTCTGCAATTCCCTTGGGAATGTCTCTTGACGTTCCTTGTGCTTCTTGCGTCCACCAAAGCTGAATGCTGCCACGCTTCTCCAGGCACAAAGCGCAAGAGGATGTATGCTGAGCCTAGCCGGGGCTTTCATTTGAAGAGGAAAGAAAGAACAAGCGAGAGAGAAAGAGAGAGCGCAGTGTGTGAGTGCATCTCCTCTGTAAGAAGGTTGTCATCACTGAGAACAAAATGGCTGCCGCCTCTGCAGACAGGCAGTTCTTAGGAATGGATATCTGCAGCACACTGGAGCCAAAGCTTCCCACGGTCCAGGGGAGCCTGGGAGAAAAGCTGGTCAGGAATTTTTTGGTGGAAAATGCCGATGTTCGACCAAAGTTTAGTTGGGAAAAGTTTCTCAGGTCCAGGATAGAATTTCTGGTCTCAGAAAGAGCTGCCCCAGACTAGTCTGGTGGTTGGATCACTCCCTCAGCAGGGGTGTAGGATACCCCGGTTTGAATCCCTGGTTGGTCTGATTTAGGGCAGGGATTTAAACCCAGGTCTCCTACCTCCCTGGTGAATGCCCTACCCACCAGGCTATTGGTTATTTGGAGGTGGGTGGGTCAGTCCCTCTCTTTCCCTGGAAAACAGCAAGGAGTCCTGTGGCACCTTAAAGACTAACAGATTTATTTGGGCATAAACTTTGGTGGGTAAAAAACCCCACTTCTGCATCTGAAGTAAGTGGGTTTTTTACCCACGAAACCTTATGCCCAAATAAATCTGTTAGTCTTTAGGTGCCACCGGACTCCTTGTTGTTTTTGTGGATACAGACGAACACGGCTACCCCCTGACACTTCTCTCCCCCTGGTCTTTCATCAAAACACTTAACAAGGTCTTGGTTCCCCAGTGCAGAATGGGAAAGATTTCTGAACTCTCAGAAACATTCATGGGATGGGAAAAGCCCAGCTGTAGCTGAGTCTCAGGCCTGGTCTACACTACGAGGTTAGGTCGACTTTAGCCGCGTTAAATCGAATTAAGCCTGGACACGTTTACACGACGAAGCCCTTTCTTTCGACTTAAAGGGCCCTTTAAACCGGTTTCTTTACACCACCTCCGACAAATGGGATTAGAGCCCAGGAGCGGGCCAGTTTCCAGCACAAGGCCTGGCACCAGCCTTCCTCTTT
Organism: Emys orbicularis; assembly: GCF_028017835.1. NCBI lineage: Eukaryota > Metazoa > Chordata > Testudines > Emydidae > Emys > Emys orbicularis. Next base: position 5,023,494 of record NC_088706.1, on the reverse strand, counting down.
ACAACCAATCTTCTCCTGGGTGCTGGGCCTCCCCCACACTTCTCTTGTCTCGTTGCCTCGTCTCAGTCTCATGCCAGTGAGCGTTTTGCCCCTGATGGGAGCAGAATGAAGCCAATCCTGAGCACTTCTGAAAGACCCCTACTGACTCCCCCCTCCAATCCCCTCCTTCCTTCTTTGAACAAGACCAAAGCCGCCTCAGGTCCCTTTGCTGCTGCACGTTCTCAGCGTCTTCCAGCCAATGAGCCCACTCCCTCCCTGGGGCGGAATATGGACGCGTTGTGGTTACTTTTCGATTTATACTGAGACGAAAAAGAAATATAGTTTCTTCAGTTATTAATCAGCGAGGTGTGAGAGGGAGACATGGGCTGGAAATTAACTCCCTGACCTTTGGGTTGGGTTTTAATTCCCTCCCTCCTCTTCCCTGAGTCTGGCTCCATTCAACTCTCACACCCCCTCTTCCCCCCAGGAAAGGTCAAACAACTTCCACTCCGGGATGGAGAAAGACAGGGCTGCTACCCAGAAGGAACTTAGCCGATGACACAGCACTGTCAAAGGAGGGAGTTTACAGGACCCTGCCTGGTGTCTGTGCCTTTAAACGCAGAAGGAAAGGCACAGGTATTTATGAAGGAGGGAGCTCTCTACACATCTCTTCTCCTCCCACAATCCCATTCTCCCCATCTAGACCGCCCAGTGACTGATGTGGGGCCTGGATTGAATCCATCCTAAGACTCCCCAAGTAACCCATTACAATTGCCCTGGTATACACACACCTCTGCAAATGCACACACCCCAAATCAAAAGGATTCTGTCTGCTAATGTGCTTATTCTGTTCTATTCTATCTTGTTCTCATCTGGTCTATTCTAGCCACATTGCACCCATCACCATGGCATCTGGTCGCTTGGCATCCTGTCTCCCTACTCTACTAGTTCTACCACCTGCTCCTTCGCCTCTCTGGCAGAGGGCCTCCACCCACTGATCCTCAGACCCAACTTCCTGGGTGAATCCCATCTATGGATCCTGCCTCAGTTTACCCCAGCAGGTGCCTGCACTTTTGCAGCTCCAGTCCAGCACTACTCTCAAGCTGGTCAGCCAGTACCTGTTCTGGAGAGCCAGCTTGGGCAGTTGGGATCCAGGCCTCTCCAGTAAGGACAGTTTTGCTTCTTTCCCAATCCAGTTCCTCTTTGCTGAGTTGTGTGCACCTCCGTACCATGCTGCTGTATTGTCAGCCTGACCTACCATGGAGATGCAGTCACTCCATGAGCAAAACCATCCAGGCCCAGGAGAACGGGGATAGCTGGCCACCACATGCTGAGTTTTTTAAAAAGGCTCCAGAGGTGATCCTGGCAATTACAGGCCGGTAAGCCTGACTTCAGTACCAGGCAAATTGGTTGAAACTATAGTAAAGCACAGAATTATGAGACACACAGATGAACGTGACATGTTGGGGAAAAGTCAATACAGCTTTTATAAAGGGAAATTATGCATTACCGATCTATTAAAATTCTTTGAGGGGGTCAACAAACGTGGAAAAGCGTGATCCAGTGGATATAGTACTTGGACTTTCAGAAAGCCTTTGACAAGGTCCCTTACCAAAGACTCTTAAGCAAAATAAGGAGTCATTGGATAAGAGGGAAGGTCCCTCTCATGGATCAGTAACTGGTTAAAAGACAGGAAACAAATGGTCAGTTTTCACAACTGAGAGAGGTAAATAGTGGGGTCCCCCAAGGATCTGTACTAGGACCAGTGCAGTTCAACAGATTCATAAATAATCTGGAAAAAGGGGTAAACAATGAGGTGGCAACTGTTGCAGATGATACAAAATTACTCAAAGTAGTTAAGTCCAAAGCAGACTGCGAAGAGCTACAAAGGGATCTCACAAAACTGGACAACAAAATGGCAGATGAAATTCAATGCAAAGTAATGCACACTGGAAAACATAATCCCACCTATCCATGCAAAACGATGGGGTCTAAATTAGTTGTTATCACTCAAGAAAGATCTTGGCATCATAGTGGATAGTTCTCTGAAAACATCCGCTCAATGTGCAGCGACAGTCAGAAAAGTGAACAGAGGAACCATTAGGAAAGGAATAGATAATAAGACAGAAAATATCATAATGCCACTATATAAATCCACAATATGCCCACATCTTGAATGCTGCGTGCAGTTCTGGTTACCCCATCTCAAGAAAGATGTATTAGAGTTGGAAAAGGTACAGAAAAGGGCAATAAAAATGATTAGGGATATGGAACAGCTTCCATACGAGGAGAGATTAAAAAGACTGGGACTGTTCAGTTTAGAAAAGAAACGACTAAGGGGGGATATGACAGAGGTCTATGAAATCATGACTGGGGTGGAGAAAGTGAATACAGAAGCGTTATTTACCTCTTCACATAACACATGAACCAGGGGTCACCCAATGAAATTAACAGGCAGCAGGTTTAAAAACAAACCTAGGAAGTACTTCTTCGCCTTGCCAGGGAATGTTGTGAAGGCCAAAGTGTAACTGGGTTCACAACAGAATTAGATCAGTTCATGGTGGATAGGTCCATCAATGGCTATTAGCCAAGATGGTCAGGGATGCCACGCCATGCTCTGGGTGTTCCTAAGCCGCTGACTGCCAGATGCTAGCACTGAATGACAAGGGATGGATCACTCAATAAATTGCCCTGGTCTGTTCATTCCCTCTGAAGCACTTGGCACTGGGCTGGAGGGACCATTGGTCTGACCCAGTTTGGCCGTTCTTATGTTCATCCCAGAAGCCACAGAGCGAGTGCAGCAGAAGATGGACAGCTCTGGAGACTGACGGAGCAGTCCCAGCACAGGCAATGGCAGTGGGCATTTCCCCTACGCTGCCCGGCAATGTGTCTCCAGCCAGGGCCTGGGGGGAGATTAGTCTCCATGCCCTTGGCCTCTCTGATGACGAAATGTCTCGCTATCATGAAATAATCATCCCTGACTCTTCTATCGCTCTTTTCATGAGTAGATCTTCAGTGTAGACACAGCACAGCTATGGGAGGGGCTGTCCCATGACTGTAGTTAATCCACCTCCCTGAGAGGCAGTAGCTAGGTTGATGGAAGAATTCTTCTGTCGACACAACGCTGCCTACACCAGGGTCGGGTATGCAAAGCTACATCTCTTGGGGCGCGGATTCACCCCCTGTGAGATGTAGCTATGCCAAGGTAAGTTTTCAGTGTAGACCAGCCCAAAGCCATTCACAAAGGTCAGAATTATTATCCCCATTTTTACAAAGGGGGAAACTGAGGCACAGAGCAGCCACGTGACTTGCCCAGGTCGCCCAATAGGTCAGTGGTAGACTCAGAAATAGAACTGAGGCCCAGGCTAGTGCTCTAACCACTAGGCAACACTGTCCCCCCATCTCTATTTAAAAGTACATAGATGGCCCCCCATGACTAATATCTCAGCACCTCACCATCTTTAACGTCTCTACCATCACAATCACCCCATCCCGGATCTGTCAGCCTCTCGCTTTCGCAAGCACTAATCTCACCCAGGAGATCTTGGAAGTCATGAGCTCCCTACTCTGCCACTGACTTGCTTGGCACCCTAGACAAGACCCTGCACTCCTCTTTGCCCTAGAAAGGGAGTCTAATTCCTAGTAGTAATATGCCAAATCTGCGCCACCCCCAAGTACTGGGGAGAGAAAAAAGTTTACCCCGGAAAGTTTGTTTGGCTTTCTCTCCTCCCCGCTCCCTCTTCTCTCCTTCTTCCTCTGCCTCTCCCTCCCTTCCCGAAAGCAGCACTGCGGCAGCACATACTGGCAAACCGATCAAGGCAAGAGGGCTGATCAATAGGCGTATTGAGCACTTTTCAAGCTACGGTGATTTCTGCGGATTCAGTGCAAACCACAAGCCTGAGCCCCAAGCCATCTCCCCACACACACACACATACGCACAAGGCCAGTCAACCTAGTGACATGCCCCTCACCCACACTTCCCCCGGAACCACATGCCACCTCTCACACCTCATGTCAGCTCCTTGTCACCTGGAGATGGGAAGGCTGGAACGAACTCTCCCATTATGGGTACGTCTACACTGCAAAAAAAAAACCCAAAACCCATGGCTGGCAGTCTTAGTGCCTGGGTCAATTGATTTGGGCTGGTGGACCTCATGCTATACGGCTAAAAGTAGCAGTGTAGACATTCCTACTCAGCCTGGAGCCCAAGCTCTGAAACCTGGCGAGGGGGGTGGGTCTCTGAGCCCAGGCTCCAGCCAGCCGTGAACAGCTACACTGCGGTTTTTAGCCTCAGAGTGTGAGCACCGTGTGCCTGTGTCTGCTCACCCGGGCTCTGAGCCTTGCTGCTGTGGGTTGGGTTTTTTGCAGTATAGACAATAGGCTCTGCAGGGCCTCACAGGGTGAGTCACTGCTCAGGTTCCTGAGGAGATTTTTCAATGCTGTGTGGTCATGGGACAGGGGAATTTTAGGCGCCCCTCAGCATGTTCTCTTGTCACGATGTGATTGGTCCTTCTCGGGAAGCTGACTAACTCAGAAGGAAACTTCAGGGCAATTAGAAACAACCACGGGCCAAAATTAGGGGCCGGAGCCCATCAGAGTGGGTGTGGGACGCTTAAACAGCACCTGTCAGAGAACGTTTGCACCAGCAGCATAGCAAGTGCCAAGGGAACTCGCACGATGCACATTCAAGGAGGTTTCCTGAGTGGAAGGGGAAGTCGGTGAAGGTGTCCAGACAAGGGGCTTTGCTTGGAGTGGAAACAAAGGCCCAGGCTCCTCCAGCAAGTGGGGAGAAAAAAGGCTTAGCTGTCTGCTCCAGGGAGCAAATAGTCCATCAGAGGGCAGCTTTGGTAGCTGAGGTGACAATGGAAAACCACCCCCAAGGCTACCACATATGTCACGACACCCCACTGCTTCAAATTGCTATATCTCTCTATCCCCTTACTCATCTATCTATCCCCATCTATATCCCCATACGCATCTGTATAGCCCTCTATCCCCTTACTCATTTATCTATCCCCATACACCCCCACTATCTCTCTATCCCCATACACTCCCTCTATCCATCCAACCCTGTACTTCCCCTCTATCCATCCATCCCCATATGCCCCCTGTCTTTCTGTCCCCATACACTCTATCTATCCCCATACGCACCTGTATATCTCTCTATCCCCTTACTCATCTATCCAGAGGGGCCGAGTTTCTAATCTGCCCCCCCGGCTCCACCCCCACTCAACCCATTCCCCCAAGGCCCCACGCCCACACTGCTTCTTCCCACCCCTGCCCCGCCTCTTCCTGCCCCTTCCCTGCCCAGTTCCGCCCCCTTCCCCCAAGCATGCTGCACCCTCGCTCCTCCCCCCTTTCCCCCAGCGCCTCCTGACACCGCGAAACAGCTGATCTGCGGCAGGCGGTAGGCACTGGGAGGGAGGTGGAGGTGCTGATCTGCGGGGCCCGCCAGCGGGCAGGATGCACTGGGGGGAGGGGGCAGTTCTGGTAGGGGGGCTGCCAGTGGGTGCTCAGCACCCACCATTTTTTTCCTGTGGGTGCTCCAGCCCCGGAGCACCCACGGAGTCAGCATCTATCTATCTATCTATCCATCCATCCCTGTACACCCCCACTATCTGTCTATCTAATCTATCCCCATATGCATCTGTATACAGGCGAGTCTCATCTTACACGCATTTAACATGCGCGAATTCAGCTTTGCGCGGTTGGCAAAAACAAAAAAACAAAAAAGAGAAAAACAACAATTTAAATACTGTACCTGTAGTGTGGGCGATTCCGCCCACCATTACACTCAGTGTAATTTTGACTATACGCGATTTTCGCTTTACGCGCTGACAGCGGAACGTAACCCCAGCGCAAGATGAGACTCACCTGTATCTCCCGATCCCCTTACTCATCTATCTATCATCCTCTACTATCTGATATTCTTCTCCATGCTTGAGAGGAAGGATGGCCCTGTGGTGATGGCACTAGCCCGGAGCTCGGGAGATCTGTTTTCAGTCCACGGCTCTTGTGCCACTCTGGATCCCAGTAGCCTGTCTGAACAATGAGGTATAAGGTTGCAAGGATAAATACATTCATGTTTGTGAGGTGCTCAGATAGGCCCCGATTTAGTGACGTATTTAAGCATGTGCTTGAAGTCAATGGTATTTAAGCACATGCTTTAAAAGCTTTGCTGAATCAGGGACACACTACAGGGATGAGATGGTGGGACCGGGTATAGAAACAGACCGACCGAACCAGAAACACATCAAGAGAAAGGATGGTCAAAAACTTTCAGCTGAAATTGTTTATGATGGAAAATTGGGTTTTCGATTAAATATTTTTTCATGTTTTTTCCCATGGAAAAAGTCAACTTCTCATTTTAAAAAATGCAGAGTGAAAACAGTTTTTCGCCAAAAATGTTCATTTTTAAATATTTTGATGTGGGGGCAAAAAGTTGACCTTTTCCACAAGAACATCTTTCCCCCACACCACCACCACATTTTTTCACTAGTTCTAATCAAAAGACAGCGGCAAGAAAGGTTGGTATTGTAGGTATTGCCAAACTGAGTGCCAAGCAAGCGTGAAAAACAGCATAAAAGGGGAACAGCCAATCAGATTATTAAAAACCATAAGAATACATTAAATATAACACATAAAAACTTAGTTTTAATAATATAAAAGTATTACTTTAAACAAATTTCCACCAATCCTATTATGAATAAGTGTTTTCTATTGATTGTGCTCCTTCAAAGTTTAATAGTCAAATAATATGTTGAGTGGGAAAATACCATTTATTTTTTAGAAGAGCTTTGAGGATTTTTTTTTAAATTTCCCAGGAAAATTCTTCATTGTCTGACAAAAAATGAAAAATCAAAACATTTTGGTTTTCAAAAAACATTTTTTGTTAAAATTTGTTTTGCTAAAAAACAAAAACAAACAAAAAAACCACAACAATAACCTTAAAATAAAAATTTATAAAAAAAAAACTCAAAAAATTTACTGAAATAGGTTTTCCCCCAACAATGTTCAGTTTTCTGTTTCCAGCTTGTTGTTTTTAAACATTTTGGCCAAAGTGAAAATTTTCATGGGAAACTGTGATCTAAAAGTAACTTTTTTGGCCAAAATAATGTTTGAGAAAAATTCCAATAGCTCAGATTTTTACAGTTGGGATTTTCCAAAGTGCTCAGCATTGCTCTAGTTAGGCCAACATTTTAAAAATCCCACTTGCAAATATTCAAAATAGCACACTAATTTCTATTCCCATTTTTCATCTGGGTATGTAAGCCCAGAGAGATAAGTGATGCGGCCCAAAGCCACACAACAAATCTATGGAAGAACCCAGGAGTCCGGACTCCCACTTTTCTGCTCCAGTCACTGCAAATCACAATTTCTCCCATTGCTGAAAGTCACACCGCTTGGTTTGGTTTTAGGTTGTCCTGAAGGGTCAATATTCCTGGAGGATAGGTCCATCAATGGCTATTAGCCAGGATGGGCAGGGATGGTGTCCCTAGCCTCTGTTTGCCAGACGCTGGGAATGGGCGACAGGGGATGAATCACTTGATGATTCCCTGTTCTGTTCATTCCCTCTGGGGCACCTGGCATTGGCCACTGTCAGAAGACAGGATACTGGGCTAGATGGACCTTTGCTCTGACCCAGTGTGGCCGTTCTTATGTTCTTACGGCTGATATTCTATTGGGTCCTAGTTCAAGGCAGTTTGGTAGCTGGGCTGAATGCACAACCAGGGGAGTTTAAATGCCTTTCACTGGCGGTTGCATGTAGGAAGTCAGCGGCTCATCTAGAGCTGGAAGCCCAGACCCCCCAGCTGCCCATCTCTTGCTCTAGCCATTAGCTCCCACCGTCTCCTCTGCTCCAGGAATTGGCAATTGCATCGGCAGGTCTGGCTTCAGCCACAGCTCTTGGGGTCTCTGGAGACCGAGAGCAAGGCTCAGCCCGCTGCACTCTAGAGAACTCCGTTTTGGCAGGGATCTCAGAGGCTGCAAGGCCTGGGGGAGAGGCTGTATCCCAACTGCTGCAGAGAGCGGCGTGTCCACTTGGGTGAGGGAGGCTCAAGCGCTCCAAGCACACAGCACATGCACAGAGATGTCTTACGGTGTGCTCAGCTCTGATGCCTCAACTCCAGCCAGTCAACTACTGCTCCAAAGGGGTCTAGGGATCCTCTGCGATCTTGGCCTTCACACAGGAAGTAGAATATGCAAGCCTGAGGGTGGTCTTTATACCTAGCACTGCATTGCTTCAAGCAGTCGCCCCAGGATGCACCAGCATTTCCAAATACAGTCAAACTCTGCCCGATGTATTTCTGCATAAGCTTTGTGTTCTCCATCATCCATGCATCTTTAGCCTGACGGCCAGTCCCTTTTCTGTAAAAGCCTGTATATGCTGCTGGTGGATGAAGGTCAAAGAGCTCAGAGGTGCCGGGTGGACAAGCACCCAAACAATTCAGATGCTTAATCCCAGTCTTACTGGGACTTCTAGGTTCTGCAAAAAGATCAGGGCGGTTTTTGCTGCAAAACAAGCTCCCTGCATTTCTCTGGGACTTTCAGCTCTGACCAAAATACCCTGTGGACAGCCTAGCATGGCGTTCAGGAGCCTTTTCTGGAGCCAGAAGAGCAGAGGCCACCATGCAAATAGAAAACAATGGAGTGGGGTGGAGAAAGGCCGGACAGACTTTTCGGAACCTCGGCAAAGCTTTACTTTGGTTCTGGATTCTGGTTTGGGGCCCATTCTTTTTTGATCCAAACTGGTTCATCCATTGCTATTAGTTACTGTAGATCTCACTCAATAGCACCCAGGTAGTGACAACCAATCTCGTCCCATTGACTTTAGTGTTAATGGGATTGGGATATTGGCAAGGGCCCGCTGCTGAGTAACTACATCTTGGGAAGAAAGGCCCCAGCTGAAGGCAGGGTTGTGAGGGAAGGAAGCACTCGGATGTGCGAAGCCTTCCCTGACTGCAGCCCTGCAAACCGGCTTTCCGCGTGTCGGCAATTGCTGGATACCAGCACCCGTGTAAAAACCGATATACTAATAAGCGCCATTTACTGTATCTTCATTCACACGAGAAAGGGCTTAGGTCGGTGGGGCATTAACAGTGCCCTCTTTCTGGGATCTCTGGGGCAGGGGACGTGCAGATCTGTTGCTTTCAGAGACTTTAATGCCATTGAAGACAGCCGGGAAAACCTGATGGCCCTCAGCTGATGCCAGACATCCCCAGCCCAACCGGAGGGGATGTTCCAGGTGAGCAGCCATAGGTAGGTGGATTTCAGTGGGATGACAGTGGAGTTGCAGGTGGGATTTCAGTGGGGTTTCAGGTGGGATTTCAGTGGGATGACAGTGGGGTTTCAGGTGGGATTTCAGTGGGATGACAGTGGGGTTTCAGGTGGGATGACAGTCTACCCAGGAAGGTCGGGTGTGGAAGAGTTAAGTCACTTGCAGGATTTCAGCCAGTAGATACCCAAAGCAGCTTTTGCCTCACGCAATTTCTTCCTTGATGGACATTCCAGTGACCCCAGGGGCCGGAAAAGAACACTCCAAAACCACAGAGAGAAGGATTCCTCTTCCCCAGGGTGTTTGTGGTCCAAAACCAATCAGGAAGTACTGGCAAGGCCAGGCGTTCCCCAGCCCGTTTTCACAGCCCCCAGGGGTTCAGGTGAGTGTCTCTAACTCCTCAGGCCTCCATCCGCAGGCTGTAACAATTAAGAAGCAATCAGCATGCTCAGAAGGGGCTAGAATATCCTTACCTAACCACTTTCCCAGTAGATATTCCTCCTGACTGTCCCATTGTGAGCTCAGGTGATTCGCTGCTACCGAGGAGGGAGAACCTTCATCGAAGACTATACTGGCACTAGAAAAGGTTCAGAGAAGGGCAACTAAAATGATTAGGGGTTTGGAACAGGTCCCATATGAGGAGAGATTAAAGAGGCTAGGACTTTTCAGCTTGGAAAAGAGGAGACTAAGGGAGGATATGATAGAGGTGTATAAAATCATGAGTGATGTGGAGAAAGTAGATAAGGAAAAGTTATTTACTTATTCCCATAATACAAGAACTAGAGGCCACCAAATGAAATTAATGGGCAGCAGGTTTAAAACAAATAAAAGGAAGTTCTTCACACAGCGCACAGTCAACTTGTGGAACTCCTTGCCTGAGGAGGTTGTGAAGGCTAGGACTATAACAGCGTTTAAAAGAGAACTGGATAAATTCATGGAGGTTAAGTCCATTAATGGCTATTAGCCAGGCTGGGTAAGGAATGGTGTCCCTAGCCCCTGTTTGTCAGAGGGTGGGGATGGATAGCAGGAGAGAGATCACTTGATCATTACCTGTTAGGTTCAGTCCCTCTGAGGCACCTGGCATTGGCCACTGTTGGAAGACAGGATACTGGGTTAGATGGACCTTTGGTCTGACCCAATATGGCCATTCTTATGTTCTTATGTAAAGAGGAGGGCCTTGCATTTGCTTCTGTAACCATTTAGAGTGGGGCTCACGAGGGCCCCTCAGCCAGGGGCGGCTCTAGCTTCTTTGCCACCCCAAGCATGGCAGGCAGGCTGCCTTCGGCGGCATGCCTGCGGGAGGTCCCCAGTCCTGCGGATTCAGTGGCATGCCTGCGGGAGGTCCGCCCGTCCCGCGGCTTTCGCGTACCTGCCGCCGAATTGCCGCCGAATCCGCGGACCTCCCGCAGGCATGCCACCGAAAGCCGCCTGACTGCCGCCCTTGCAGGGACCGGCAGGGCGCTTGCCGCCCCAGGCACGCGCTTGGAGCGCTGGTGCCTGGAGCCGCCGCTGCCCTCAGCCATTCTATAGCTCAGGTCACGTGGCTGAGACTGCTCTCTTGGGACAAGGCCCTGTTCTCCCATTCCAGCTCTCAGCACTTCTGGGGTATCATCATTTTTTGTTAATGAAATATTTGAATTTCCCCACCGTCCTGCTGCCGGTGTCACAGCAAGCTCCAGGCTTCACCCAGGTGCCCTTTACCTGTCCCCGTGTAAAGGGGGCGGAGCAAGGCATGGATGACCCTGCTCATCATGCCAGACACAGCTAGGTCCAACACACCCCTGGGTGGCTGCACTTCCCTCCACTCCTAGCACCCCCTCTCCCCAAATTCTGACAGGGCCTGCCTGAAAACATGTCCTGTTACTGGGGCCGGTCTCTGGACGGGGACCTACGCTGGAGGGCATTCATGCAGGCAGCCGGGGAGCGTTTATAGGGGAGGATAGTGTAGGGGACATGGCTAGTGGGGGAGGTATTTTGGGGTGAGGGGGAGTATGCAGTGTGATTTGAGGGGCTTAGATAGCCTACAGGGTTACAGTAATCTTACAAACACATCTGCTGGCTGAGGATATGAACCAAGGAGGTTGGGGAAACCATTTCCAGGGTGGAAGGTTGGGGAATATGGCTGGCACGGTTTAAAATGGAGAGTTTGGTCTCTATTACACTGTATTTGATTTAGAGGCTGGAAGGGAATGTATCTATCTAGTCAAGAAGCAAGGAAGCTCACTTAGCACGTGGAAAGAATATGTTCTGGGCCTTGTCCTAATAAAACCTCAGGAGGACAGAGCCGGTATAGATTGTAGAGAGGGAGAGCATTGGGGAAGGTGAAGGATCCCACCTAATGGCATTTAATTTCACTTAGCAGCATTCAGATTGCACTGTCTCCGATACGCCTATCCGTCACACTCCTCGTTAGAGAAAATCTATTTTAAAAATCTGTAATTTTTATTTTCAAGTCTAATAAAGCTCTGTGGTAATTTTCCCTTTAAATAACCATTACACACTTAAAAATACACTCGAGATAGATACATGTGCACACACGCACCTGTTTAAAACTGATGTCTTGATTAGCCCTGGTTCATAATTTCACCCCACTTCTGACCGGTAGCAAATGTCAGACCCAGGCAGGTCTGCTGTTGGAGGTGACATCAGTGATATGGTGTTTGGGTATTTTCTTAGTGCAACTTGTTTGTTTACACTATATACAGCAGTGCTGGAACAGAGGTGGTCACAAACAGCACACAGGCAACCTCTTCTTTCTGAAATCTCAACCCAAATGCCAATGCCTGGTTCCCAGGAAGCAACTCTGCACAGTGTCCTGCACTTAGGATGGAAGAATCCCATGCACTGCTACAGACTAGGGGCCGAATGGCTAGGCAGCATTTCTGCAGAAAAGGACCTAGGGGTTACAGTGGACGAGAAGCTAGATATGAGTCGACAGTGTGCCCTCGCTGCCAAGAAGGCTAACAGCATTTTGGGCTGTATAAGTAGGGGCATTGCCAGCAGATCGAGACACGTGATCATTCCCCTCTATTCGGCATTGGTGAGGCCTCATCTGGAGTACTGTGTCCAGTTTTGGGCCCCACCCTACAAGAAGGATGTGGAAAAATTGGAGAGAGTCCAGCGGAGGGCAACAAAAATGATTAGGGGGCTGGAGCACATGACTTATGAGGAGAGGCTGAGGGAACTGGGATTGTTTAGTCTGCAGAAGAGAAGAATGACGGAGGATTTGATAGCTGCTTTCAACTACCTGAAAGGGGGTTCCAAAGAGGATGGATCTAGACTGTTCTCAGTGGTGGCAGATGACAGAACAAGGAGTAATGATCTCAAGTTGCAGTGGGGGAGGTTTAGGTTGGATATTAGGAAAAACTTTTTCCACGAGGAGGGTGGTGAAGCACTGCAATGGGTTACACTGGTCTACAATTTTTGAGAAGTCGTCGGCTTCAGAGATAAAATGTGCTATTTATTATGTATTTTGATGTTCTGAATTCAAATATGACAATTAAAACAACTGATTGGCTACTGTTTCTAAGATATTTAAGTTTTTACATTTTATGTCTATGTATATTGTGTAGATAGTAGAGTTTTAATCATAAATTGTAAACCTAGGTCTTTTCATGTGTTTATGGTTGCTTTACATGATAATATTTCACCTGTCCTGTTTATGTAACACTTTAAAAATCAGCAAAAGGGTTATATAAATAAAATTTATTATGAAACAAAAGGCAAAAAACTATTATGTACATAGTTTAGTCCTATTCAGTGTCTACTCGGCCCTTCTTGGCTTGTCTCTTGTATTCATTAAATGGAGCATCTCTTGTCACTGTCCAGCAATAGTCTGCAAGCATTGATGGGCTCCATTTGCCCTGATAGCGTTTCTCCATTGTTGCAATGTCCTGGTGAAATCGCTCACCGTGCTCGTCGCTCACTGCTCCACAGTTCGGTGGAAAAAAATCTAGATGAGAGTGCAAAAAATGTGTCTTTAGTGACATGTTGCAACCAAGGCTTTTGTATGCCTTGAGGAGGTTTTCCACCAACAACCTGTAGTTGTCTGCCTTGTTGTTTCTGAGAAAATTTATTGCCACTAACTGGAAGGCTTTCCATGCCGTCTTTTCCTTGCCATGCAGTGCATGGTCAAATGCATCATCTCGAAGAAGTTCACGAATCTGAGGACCAACAAAGACACCTTCCTTTATCTTAGCTTCACTTAACCTTGGAAATTTTCCACGGAGGTACTTGAAAGCTGCTTGTGTTTTGTCAATGGCCTTGACAAAGTTCTTCATCAGACCCAGCTTGATGTGTAAGGGTGGTAACAAAATCTTCCTTGATTCAACAAGTAGTGGATGCTGAACACTTTTCCTCCCAGGCTCCAATCTTTCTTGATGTAGTGGGAATCTCTTGCACGAACTATCCCATTCGCAGAGAAAACAGCAGTACTTTGTGTATCCAGTCTGCAGACCAAGCAAGAGAGCAACAACCTTCAAATCGCCACAAAGCTGCCACTGATGTTGGTCATAGTTTATGCACCTCAAAAGTTGTTTCATGTTGTCATAGGTTTCCTTCATATGGACTGCATGACCAACTGGAATTGATGGCAAAACATTGCTATTATGCAGTAAAACAGCTTTAAGACTCGTCTTCAATGAATCAATGAACAGTCTCCACTCATCTGGATCATGAACGATGTTGAGGGCTGCCATCACACCATCGATGTTGTTGCAGGCTACAAGATCACCTTCCATGAAGAAGAATGAGACAAGATCCTTTTGACGGTCACGGAACATGGAAACCCTAACATCACCTGCCAGGAGATTCCACTGCTGTAGTCTGGAGCCCAACAGCTCTGCCTTACTCTTGGGTAGTTCCAAATCCCTGACAAGGTCATTCAGTTCACCTTGTGTTATGAGGTGTGGTTCAGAGGAGGAGGATGGGAGAAAATGTGGGTCCTGTGACATTGATGGTTCAGGACCAGAAGTTTCATCCTCTTCCTCTTCCTCGTCTGACTCAAGTGAGAATGTTTCTGGTGCATCAGGAACCGGCAGTCCTTCTCTGTGGGCTACTGGGCGTATAGCTGATGGAATGTTTGGATAATGCACAGTCCACTTTTTCTTCTTTGACACACCTTTCCCAACTGGAGGCACCATGCAGAAGTAACAATTGCTGGTATGATCTGTTGGCTCTCTCCAAATCATTGGCACTGCAAAAGGCATAGATTTCCTTTTCCTGTTCAACCACTGGCGAAGATTTGTTGCACAAGTGTTGCAGCATATGTGTGGGGCCCACCTCTTGTCCTGATCTCCAATTTTGCAGCCAAAATAAAGGTGATAGGCTTTCTTAACCAGAGTGGTTATACTGCGCTTTTGTGATGCAAAAGTCACTTCACCACAAACATAGCAGAAGTTATCTGCACTGTTCACACAAGTACGAGGCATCTCTGCTCACTTTGGCTAAACAGAAATGTGTCCCTTTGCAAAATCAAACACTGACAAATAAGAGAGCACGACACTGTATGATTTCTAGAGCTGATATAGGGCAATTTGTTCAGCAGAGTGATGTAAGCTTCGTTATGATTGCATCATCCATGACTTCTAGGAATAACATGATGCAATTCATATCATGTATGACGCAATACCAGCTTCAGATTGCATCATTCATTGTTTTGCCTAAAAAGCAAGTACTGTCCAAACCCAGTCATAGATTTATTCATAGATCCACTCAAAGATGTATTTTAGTCATTTCTGGTTTAAATTGAGATCCCTTCCCTTTATAACTCACTTATCCTCCGCCATTCCCAAGTCAAGGGTTGTATATACTGACCCAATAGCATATCTTGAAAACTAGAGCCAATCAACAATTTTAAGCATCATTTTCGTTCTCAGTGACCCAGAATTAGTAAAGTTTGACTACATTTATTTCAGAAGCATTTTGGCTGTAGCACAGTGTTACCTAGGGAGGTGGTGAAATCTCCCTCAGAGGTTTTTAAGGTCAGGCTTGACGAAGCCCTGGCTGGGATGATTTAGTTGTAGATTGGTCCTGCTTTGAGCAGGGGATTGGACTA
Source organism: Emys orbicularis (assembly GCF_028017835.1). Lineage (NCBI taxonomy): Eukaryota > Metazoa > Chordata > Testudines > Emydidae > Emys > Emys orbicularis. The sequence goes on along the minus strand of NC_088706.1, from coordinate 5,008,186 downwards.
GATGACCTCCTGCCGTCTCTTCCAACCCTAATACTCTGATTAACTCTGCCCCAAGAATGGACTCCAGTTAGGGAGATGAAGGCAGGGAGCCAGCTCTCCTGCTGTTTGCAACTGCTCCTTCCCAGAGACTCACCATCACAAAAACAGCAGCACAGCATTTCTTCCAAGAGTGTCTGTACACTGCTCACATGCTAAGACAAAGAACTTGTAAACCTACGTGTAATACCACCACCAGGTGACTCCTGATATTACAGCAACAAAAAAATAACTGGTGCTAATAGAGTGCTTTTCATCTTTAAATATCAAAGAGCCCTGCGAAGGAGGTAAGTAGTATAATCCCTAGATCAGAGGTAACTCAGACTGGGCAACTGTAACTCAATTGAAGACTGTTATTCCCTCTTCCCACCTCCATTTATCATCTTCTTCTCGCTTTCCTTCCTTTATTCCCCTTCTCCTCTGTCCTTCCCATTCTCCCTTCAGGAAGGTAGGCGGGCACAATCCTCTATAACCCAACACCAATAGTGTGGATTCATAAATCAGTAGTCTTCAAACGATGGGTGGTGCGTGGAGCCCCCATTTGGGGATGCTATCCCCCAGCTCTGCCCCTTCCACCCACACCAGCTGGAACCCCGAGACTCCCTGCTCCCCACCGCAGCCAGAGCCCCAAGCGCCCCCTCCCCTTGGCCGGAAGAGCCCCAGTCTGGCCGAAGCCCCTGCCCAACCTGGCCCAAATCTGCCCCCGCCCCATCTGCCCAGAGGAGGCCCAGGCCAGCCGCGCCTCCCCTCCACAGACCCCAAACTGCCCCGGCTTCCCAAAGATGCTTTTAATATACCCCATGCAGGTTCTGGAGCAGCAGAGGAGGTGGTATTTGCCACTCAGCTTCCTGGATTCAACAGTAATCTCTCTAGAGTCCAGAGAAATTACTGATGAACCCAGGAAGCTGAATAGCACCTACCGTCTCCTCAGCCCCCCCGGAGCCTGCATGGGGCATAATAAAGCAAAAACATCACCACCAAACCCCACAATTGGGAGTCGGGCGGCTGTGGCAGTGCCAGGCAGAGCCTCCCCTGGCCTATTATACCCACCGCCCATGCTGCAAACCATAACAGACAATCATTGATATACTATGGAGGAGCGTGACGGTGGGCATTCACCTCTCGTGAGTGTCTCCTGTCGGCCAGTGGCAAACCTGCACTCTCTCTGCTCACGGTGCCCCCGTTAGCTGCTGGCCTCATCAGGCAGGTCTTCGGCAGCTCTGCCCTCCGGCCAAGTCACACAAACTCAATACGTGAATGAATAAACCCCTTCTGGAGTAAAAAGGACCAACAGGGCCTGTCCCTGTGCCCTTGTTAAAGTCTTTCACACAGTCTGGCCTCAGTCCTCAGCCCCTTCTGGGCTAGCTTTAAGTCCTTGCTATAGAGCCATGACCTCAGGGCTTTCTCCCTGGAGACTCTGCCCTTCACTTGGGCCTCTAAATAAGCCTCATCCTCTTCTTGGGGGATAGCCTGGCCTGCCAATGGGGGAACACTGGCCTGCCCACTGCTCCATGTCCCAACCCAGGGACCCTATAAATAGCAGCCACTGTAATAGTTGCTGCTGCTATTCCCTGGGCCACTCCCCACATAGCTCCTTCCACTTCACCCTGACCTCAGGGCTGAAGTTCTTCTTCACAGAATGCCAGTGCCACTGGAACCCATCCTCTGGTTCTCCCTGGAGCGCCAGCAAGGAACAGCTCCCACGCTCCTCTGGTCCCCACTGGGAACTGACCTGCTCAGGTCCAGTAGCTCCTTTTAACTGAGCCTTCTGAGCTCTGATTGGCTGTTTCCCTGCAGCCTGTCTAGGCAGGCCTGGAGGACCCACCTTCACTGCTCTTTTCCTGGGGTGGGATGTGGGTAGGACCAGGAGGCCTCCAGCAGGGGCCTCAAAGGACCTGGTCACAAGGAGCAAGACCAGCATTAGTGGTTCTGATGTCCCATGCAAATATCTATTCTTAATAGCCCATGGACCTAAAGGCAACTGCCTATTCTTTCTGCATGGGTTGGAGCGATGAGAGAAAAGGGATGGACTTTATTAAACACAAGGCTATCATGATTCAGGATGCTCAAGTATACATGATCCTTGAACATTTCCTGGATCTCCTTGAGTAACCCCTTAGTTTAGAATGGCCTATTGCCATGACTGGAGTCTACTAGAAACAGTCAATGCCTGAAGAGTTAAGGATACTGTGATGGAACACACCCATGGAACACACCCCTGCATTCACACCCTACACAGTATTGTAATATTTTTTGTACAACATATGTCTTATAAGGTATATGAAAACTCATAATTTACTGGTCAGTATTGTCCTGATAAAATATGTGTGGCAACATTGTATGTAAAGTTATAAGATTTCCCTGTATTGTGTTATTAAGACATGTTCCAAACCCCACAATCCTGCCCAAACAGAAGTTGGCAAACAGGCCTGTCCTAAACAAACGAATGTGTGCTCTGCTTAGTTTGCATTTAAGCAGTAAACAGAGTCATCAAGCAGGAAGGGAAACAAAGAAAGCTCAAACAAGTGAGAGGAAGCCAGCAGGGTACATCCTTCCACACACATATATATATATATATATATATATGGAGATATACCTATCTCATAGAGCTGGAAGGGACTGTGAAAGATCATCAAGTCCAACTCCCTGCCTTCACTAGCAGGACCAAGTACTGATTTTTGCTGCAGACCCCTAAGTGGCCCCCTCAAAGATTGAACTCACAGCCCTGGGTTTAGCAAGCCAATGCTCAAACCACTGAGCTATCCTTTCCCCCTCTCCTAGTACCCAGCTGGAAACGTTTTTCAAGAGGAGGACTGAAACTATAAAAAGGAGGGACAAACAGTCCAAAGTCCTCTCTCTCTCCCTGCCTACTGCATTCACGGCACCTGATGAGAAAAAGGAAGCAGGTGTTGGACTCTGTGGGTGGGGTCGTGACCTGAGAGTTTGGTCAGTAATCTACTGGAGAATGTGGTGAGAAACTGCTTGAATCTAATACAGTCTGTTAAGTTTGGCATTAGTAAATGTCCTGTCTTTATTTTTCTTGTAACCGTTTCTGACTTTTAGGCCTCATTTCTTGTACTCACTTAAAATCTCTCTCTTTGTAGTTAATAAACTTTTTACTCTTTTATCTAAGCCAGCGTGTTTAAACGGAAGTGTCTGAATAACTATTTGAGATACGCTGGCACGTTATTCCCTTTAAGGAATAATGGATTTAAAATATTTTGTCCTGTCCAGCAGAAGGCCAGGCAGTACATTTCTGGGGGAAGATCCAGACGGGGGGGCAGGGGGGGAGTGTTGGGGTCACCCTGCAGTATAACCGAGGCTGGTGAGAACCAGAGCATAACCCAGGTGTGGCTGGCTGGTTGCAGTTACAGGGACCCTCAGGGTGGGGCTTGCATGCTGCAAGGTTGTTTGTGAGCACCCCAAGTGGGAGCTACTTTAGCAAGGCAATGCAAGGGACCCAAGATTACAGAGCAAGGGTGACACTGCCCTCCTGGTCTGGACTGTACCCTGGTCTGTCACAGATGTCTTTTGACTGTATTCAGATGAGTTATCAATTAGTCATTAAGGAAATCAAAATCTAACCGACATTTTTAAGAGTTTACGCCCTGATCCAGCAAAGCACCCACTGGGACTGCCCCTGTGCTTAAACGAAGCATGGGCTTAATTGCTTTGAAGGATCAGAGCCTTACAAGAGGAAAAAACAAAGGGGAGCATGAAAATACATGAGTTACTTAGGACACCAGGATTGCAGGCAACACTGGGTCTTGAGTGGTCTCTGAGTGGTGTGAAATTGATCAGGTAATTGGCAGAAAGCACCCTGTGAAATTCTGAGGGTTTCATGGGACTTGAGTGGTATCTAGACCTTGCTCTGGCCGTTTGCACAAAGGTGAATTTCACCCATCGTGTGAATGGTGATGGAGTTTGGGACACCTCAAAAGTACATTTGATCAGAACTTCTGGGTCAAAAACTTACATTTATGGCAGACTGTGACCGTGTAGAGTGTCACAAGGGGGGGAGGCAGCTGATTCCAATTAAGCAGTTCTCTCAGTGCTCCCAGGAGTGGGAGGGGAGTGGGCCTATATAAACCAGACCCAGCTCATTCCAGAAAGAGAGAGAAGGATGTGGCAGCACCCTAGAGGCTTGGCAGCCTGAAACAGAACTATGGGAGAACAGCTCCAGAAATGAAAGAAGAGAAAAATAACTGGGGGGGGAAAGGTACTGAGTTTGGGAAGAGTTGGTCACAGGCTGAGACCTGCCTCCCCAGGCAACTGTGGATTTGTCATAGTGGTAAGATGGGGAGATAGGTCTAAATACTTTTGGGTGCAGCTGATGATCAACCAAAATTCTGATATGTCCTTTTGTAACTAGTACTATGCATTCTCTAGCTCTGTTTCCTCCCTCCCTGTTTTTCTCGCTGTGGTCATCAGGTCACTCGGCCCATCAGGCAATGGCTTGGTGACACATACACACAGAGAAGTTAGATAAACCTAAAATACTCTTGCTGGAAGGTTGCAATGTAACCCTACTTTATTTCTTAGAATTCAGAACGATAATTCACAAGAACCCAAAACCAGAGAGAGATGAAGCAGGCTGCTCCCTAAAAACAGAGACACACAACTCATGTCATTTACTCTAGGCAGGCAGGCTGAAAACTGACTGCTGGTAGGCCCACAATGCACAAAACTCCCTTTCTAAAAGCAAGGCGAGGAAAAAAACCCTGAAATTTAAAGTCCCCAGCTGATGATTTTAACACATTTTCATTACCCCACAAAAGCCAGCAAGCCACTCCTCTTCCCAACAGTCCGGCACTAACCAAACTGTGCATAGTACTCCCACCACAGCTGCCTGTTTGGGCTTGGTTCATACCCATAATATGCAGAGGACTTGAAGGTCGGGGGGTGAATAAGTAGAGAATGGTGGGTGGAGAGTGAAAGGGAAAAAACGCCCATGCAACAAGCACAGAAGGAGATGGAAGGACAGAAAATTCCCCTTCATAATTAATAAATGAAGAATATTGTTGTTAATCGATGTAGCTGTGAAGAGAATATCGATTGCAGCTGCATGCTATTTTTTGTGCAGCTTAGATTTTTACACCTCATTTAGAGCCAGGCCTCTCTGGGGAACTCTTAAAACCAAAAGATATTTGCAAGAGTCCAAAGGAAAGAGAAGAAAAATGGGAGGGGGGGGGAGATTAATTATTACCGAAGCCAAAGAATTATGTTTGTGTCTCACTGCAGCTGAGCGCAGTTCTGATTTAAATATTTGATTAATACTGGATTATAGCCGAGGTTGATAACTTACCTTCTCGCTGGTCATTTAGTAAACAAGCCTGAAACCATTAGGAGCATTTTTAATAATAATCCCAGGAAATTATGTTTATGAAGCAGATGGTTAACCCGTTTCACACTGGCCACACACAGACACTCAGGCGCATGCGCACACACCCACACAATATGATTGTATAGCTATATGTACATCAGATATATACACTCGGGGGGTGTGTGTGTGTGTGTGTGTGTGAGGGAGGAGTTCCCCATTTTACAGATGAGCAACTGAGGCACAGAGAGATTGACTTCTCCAAGGTGGCACGGGAAGGGAAGGCAAGGCAAAGCCAGGAAACAACAAACCAGAGTGGTAGACCAACGGAGAGAGAGAGAGAGAGATGATGATATACTTATGTTTTATTTATATACATATATGACTGTGTGTATATCCTCTCTCTCACTAACTATCTCTGTGCTGCTCTGGGTTCGATTCCTGGCTCTGTGATGCCTTTCCGTGTGACCTTGGAGAAGTCACTTAATCTCTGTGCCTCCGGGTACATCTATACTGCCCCCCCTCTCCTCCCCCCAAAACCCCCACCACAGTAGCAAGTCTCAGAGCCCAGGTCAACTGCCTCGGGCTAGCAGGGCTCTCACTACAGGGTTAAAAATAGCAGTGTGGACATCTGGGCCCAGGCTCTGAGACTGTAAAATGGGGAATTCTTCCTTTATCAATCTTCTTCTTTTCTGTTGGCTATTTAGCCTGTAAGCGCTTTGGGATACAGTCTTTTGCATCTGTTTGTACAGCACCTAGCGCAATGCGGCCCCAGTTTAGTTGAGGCCTCTACTCACTACTGTAAGAATAAGAACAAGACTAAGGCTATAACAGCCTGGTCGAGTGCATCACATTTCCCTCTAGTATCTCTTCCACACAGCAGATAATAGTCTACTACTTCTACCAGCCAGCGAAGTTACTTCTTCAGCACAGCAAGTAGAAGTCTAGGCTTTTGGTGCAGGAGGTCCCACACCAGCCTCTGCCAAGTGTGTGCTGATGAACTAATCCCATTAGCAGGCAGCACTAGCATGCTTTTAGCCTCTGTATGGGCCAACCAGTAGAGGGGAACATGATGTTTTTAGCCAGCATGTCCCAGTTATCACTAGGAGTGTATGTGGTCTAGGGGGTGCATATCTCATGGGTAGCTCTGTGGCCCCTGTTCACTGGGGACCTCAGACCCAGTTTCCCACAGAGCTGGCACCAGTTCAGCTCCAGCAACCCTGGGAGCTCTAGTGTAACCACTCACCAGCAAACCAACACGGTGCTTGAAATGGTGGCCTACACTAGGGCCTGGATTTTTCCAAAGGGGCCAGTGATTTTCAGTGTCTCATTTTGTCAGCGGGTGGGGTGTGCAGCACTTTCTGAAAGCCAGAGCCTTTTAAAGTGTCTCCGCCATTTGAACACCCCCAACTCGAGGGTTCCCTCCCCCCCCCCAAAATCTGGCTTTCAGTGTTGCAAACACTGGGCTAGCAAGGGTGGGAGATTGTTAGGCAATGTCTTCATCGTAGCCAGGGCCTGTTTGTTAGGGGGAAGGGCATGTACTGCAGAGTGTGTGTGTGTGTGTGTGTGTGTGTGTGTGTGTGTGTGTGTAATGCAAGGAAAGAGTTAAAAGCACATTAAAATGCTGCCCAAGACAGGCTACATGCTTGCAAAAGTATCACCATCCTCCAAGGCTGAGGCCACATCCAAGCGTGCCCGAGCTCCCTCAGATGTTGTGAACCTCTTCAGGGCAAGGTGGCAACCAAGATCTGCCCTGCGCCGTCCCCTTCCTCCATGGGGACTCTGGGTCTCGCTACCTTATCTGATGTGCTGCCCAGTGCCTCCCACGAACCCTGCAGGGACGAGGGCGTGAGACCCACCATGTTAGCTGGACGGGAGCGAAAGATCAAGCACTGGCCTTGAGATAAGGCAGGGCCGGGGAGCACTCCTGCAAAGACCAGGCGGGAGGGAGGGAGAAGTCGCTTGTTTGAGCCGACCGCTCTGCAGTGAGGAGCCGTCCCTACGGCAGGGGCACTAGGACAGGGAAGGGGCAGTGCACGATGCAGTGGCGTTCAGGGTAGCCAAGACACATGCCTGGGCTGTAAGAAATCTACAGGGGATTCTCCTTGGCGGCTGCAGCAGGGCACAGGCAGACTCTGTGGTTCTCTCTGGCTCTCCAGTTCCCGGCCTGCGCTCTCCGGACTGGTGAGGACACAAGATTATTCCTTGCATACAGCTAGTGCCAAGCCCTGTCCCACAGAGCTCCCAATGGAAAAGACGTAAGAAGGGGTTGGAGGGAAGGAAAGATGGAGGTGACAAAAATAACGGGGTGCCCAGACTAAGTGCGGACCTGGTTTTCACCGTCAGTGGCTGTGATCACAGCTCGCCAGCGGCCGAGCAGTTACCAGCTGGCAGTGTTCGGTAGGCAAATTTGTGGGAGGAAGACAGAGACTGGTGGCTGAAGGGGATTTTGCCTGGGGGCAGCGGGGAAGAGAGCACAGAGGTCCTTGCGGGAGGTGGGCACGATTGGGAGATGAAGGTCAGCGGCAGTGGGCCTGTGCCACTAAGTTCAGACCCAGCATTGGCCGGGGGGTGGAGCTTCCCCACTCCCTTTGCCGTTATCGCCTCCATTCAAACACGCTGCCCCCTGCCCTGTGGCTTCCTTATGCACTGAACCCCCATGACTGGAAAACAGCAGGTCCACAACTTCCTGGATCCCTCACCCCTGGCATCCCAGCTCGCTCAGGGACCCCCAGGAGGTGTTGAAACCATGAAGCGCCATCAGAGCGGGGCTGCTGAAAGGGAGCTGCGTCCCCAGCACTCGCTCCCTCCTCCACGCTGCAGCAGAGCCCCCGCATCCATCTCCTGCTTCTTCCTTGATAGGCCCTGGTGCTGCGGATCCATGCAGATCAATGCAAAATTAATTAGAGTAATCAACTCAGCTGTACCATGGAGATCATACACGCAGGGTTTTAGGTGACTAATTGGTGGAAGCTGACAGCCAGCGTCCCCAGTGTCTTAGAGGTATTAACACTTTTTTCTCTGTAGATTAATTACCTTTTCCCACCTTCCACTCGATCAGTCCTGTAGCTCAGCGTCGTTTTGGGGGGAGGCAGAATGGAGACAGCCGAGGCCTGAGCATGACGCACATGTGGGAGGTGGCGGGGGAAGGCCAATGTTTGCCATTTGGGTCACGCCGGGCGCAAAAAGGTGCCGATTCTAGGGAGGGCAGGCACAGCGCGTCCCTAGGGCCTGAAAAACCTCTACAGCCTGAGTCTCCTTTACGTGAAGGCCCCTTTGCACCAGGCCGGCTGCATAAAGGGATCAAAAAGTGGGCGTCAGTTACACTCGAGCCCCTTCGAAGACTTCTTCATGCTGCCAAAGAGGCATAAAGGGGCCTTAGTGTGAATGAGAGAGAAAGGCCTAAGAAGCAGGTACCTCAAATGCAAATGGCTCCACGAATGCAACATCGGCTCCACTGGAACGACTTGGGGAGTAAAGTGCAGCTTGAGTGAGGGTGGCAAGACCTAAGCATGGGGCTAAAGGACAGATCCTGATACACAGCCACTGAACAGCATTTAATGCCGCGAGTGGCCCCGTTGACTTAACGGGGAGGCGGCTTGCAGAATACAGAGCTGCTCATTGAGTGAAGGAATGAGACTCCAACCGGTCAGTGCCTTTGGGCTCAGCCCTTGGCTAGGGGATGATGCAGGAACTGCTCCGCTCCAGCAGTAGCCCAGGGCGGGACTAGGACTCGGAGAACATGTCTACACTGCAACCTGAGCTGTGACTGCAGCGGGTGGACGTACCCGCATTAGCTTTACTTGTGCTAGCACTACTAAAAGTAGCAGTGTAGACACGGGCATCGGTGAGGTCTAACAACGCGAGTACGGACCTAGGGTCCCCAGCGTGCTTCTCCAGCCCATGCTGCTGCATCTACACTGTTATTTTTAGCCATACTAGCCGTGGGTATGTCTACCTATACTGCAATCAACCTCAGATTGTTGTGTAGATTTACCCAGAGACGCCTCTCTGAGGCACAATTCCCTCCCCGGTTCCCCTTTGCTTCTGGGGTGTAGTGGTTTGGTGGTGGTTGATACTAACAGCAATTTATAACAGTCCACTCACCGTGCCAGCACAGCTGTGCTAGATGGCTGGGGGGTAAAGGCTCCACCCCTTCTGGGAGGGAAGTACTCAGAATCCCAGGGGTGTAATTGTGTACACAATCTAGCCATACATGTGGTCAGCTCAACAAATGAAAAAAATGTAGGGTGGGGTTTCGTTATTGCCAAAAATCATGAGCCTATTTCCCCCCCCCCCATCCAAATAAAAAAATCATGAGTGATTTAAAATCATGAGATTTTTAACACATAATACATTTAGGGCTTTTTGTTGGCCTTTGGGATTTTGACCCTGTAGAGTTCACCTTTTCCAGCAACCATCAGGGCTGGAAACGTACTGTATATTTTAAATGAAAGCTGAGATTCTCCCAGAATCACAGGACTCCAGGAGCTGGGACTTCAAAGAAACACCAAATATCCTGAGACTCATCTAAAGTTTATGAGAGTGGGCCACCCAGGGATTTTCAGAAGCACTCCGCGTTGGCCTAGCTCTGTTCCCGTTGAAGTCCATGTAAATAGCGGGATACTCTAGGGATCAGGGCCGGCGCAACCCATTAGGCGACCTAGGCGGTCACCTAGGGCACTAACATTTGGAGGGCAGCGACCGCGGCGCCTGGATCTTCGGCCGCCCTGGTCGTTAGCAGTATTTCAGGGGCGGGACCTTCCACCGCCTCTGTCGGGGATGGTATTTCGGGGGCAGGACTTCTGCCACCTAGGGCAGCAAAAAAGCTGGCGGCGCTCCTGCTAGGGATCTGTCCTGGGGCCAGTGCTGTTCAACATATTTATAAATGATCTGGAAAAGAGGGTGAACAGTGAGGTGGCAAAATTTGCAGACTCAAGATTGTTAAGTCCAAAGCTGACTGTGAAGAGTTACAAAGGGAACGCACAAAACAGAATGGCTGGGCAACAAAATGGCAGATGTTGATAAGTGCAAACTAATGCACATTGGAAAACATAATCTGAACTATACATACCGAATGATGGGGCCTAATTAGCTGTTACCACTCAAGAAAGACATGTTGGAGTCACTGTGGATAATTCTCTGAAAACATCACCTCAATGTGCAGCAGCAGTCAAAAAAACCCGAACAGAATATTAGGGACCATCAGGAAAGGGATAGATAATAAGACAGAAAATATCATTATGCCACTATATAAATCCATGGTACACCCATACCTTGAATACTGCGTGCAGTTCTGGGAGGTGATATATTGAAGATATATTGAAGTTGGAAAAAAGTATAGAGAAGGGGCAACAAAAATGATTAGGGGTATGGAACAGCTTCCATATGAGGAGAGATTAAAAAGATTGGGACTTTTCCGCTTAGAAAAGAGACGACTGAGTGGGGATATGACAGGGGTCAATAAAATCATGACTGGTGTGGAGCAAGTGAATAAGGAAGTGTTATTTACCCCTTCACATAACACAAAACTGGGGTCACCCAATGAAATTAGTAGTCAGCAGGTTTAACACTAACATAATGAAGTATTTCTTCATCGAATGCACGGTCAACCTGTGGAATTCGTTGCGGGGGATGCTGTGAAGGCCAAAAGTATAACTGGGTTCAAAAAAGAATAACCGTATATACTCGTTCATTAGCGCGTTCGTTTATAAGCCGACCCCCCAAAATGGATAGGTAAAAATAGCAAAAACTGTATGACCCTTTCATAAGCCGACCCTATATTTCAGGGGTTGGAAAACTTTGGCTCCCGGCCTGTCAGGGTAAGCCGCTGGCGGGTCGGGACATTTTGTTTACTTGGAGCGTCTGCAGCCATGCAGCCCCTCAGCTCCCTGTGGCCGCAGTTCGCCGTTCCCAGCCAATGGGGGCAGCGGGAAGCAGCGCGGGCCGAGGGATGTGCGGGCTGCCACTTTCTGCCGCCCCCATTGGCCTGGACCGGCGAACCGCGGCCAGTGGGAGCCACAATCGGCCAAACCTGTAGACACGGCAGGTAAACAAACTGGCCCGGCCGGCCAGACCGCATGCCAAAGGTTGCTGATCCCTGTATTAGATATTCAATTCAATGATTCCATAGAGTTTAAAATCATTAAAATTTTGGTGTAGACCCGTTTATAAGCCGACCCCCACTCTTTGATGCGTCACTTTTTTACCAAAAATATTCGGCTTATGAACGAATATATACGGTAGATAATTTCATGGAGGGTACGTCCATCAATGGCTATTGGCCAAGATGGTCAGGGAGGCAACCTCATGTTCTGGGTGTCCCTAAAGCTGTCCAAAGCCAGGACTGGATGACAGGGGATGTACCACTTGATAATTCCCCTGCTCTGTTTATTCCCTCTGAAGCACCTGTGACTGGTCACTGTTGGAAGACAGAACCCTGGGCTAGATGGACCATTGGTTTGACTTAGTATGGCTGTTTATATTACTATGTTCTTAATGGTAAAATTCCCCCTATTTCAATGAGCGCAGAGTTAGGTCAGCACTGAAGCCCAAATCTTCCAAAGAATTTAGGCCAGGCACTAAATCCGCAGTGAAATCAATGGGAAATACCTCAGATGATCTGGGTCTGAGTGCTGTTGAAAATCCCGTGCTAAAATTCTCTGGTAACAAGGTCCATTTTGCACATGTTGTACTAATATTTTCAATTATTAGACTCTAAAATGTAGGCCTACTTCTGCACAGCGCAGTGTGCAACATAGACATGTTAGTGTGACTCTGGGAAACAAACTCCCTGACTGGTGTGTTTTAATTCATGAACCTTCATGCGCCTTTCAAAGTATCTGTCTCAGAGATAGGCCTGGGTGGAAATCCATAGCTCTAAACACGGTTGTCGCTATGTTGCACACCCCAGTCACTCAGAGCAACCACAGGGAAAGAACTCACATGTGCTGGATTTTCAAAAGGGCTCTGAGCCAGATTTTCAAGGACTCAGCACCTACAAATAGGGCAGCTTTTCAGAAGAGCTCAACCCTATTTAGGCTTCTCAATAAAGGCTGATTTTCAAAAGTCCTCAGCACCCAGCCGATTCCATGGGGACCTTTATGGCCAGAAAAATCTCATTACTTATTAACGAGCCTAAATGACCAATCCCTTCCTTACCAAACACTTCACCTGGAATGACGGCTCTTCGCCCTCCGTGAAACTTAATACAACCTAATTGATTGAAATGCAGCAATAAATATTTTATGAGACATTGAAAAGTACTTTCAGAAAATATTCTCTGCCCCACTCTAGGACTGGACCTTCCAATTCTCATCCTCCAGTGTGTTGGTCTTTCTCTGCCCCTTAGCATTTCTCTACCACCTTCAGTCTGCGCGTCTCACTAGCGATGGCTGAAATTTTCCAACAGAAACTGCCAATGTGTCAAGAAGGTGAGAAGCCCTGGGACTGGAGATTTTTGGAAAATTCCATTTTGGAAGAGCTGACATGGAATTTTTTTGAAAATGTCCCTCCCATGGAAAATTTTATGTATCTGACTTTTCCTTCCGATTCAGACAATTCCCGTAAAAGTGGTCAAAATCTTAACTACACAGAATTGCTCAGTGTCACTGGACAGGATTAGGTGTGTGAAATATTCACAACAGAAGTGAAATGATCTAACATATTTTTATTTATATGAAGTAGCATCTCGAGATGGGGTCTGTACATTTATATTGTAAGCTCTTCGCACACCGAAGAGCTTACAATATAAATAGACAAGACAGTCGATATGGACTATTATCCCCATTTTACAGAAGGGGATGTGAAGCACAGAGAGGTTAAGTGACTCACCCATGTTCTGTGGCAAAACCAGGAACCTGTCCCAGATCTCATCAACTTTAAGGCCAGAAAGGACCATCGTCATAGGCGGTGGGTATAGGCTAAGCCTCCCCTAGCACAGCCCCTGCTGACCCGCCTCCAGACGCCTGGGCTGCGGTGGCCCCACCTGTGCTCTGCCTCTTCCAGTCCCTGCTCCCTGAGGCCCTCACCACCCACTGCTGCGAGCGGCGGTGGGGGGGCGAGCAGGGAGAGCACAGAGCAGGGACAGGGCCTGGGGCAGAGCAGGGATGGAGTGTGGGTAGGGCCGTGGGCGGAAGAGGCAGGACAGGGAACTAGCCACCCCCAGGAGAAGCGTCACCCGCCGCCCATGACCATTGTGATCGTCTAGTCTGACCTCCTGCATGTCACAGGCCGCAGAACCTCACCCCCACCCTCCTGCAGTAGACCCTAACCTCTGGCTGAGTTACTGAAGTCCTCAAATCATGATTTAAAGACTTCAAGTTACAGAGACTCCACCATTGTTTAAACCCGCAGGTGACCCGTGTCTCACGCTACAGAGGAAGGTGAAAAACCCACAGGATCTCCACCAATCTGACCTGGGGGAGAATTCCTTCCCGACCCCAAATATGGTGATCAGCTGGACCTGCTGGGTCCCAGTCCAGTGTTGCAAGCACAAGGTTCCTTCCTCATTTGCCTTTTCCTATTTTGTTCTGAATTCAAAACCCGGCCCATTTAAAAAAAAATCAAAACAAAAGCCAGTCACATTTCCTACAGTATGTCAGGGTGGGGGGGGGTGAAGATGCCTTTTTCCAGGAAAAATTGCCCCCATTTCTAAATGACTTGGAAATTGAAAAATCAAACAATGAAATTTCTTATATTTGTAATTTAAAAAAAAAAAAAAAGCAAAATAGCAATGTAGTCAAATTTTACAGGGCCTGGTTTTATATTGTACTGCACATGGTGATGTCAATTACACTCGTGCATCATGGGGTTAAATGCTACTGTTCAGATGAGGCCCAAAGGAAGGCTGGTCCAGTAGTTAAAGTGCTAAGCTGGGTGGAGAGATTAGAATACAATTCCCTGCTCTGCCACAGACTTTTGGTCTGATCTTAGGCAAGTCACATAGTCTCTCTGTTCCAGGTCCTCGAAAGTATTTAGGCACCTAACTCCCACTGAAATCAATGAGAGTTAGGCACTTAAATACCTTTTGAGGATCTAGAATCTGGGTCTCTCTGTGCCTCAGTTTCCCATCTGTAAAATGGGGATGATAAGTCCTCATGGGGGTGTTGTGAAGAGCACCTCATTAAAGATTACGGGGCTAAAATACTATAAGACTTTGGACTGGTGTGCAGGGCAATGGAAAAATCACACCCAAGAGGCACAAAATCACTCCAAACAGTGAATCTTTGCGTGCATCTTCTCTGGGAAGTTTGTAAGGGACTGTGCTCTGTGTATGTGGAGAACCCGCAGCCGGACTTGTGGACAGAGAGAGGAGGGGGAGCATTCGCTACTCAGCATCCAAAGACTGAAACCAGCACTCTACTGGGCTCTCATCCCTAAAAGCTTCAGAGAGGAAGAAAGGCGAATGGGTTGATCCTCCCCACCAAACAACACCTTTAAGTGCTTTCTTATTTTAACAGAGCTTCAGAGAGACAGAGGAGCAGAGTGTGAGCCCCACAACAGCCCAAGACAGAACCACTCCTGGGGTGGCTTATTGGGATTCTACAAACCTTAAAAATAGCCCTGTGTGCGCTTCCTTTTCGATGGGCATTCGAGCCGTATCCCCTAGGTTCTCCTGGAGTGCAATGGACATGCAATACGTGGATTAGGGCAGGCTGAATTATTCATCGTGAATAATTCTTGCTGCCCTTTTCTTCTGTTCGTGAATCAATCCCGATTTATGCTTCGCATTGTTTGTTATTTGGGACCATTTGCCAGCTGGTTGGAGGCACATTTTTCAGCCTATGGATGGTGTCCTTTGCAAGCCACTCACTTTGGCCACTGGCTGCTTGCTGTTCGTAATGTGGGATTGGTCACCTAAGTCACAATGGCATTGTTTCTGCTTGCTGATTGGATGATGGAAACAAACAGCCATGCACCAAACATCCATGTGAATGAAACGGTGTTTCCACGTTTGGTTACAGGTGGCACTGACGTGTCTGAGTCTAGCAGCGTATTGGAATTTGACTTAATGGCTGCAAATATTGTTTTGTAGTATTCAGTGACCTCTAGGACACAATCACATACAAGAACAGACACATACGCCCATAGCAGAGACATATAAAGCAGGAGCTGCCTCTGAAATGTTGCCCCAGATGAAAGGATATTGTGTTGTCTGACCATTAAATAATGTGTTCCCCAAGATGTGCCCTAAATCAGTGGTTCTCAACCAGGGGTACATGTACCCCTGGGGGTACACAGAGATCTTCCAGGGAGTATATCAACTCATCTAGATATTTGCCTAGTTTTACAACAGGCTACATAAAAAGCACTAGCAAAGTCAGTACAAACTAAAATTTCATACAGACATGCGGTGACACTTTTGTATGTTTATGTCTGATTTTGTAAGCAAGTAGATTTTAAGTGAGGTATAACTTGGGGGTACACACGACAAATCAGACTCCTGAAAAGGGTACAGTAGTCTGGAAAGGTTAAGAGCCATTGGTCTAGAGAATACTGCAGAGTAACAAAATGGGTTAATATTAGGGCTGGGCTCAATTTTCTGACCAAAACATTTTTGGCGAAAAAAATGCAGATTCAGCAACACCAAAACATTGTGCAAATCTGTGTTGATTTTGCCAAATTGTTTCAGTAAAATAAATAAAACTAAAAAAGAAATGAAGAAAAATCTAAACGTTTCAAAATGAAATATTTCAATTTTTTTATTTAAAATTACTTTTCTTTTGCAAATTCCCTTCTATTTTACTATAATTATTTTATTTTATTGAAAATAATTTAAAACATCAAAAACAATTTTTCACCCAAAACAATATTTGTGACCTTTGTCAAAAAATTGGAAAATTTCATTTTCAATTTGACGTCAAAAGATTTCCCCCCCCCCAGAATTGCCAGAGAACTGAACATTTGTTATTCACCCGGTCGGTGTTAGTTAATATGTCCTTAAATCTTAGTTCACTTATTTAAGAGATGTAGGAATGAGCCCAGGGCTGGAGTAAGGGCTCAGTTACACATGACAGTTATCCCAGAATAAAGTAGGTGAGGTCTACACTGGGGAGGGGGATCGATTTAAGATACGCAAATTCAGCTACGTGAATAGCGTAGCTGAATTCGACGTATCCTATTCGACTTACTCCGCTGTGAGGACGGCAGCAAATCGACCGCTGCGGCTCCCCCGTCGACGGCGCTTACTCCTCCTGACGAGGTGGGAGTAAGCGTGTCGATTCGGGGATCGATTTATCCATCGTCGATCGATTTCTACCCGCCGATCCGGGCGGGTAGTGTAGACTAGCCCGGGTTTTTTCTCACTCTTTGACCTTGAGCAAGTCACTTCCAGCCATAATATCAAACATGGCCACTGCTTCTGGATGGCTCCACCTGATGCACCTTGGGCCAGGTTTTCAGAGGCCCTGGGGTTCTGCGCTTGAACTGAAATACTGCACAGCAGCAGCCTCTGCAGTGGGGTGGGGCGGGCTCCCAACTCTGGAATTTGCTGGCTTTATATGTCCAGCAGATCCTGAATCTGTTGACTTTCAGGGCGTGCAGCAAGCCCTGTTGCATCAAACGCTCTCCAAAAGGGAGCTTCTCCAAGGCCATGTCTACACTACAGCTTCTGTCGGCAGAATTTATGTCGTTCAGGGGTGTGAATAAACCACCCTCCGAGCAACGTAAGTCACACCAACATAAGTGCCGGGTGTGGACAGCACTCTGTCAGCTGGAGAGATTCTCCTGCCAACAGCTTCTGCTGCTGGTGGAGGTGTTTTTAGTATGCCAACAGGATCACTCTCACCCATTGGCATAGAGCGTCTTCATCAGATGCGCTGCATGCCCTAAGGAGAGGTGCGGATGTTTTGCCGGCCAGGGATTACTTTGTGTATATTGATTAGTGTTGGCTTGCATGGCCTATATACGTTTGGGGCCAGATGCTCAGGGGCTGTAAATTAGCATCACCCGGTTGACTTCAGTGATGGATTTACACCAGCTGAGAATCTGGCCCTCTTAGGATTTGTTTTCTGGGTCCTGCCCCTTTAAAATCGAGAGACATTTCCTTCCCCACCTCTTTGTGCAGAGGCTTCTGCCGTTTTGTGCTCTGTTATCAGGATTGCCAACTTCAAGAGATCAAAAATGATGAGTCGGACCCCCCAAAAATCATGAGATTGGCCAAAAAAATCACGAGATTTAAAAAAAAAAGATCATGTTGTGTTTTTTCAGTCAGTCTCTTGATCTGTGAACTCCCCCTGCCCATCCTTTAGTCTGCAGAAGAGAAGAGTGAGGGGGGATTTGATAGCTGCTTTCAACTACCTGAAGGGGGGTTCCGAAGAGGATGGATCTAGACTGTTCTCAGTGGTACCTGATGACAGAACAAGGAGTCGTGGTCTCAAGTTGCAGTGGGGGAGTTTTAGGTTGGATATTAGGAAACACTATTTCATCAGGAGGGTGGTGAAGCACTGGAATGGGTTCCCTAGGGAGGTGGTGGAATCTTCTTCCTTAGAGCTTTTTAAGGTCAGGCTTGAGAAAGCCCTGGCTGGGATGATTTAGTTGGGGATTGGCCCTGCTTTGAGCAGGGGGTTGGACTAGATGACCTCCTGAGGTCCCTTCCAACCCTGCTATTCTATGATTCTATGATCCCCAGGGCGTGCGCATGTGATAATTAGCGTCGCCCTCGCTCCCACATGTACTGGATAAGGTGATTTTGGCCCCTGCGGCAGGAGCTCTCACCCCCACATCTGTCTGTCTCCTGCCCAGCAGTTAATCCTGTCCCCAGCCCCTCCTGCCCCCCTCAATTCAGCCCACCTAGTTCAGTCCCCCGAGCCCCCATCATCACTGCCCCATCAGTTGAGCCACCATACCCCAGCGACCACCACTGCCCTCAGTTCACCCTCCCAGCACTCACCCAGAACCCATCATCAATACAGCCCCCCCATCCCATCAGCCCCCATCTTCCTCACTTCAGCCCCCCTTCAGCCTCCAGGCCATAGTTCAGACCTTCCAGCCTCACCTCTGCTCCTCTTAGGTTTCTTCACCCTCCCCAGGCCTGGCGGGGGGCTGCAGTGGGGTCCCCTCTCCCACTTCTCAGGTTGGCAGGGGAGCAGCTGCCTGGGGCGGTCAGCCAGAGCCCCACTGCCCGGGGCTGACAGCTCGAGCGTGGCCACCTGGGGCTGACAGGGCCCATGAGGAAGGGCTCCGGCTGTCAGCCCCATGAGGAGGGGACAAGGGAGGCTGACAGTGGGAGCCCCCACCCCCACCCCCCGGGGGGCTGACAGCAATTTCTAAGTAAAATTAAGCCTCACTCATGATTTCAGCCACGGATGAAAAAAATAACCTTACATTTGACAGTTCTATCGCAAGATCATGAGTGAGGCTTAATTTTACTTAGAAATTGCATCTCTGATGATATATTCCCACGCGTTGGCATGTCTGTATTACAGAGGACACACACACACACCCTCTTTCTCACACACACACACACACTGTGCCAGCTCTTCTGGAGACTTTAGCACTCACGGGGAGGGATAGCTCAGTGGTTTGAGCATTGGCCTGTTAAACCCAGGGTTGTGAGCTCAATCCTTGAGGGGGCCACTTAGGGAATCTGGGGCAAAATCAGTACTTGGTCCTGCTAGTGAAGGCAGGGGGCTGGACTCAATGATCTTTCAAGGTCCCTTCCAGTTCTAGGAGATAGGATATCTCCATTACTTTATTTTGGCTCTTTCTTGCTTTCTCCTTTTCCCTTCATCACAAGTATGCCATTCCAGCTGGCCGTAGCTGGCAGTTCTTTGTGTGCAGAGAAACACAGCAGCGTGGCTAAAGTATTGTGGGTGGCTTTCACTGTAAATGTACCTCAAGCCTTTTGAGAGCCTATATGCTAAGTCATACCTCTTAGCAATGAGGGGAAATGCATTAACTTAAAGAGTGATGGACCCTGAAGCAGATGGGGCTTTTTAAGTGGTATCTAATCAATCACAGAGGGACCAGACCCAAAATTCTGGTTTCAAGCTCTCCTGAGCTGGGTGGAAAGGGGTGGGTAGTTAGGATTTGGATCAGAAATCTGAACTTGACCAAGAGTTTGATGGGTTTAGATTCAGTGTTTATATTCAGCCTGTGCTGTGGGAGATTCAGATTCTAAACTCAGATCTGGATCCAGGGTCCTCTGTAATAAAAGGTTGGAAGGGCTTTAGGCACAGTCTCCCATCACTCAGGGCCTTGGATGGGAAGTGGATTTTCCATTTTGTGGAAAATGCCACCATTGGGGGGGGGGGGAATCCTTTCCAAAATGGAACAGAAACCAAAAAAATAAATAAAATTGAAACAAAACAAAACTTAAAAAATTTAATTTCAGGTCAATCAAAACATTTTGTTTGGATAAAATCGAACATTTTCATTTCAGTTTGGACCCTCTGAAACATTTACATTTGTTTAATATAAAAAATAATGAATTTTGGTGTGAAAAATGGTTTTGGGGGTCAAAAATCGAAACGTTCCGCTCTGAAAATGTCGAAAAGGGGCACTGTCAAAATGCCGAGCTTCTTTTTTCGGAACGAAATTTTGTCAAAACCAACACGTTTTGCTCGGATGAAAACAGCGTTTTTCATCACAAAAACAATTAGATGAAAAACTTCCCCCCAGCTGTACTAGGAAGTTCTTAAAGGCTCCTATGCCCCCCCGCCCCCCACTGGAAGAGCTGTGCCATGGATTCAGATGTGGGGTCTCATCCTCCATTACCCTACACCTTGTGCTGTCTTTTACAACCGTGCAAAATGAGAGTAAAATGCTGCCCAGGCCGAACAGCAGCACTTTACACCAGCTGTGCCCGCATCGGTGATGCCTGGACGGCACAATGGAAAATCACATGCCCTAAGTCTAATGCTGTTTTGATAGCTAAGCTGTCCCCTCCTTGGGACCGAGAAATCTGTTAAGTGCTCTGTGTGGATATTTCCCCCCCTCTATTGTTTATTATTGAAAGTTACAAGAAGCTAAAGACCTCCACAATTATCTGGGAGCCACTTAAGTGCAATTGAGCACCTGTCACTAACTGAATAGGCTACATCACCCTAATGACAGCAGCGGAGAAAAGAGGCCGTTCAGCAGTGATTAGGGAGCCGGCGATTTACTGCTTCCCAGTGCCCCGCGCAGAGATCTGACAAAGCACTAAAAAAATAAATATAGATAGATATAGAAAGAGACTGGAGCGAGGGAAATAAAGGCTCCCTGCGGCTCCCTGCACCAGCTAGGATTCTCCTGTGGGAAATTAACGAATACTTTTTAGTGATGGCCGAACTTCAAAAGGTTTGGAGGGTCAGATATTTATTCATCAAAGTCTAGAGGCAAGCCCAAACGTTCCAATGTCAGTTCTGATGTCACGTCCCAAAGCACTGAGGTTTATTCCCAAATTTCCGATGTTTATCCCCCAAAGTTCCAGTTTTCACCCCCAAATTCCAGCACTGATCCCAATCTTCTCTGGTCCATTCAAGCCCCTTCTCTGGTCCATTGACACCTTGAAGCTGTGGGCTACAAATCCATCGAGAAGAGGCTTTCTTGTGCCCTTTCCCATCATTCTTGGGAATGATAACTAGACTTAACTAGTTAACTAGGGGAAGTTAACTAGACTAGACTTTTTCAAAACTCAGTCAAGTTTCCATCAGAGTTTGGGGTACAAGTTTTTGAGGGTGGGGAGGGTTTGCCCACCTGTACCATATTAGCAATTTGCTGGAGGGTTTAAGTCTCCATATCCCCATTCTTGAGTCACTCCCAGGACAACTCAGGATCAAGCAACCCCTGCTCAAGTGGGGAGCCTGACGCCAGCCCAATATTGGGCATTGCCTGCCTAGGAGGGGATGGGTACCAAGTCAGTGGCCTATTCCGCTTCTGCCTTCTTCACATGGACCAGGAGAAAGATGACAGGGTTGTTTTCCCAGTGGCAGTATTCTTCCATCCCACCCGTGCATTGCTGCAGGGAATGGATCTCCAGTTAGAGCACTGAGCATCACAGTCAGAAGGTCAACTGGCAGAGCCTCGTGTGTGTGTGTGTGTAGCTACATTATGGTGCCTTTTGTTGCTTATGTACGTAATGCAGCCAGCCATATAGGTAAGAATCATAGAATCATAGAATATCAGGGTTGGAAGGGACCTCAGGAGGTCATCTAGTCCAACCCCCTGCTCAAAGCAGGACCAATTCCCAACTAAATCATCCCAGCCAGGGCTTTGTCAAGACGGGCCTTAAAAACCTCCAAGGAAGGAGACTCCACCACCTCCCTAGGTAACCCATTCCAGTGCTTCACCACCCTCCTAATGAAATAGTGTTTCCTAATATCCAACCTAGACCTCCCCCACTGCAACTTGAGACCATTGCTCCTTGTTCTGTCATCTGCCACCACTGAGAACAGCCGAGCTCCATCCTCTTTGGAACCCCCCTTCAGGTAGTTGAAAGCAGCTATCAAATTCCCCCTCATTCTTCTCTTCTGGAGACTAAACAATCCCAGTTCCCTCAACCTCTCCTCATAAGTCATGTGCTCCAGACCCCTAATCATTTTTGTTGCCCTCCGCTGGACTCTTTCCAATTTTTCCACATCCTTCTTGTAGTGTGGGGCCCAAAACTGGACACAGTACTCCAGATGAGGCCTCACCAATGTCGAATAAAGGGGAACGATCACGTTCCTCGATCTGCTGGCAATGCCCCTACTTATACAGCCCAAAATGCCGTTAGCCTTCTTGGCAACAAGAGCACACTGTTGACTCATATCCAGCTTCTCGTCCACTGTGACCCCCTAGGTCCTTTTCTGCAGAACTGCTACCTAGCCATTCGGTCCCTAGTCTGTAGCAGTGCATGGGATTCTTCCGTCCTAAGCGCAGGACTCTGCACTTGTCCTTGTTGAACCTCCTCAGGGTTTTTTTGGCCCAATCCTCTAATTTTCTAGGTCCCTCTGTATCCGATCCCTACCCTCCAGTGTATCTACCATGCCTCCCAGTTTAGTGTCATCTGCAAACTTGCTGAGAGTGCAGTCCACACCATCCTCCAGATCATTAATAAAGATATTAAACAAAACCGGCCCCAGGACCGACCCTTGGTAATGTAAGAGCCATTTACAAAGCATAAGGCTGTAATGCAAGGATCTACAAGGATCTCAGGCCTGTATGACAGTTAGCTTAGCACAGCTAAGGCTAAAGTAGTAGTTATTATGTAGGTAGTTACTAGGTAAGTTGTACTTAACCGATTGTTTGACCTTAAGTCACAAGATAAGTATTACAGTAAACGAGAGTGGTACCTGACGGGAAAAGATGAAGGAAGGTACCACAAAATATACTTTGAGAGTTTAGGGAAAGTTTACAAGGATGTTGAGCTTAACCAAAACCAACCGCAGGTGTGCCTTGACAACTAAATGACCTAAATGCTAATGAGTATCCCAGAAGTGACTAACTGACGTACGAAGATCGGGATCACAATATTACTGAGGTGTGGGAGTATATGTCAGAAAAGAAGGCTGAAACCATCATTAATATGTATAAGATAGGGTGGGCATTAGCGTAACCCTCTGTACAAGTTAAGACCCAGCCTGAGTGCAAGGGATATGCTGGAACGCATTGGCCTGGAGACCAAACATGGATTGCCTCACCTATTCCGGGATTCCCCAGAAGGGACAACATGAGCGTGTAAGTGCTGGCCATTTCGTATTGGCTCCTTCTCTTGTGCTGTATTCCAGTGTTTGTGAGTTTGTTTGTTTCGCGGATAAAGTTTATAACAACACTGGTCAGAGAATACACAAGAGACTGCTTCTCCTGTGCTCCTCTAGGTCCTCATTCTTCTGACAACTTTACTGCTGTGCCGGATCCAGAGGCAGAACCATTTCGAGCTACTTCATAGTATGTAAAAGTAAATACCCCCTTCACAATCTGGCGACAGCAGTGGTTCTCAACCTGTGGCCCGCAGTGGCCCAATCAGCACAGAGCTGCGGCCCATGTGACATCCTCAGGATCATACAAGTAGTATTGGATGCGGCCCACAATGGAAAATAGGTTGAGAACCACTGGGCTACAGTAACCTGCTGGGGAATATGCATTATAAGGCTCTGCCCAGTCGCAGAGGATATGGATGTGTTACTGCTAGAGAGCTCCCATGGCGCCATCTTGGCCAACACACCAGGGAGGGACCATTCCAGAGGGAAAGGCTTGAGCAGCTGCTTCGAGGTTACTCTAACAGACACATATCGTCTGTGGAACAGGCACGGGGAGGGGGAGCCTCTCACTAGTGGGGGAGGCCTAAAACTGGAGCCCCAGGGTCAGAACCGGAATTTCTGCTCTGTGGGGAAGTCCAACATTTCGGGGGGGAAATTGTTCTGATTCGGAATGAAAAGCCAAAATCGCAAAATTTCCTGGGAAATGAAACGTCTGAAAATGTTCGATTCGGGACCAATGAAACATTTGGTTTCGAATGTGTCGTTTTGATTCATTTCATGTAGGCTTTTATATTATACTAAAATAGTCACTATAATATATATTCTATATACACACCATCCAATATAGACATATGATATCATATTAACATTCATATATTAATATCGAAAAGTCTAAATGAAATGGGAACAGGACTGGAAGGGACCGCCTGCATCATGGAGTGTAGTCCCCTGCTACTGCAGGTACCCCATCATATAATCCCATTCATAAACTTTAACACGCTCCATCTTAAAACCAGTCTCGTTTGCCCCCCACTGCTCCAGAACCTCCCTCCTCTGGGGCTTGGAAATCTTCTCACTTCCACACGAAATGTACTCATCAAAACGAAACAGTTTGACTTTTTCCCATCGAAAATTTTTGTGAAAGTCGACATGTGCCCTCAAATCATTGGGGTTTTGACTAAATTGCACTTTATTCGGAAATTTTTGTGACCAGCTCTGCCTAAAACTTTTGTTTGCGGCCAGAGACAGCCGCCATTTTATTCTCAGACCTGCCACATACATGCTGCATTCTTGTCTCCCCTGGGACTTGACTTTTGTTCTTTCTTTGTGTTGTTATTTTCCTTAATCTCAAACGCCAGTCATTTGAGACGTGAAGTACCAGATTTTCAACAGTGCTCAGCAGATAAAATGAGATGGGAGCACCAGCTGTCAATCTCCCCACACACTCACCTCCCCAGCCCTGCCTGGTCCCGGCTGATCGGAAGATGACTGAGACTGCCTCATGGAGTTTCTCTTCCAGCTGGAAGCTGGAGGTGCCAGATGAGAATTCCTCCAAGCTGAGCTTTTTGAGGTCCCCTCCAGTTCAGGGCAAATCTTCCTAACTTACTAGCCCCATTGACACCAGTGGAGAGCAAACCGCGCTGTCTCACACCTGGCTGCATCCTTGGGCCCGGCAGCCTTCACCCCAACCCAGGCTGCAGCTGCCAACCAACCTTTGACCTGTCACCCGAGGGAGGAGATGTAGGTGTTGGCAGGATCTCCTTGGCAGTGGCGGGAATGCACTAAACAAGCCATGCCCGCTCCTGGCAGCATCCCCTTTGCCTGCTGCCACCCTCCGTCCCTAGTGAACGATGCTTAAGCTTTGCATTGGGGCAGCATCTAGAGGCGAGGCAGGGCCCCACTGGGCCGGGCACTGTCAATGCACATAATGTTCTGCCTGTGCAGTGCCTAGCGCAGCACCCCAGTCTCCTGACTCCCAACCCAGTGCTCTACCCACTAGACCACACTCCAGAGGCCTGGGCCTGCCCTGGGGCGACTGTAGGCCACTGAGCCTGTGGGTGGGTGAGGCCAGGGTGTCTCAGGGCGAGGCGTTCCCTCCAGTGGGCATCTCGCTGCATGTGAGGGGAGCTGCCGGCAGCCATATCTCAGCTGAGGCTGCGAGAGCGCACGGCCTGTTATCTGCCAGTGGGTGTTTGGCTGAGCTAGCGAGAATGGACTGTCAGATCTCCCTTCCCCCTGGACCTGGGTGTGAGAGCTGGACCGGGGATGGGAAAAGACTCATGCACTGTGGCGGGGGGGGGGAGGGGAACGGGGGGGAGAGAGAGAGAACAGAGCAGCGGAGGAATCGGGTGCCAACCTGGAAAGACACGTCAATAAAAACATAAAATGAAAATAATTTGCATCAGTTCTGCTGAGTGGATGTTAGGCCTAATTGTTATTGACTCGTCGCTGTAATTATGAAGGGTCATACAGAGCTTTGCTGGCAGGCTGGGGGGGAGCAAAGCCGTTAGGTGGGTTGGGGGAAATGGGGGTGGGCAGACAGGCCAGTTTGGGCATTTCTGGTAGGGCCCGAGATACAATCAAGTTGGCCCCGTGTGCTGGGGGGACAGAGGACATTGGCGTAATGGAGGCCGAAGGAGCTGACTAGCTGAGCGTTTCCATGGCAAGACGTAACAGGAGCAGTAAGCACCGCTCTGTAGCCCCAGAGAGATAGACATCAGTCACTGCTCCTCCCCTGGAACATATTTCCCCACACTGCCCCAGCAGGCCCAGACCCAGACCCAGCTCCCACTCCTGCTGGTGAATGGACAGTAGGGGGATTAGCCACTGGGCCTATGGGGCCCGTGCTCAGGGCCCAGAACCCTGGGCAGGTGGGGAAAGCCCCTGCGCCCCGACCCCGCTCCCTGCCGTCCGCACTGGGTGCGGCAGCAGGGGAAGCCTCCAGTGCCCCTGACCCCGTCCCCAGCAGAAGCTGGGGGGTGGCAGGGGAAGCCCCAGCCACAGGACCCCCATCATCTCAGCCTAGGTAGGGTGCTTGGTTTAGTGGTTGGTTTAAACACCAATCACAAGTGGCTTGGGAACCCAATAAGAGACGCCGCTAAGGAGTCTGAGGCCGTGCTCCTGAGCTCAGTGGCCATCGTTGAAAATTTGGGCCTTGCTCTCGCTGTACCTCAGCTTTCCCATCTGTGAAGTGGGGATGACTGCCTTACCATGTGGCTGCTTGTGAGACTTAATTCTAGAGACATGCCCAGTCCAAACACCCTCCATCCCCCATGAACCTTGAGGTCTTTGAAATCTGGATCTGAATTTTGCCCCTAGCCAGAGACGTGCCCACAGCCCCTCCCCGGGCACTGGGGTGGTCAGGATCTGGCTCCAACTTTAGCCATGTGGGCTCATTTCAGGCCGACTGTCTGTGCAGCCATTGGGGACTGCTGGCAGGGAGGTGCTAAAGGAAGGCCCAGGGCTGTTGTGATTAGGAATTTGGGATGTATTAGCCCGCCCTGGCAGTTCCTGGGGCATTTCTAACTCGAGCAGGGAACACCAGAAGTCCCATAAGAGGCCCTACTCTCCCCAGCATCCTGGCCCTAATTTTGCAGGGCCAGATGAGCAGCAGGATTTGGGGGTGATTCTCTAAAATGAACCTTTGGAACTTGTCCTAGGAAGTGAGGGGTGTTGGCCAGGTCACGGGGTTTAGCATCCTGAGCCCTGTTTCCTCCCCTCCCACGATAGAAGTTGACTCCCGAGAGCAACTTCTATTCTGCGGGGGGGCCCCGAATGGAGTGTCTGGCTCCCCCTCTCCTTTGGCCACCTCGCCGCTCCCCAGCCCCAGCTCACTGCTCCCAGTTATCACGGCTCCCCCCTTTGAAGGCTGAGATTTCCAAAGCCGGCTATGGGATTAGGGTGCCCAGTTCCAATAAGCAGCCACAGGGTTGGTCGTCAAGGACTGGCACGCACGGCCTGGTGGCTGGGCATCTGAAAGGGTATGAGAGCATGACAGGAGGTCGCAAAGCGGGGGTCATTTCCCATTGACTTCAGTGAGTAGTGTGGGAGAGACAGAGAGAGGGATGGAATGGCAAAACAGAAGAACGCAAGAAAGAAGAGAGAGAGATGGAGGAAGAGAAGAGGGGAACAAGGGAGAGAGAAGTGGAGGAAGACAGGGAATAAATGAGAGGAGAAGGGGAGAGGGAGGTGAAATGAAAGGAGGAGGCAGAAGGATGGAGGCCTGGCGAGATGGCCACAGAAAAGGCCCCGGATAAGCTGCAGACACAGGGATAAGCGATTTATTTAGTGCAGCGCTGGGCAATTTTCTCCCCTCCTTCCTCCTGCCTTTGTTTCTGTCGGCAGTGCAGGCCCCGAGCAGCATGGGAGCCCGATCAATAGGTACACAGTGTTTGCATGGATCATACATGCAAAGAGCACGTTCCCGAATCAATGCCGAGGGCTCGCAGAAGGGGAAAAAACAGGCTCAGCATCGCCACTGGATGTACCGTTTCCATAGCAATGGGGCCGCTCTCCTCCCCCCACCCCCCTAGCTTCCCCTTACACCCAGTGCTGGCTCGGCCCAAATGGAGGGATGCACCAGCGTAGTCTGGCTCCTGCAGTGCCCTTGGGAACAGATGTGCTTTATGGCTGAATTCCTCGGCCCTGATGGAGGGCAGAATCTGTGCCAGGCCCGCAGGGGTGAATTCTCCCAGCTGGCTCAGGGATTGGGGATTGAGCTGGGCCCTTTGTCCCTGCTATAGAGGTGGCAAAACCCACCCTGTGGTCCAAAGCCATCACGGTCCTGGCTCGGCCAAAGCCACTCATACTCTGACGCTGGACTTGGCGTTAGAACGCAGCCGGCACCCACCTCTGCCTTTGCTCTCTTCTGGGAGCACGTCCTGCCTGGCTAGGAGCACGGGGGCGAGGATGTGCCCTCTAGGCCTTCCTGCGTCTCCCCCCTGAGGTACACGGGTGCCCTGGGGGAGACAAGGCCAAGCCCATTGTGGCTCCTGGCTGCCATGGTGAGGCACGCTCCCTTGGGGCTGAGAGTTCCCATCATGCCTCATGAGTGGACGGGGGAGGTACCAACCTGGCTGAAACCCACTGAGGTTTGGCCGCCGTTCACTGCACCATTCCCTGCCTGATCAGTCTCAAACCTCCCGCTGTTTTGTTGGGGAAGGTGACTGAGGAAGCCAAGCCGGGGTTCTCCAGATCTTCCAGCCAAGCCCTGGCAGTGGTGCCAGTGGGGGCCACGAATGGCTGATCCTCCCGGAGTGGGTGTTAGGAGACAGCATTAAGCACCGTTGCTGTCAGTAGGTGGGGGCGTGGCAATCTCTCACCATTAGGGATGCAGCACGGGGCATGGGTGAGGCCACTGGGAGCACTGATAAAGGTAGTGGATTAAAACAGGAGGGGTGTAACCACCCCAGCCAGCAGCAACAACTCCCGGTTACCTTGTTGGTGGGCCAAGATTGCTGACCGGGTACAAGAGAGTTGATTAAAACATGGCCTGGCCAAGATGGAGGCATTTCTTGCTGGATGGGGGGATTTGCAGGAAATGAAGGAGGGGCTTTGTCTAGTGGTTGTAGAAGACCACGGAGTTTGGAGACATGGCTCTGGGCAAGTCACTTAACCAAGTTGCTTCTGTTTTCTTTATTGATAAAATGGAGGTGATTCCCCCGGTGGATTAGAAAGAACCAATGCCCATATCTAAGCCCCTCTGAACTACCTAACTATCCAGCTAATTCTTGCTTGCTTGCTGGAGGTGGTGGTCCAAATGCAGATCTGGCTCTAAACTTTCCTCCGTTTGCAACGGTCTACATCCAAAATCTTGCATCCAAACTCCTCGAAACTTCAGAGGATGAGTGTGTGCTCTGGATCCGGCTCTAATGACAATCCTTACCTATCTACCTTCCTGCTTTCCATGGGGGTGGGGAGGATTAATTCGATAACGTGTCTTAAAGTGCTTTGACAATGAAAAGCAGTGGCCAGAATCCTTAACCGCCCCAGATGCTGCACAGCAAAGAAGGAAGCTATCATTATTATTTAGTGAGGCTTTTTACCCACGAAAGTTTAGGCCCAAATAAATCTGTTAGTCTTTAAGGTGCCACCGGACTCCTTGTTGTTTTTATTATTATTTTATGTACTCAACACCTCCTAATTCCACGGATGGAAAGTTCCACTGTGCAATATACCCCCAATATTCTGGGCTGACCATTCTGCAAGTTCTGGAGGGGTGTCTCATGAACCATTCAGGCATCTGCATGGCTGCCCAGAGGATTCAGGGGGCCTGGGGCAAAGCAATTTTGGGGGCCCCTTCCATAAAAAAAAGTTGCAATACTATAGAATACTATATTCTCGTGGGGGCCCCTGTGGGGCCCGGGGCCTGGGGCAAATTGCCCCACTTCCCCCCCCCCCCCCCCCCCGGGCGGCCCTGGGCATCTGTTGCCATTCTCCATTCCCCCTTGCTCCTCAGGGTTCTGCATGATTTTTGTGGTTTACCTGTGGCTTGCTTTGAACAGAGTGAGGCAGGAGGCTGTGACTGCTGCAGAGCCAGCCAATACTTCTCAGCCAATAAAGTTATCTGAGGGTAATCATTAAAGCCTTGCTCGGAATGCAACCCCAGCCGAGAGAGATACTGCAGCAAATGTCCTTTGCCGAAGGCGTGTGACCTTGGGAGGGCGTTCGCCGCCGGAGACTCATGATCGTTTAAGAGTTTGGAACAGCACCCCAGGAGGTCAGGTGGTTCTCCGGACCTCACCTGAACCTCCAGGTTGGGAACTGAGGAAGGGCAGGCTTCCTCGTGAAGTTTCAGAGCTTCCAGCCTCTGTTGCTGGCTGGAGAACCACCTTTCTCACTGTATTTTGGAGATTCCATTTGCCCTTCCAGCAAGAAACAGGATGCGGGAGACATGTGGGAACCAAATTAAAGGGGGCGAAGTCATCCGAAAAACAGACTTGGATTTGGGGTGGGGCTATAGGCTTATTTCCAGTTAGTGCTGGTGAAAGGTGCTAGGTTGGCAGCCGGAGAGAGATCGGGACCTTTAATCTCTCTCCATTCCAACTTTTATTCCTGCCACTCCACCAGCATGACCCATAGGGCGACCAGACAGTAAGTGTGAAAAATCAGGACGGGGGTGCGGGGTAATAGGAGCCTATGTGAGAAAAAGACCCAAAAATCGGGACTGTCCCTATAAAATCGGGACCCATCTCCTTCCAGCTGATGCTGCCAACTGAGCTACCAATTAGTGCCAACAGCAGCAGTGGGTTTTGTGGCGTCTCATTTCACGTGGGCTCACAAAATCAGCTGCAGATGGTTGTGTCGGGGAGTTGCTAGAATCGAACTAGCATTGGCTCCGTTTTAAAAATCACTCGGCTCGCCTTTCATCAGCAAGGAGGAAGGAGACCGACTCGTAGGCCACTCTGCACTAGAAGAGCTTTGCCAGTCTAGTTATACCTGCACTGGCAAACCTTCCTAGTGTCGATGCAGCTTATACTGGCCACACACAAAAAAAGGGGGGGGGGGGCTTTTGCCAGCATAGGTTTGGTGAGCAAAATGCGCTGAACCAGCAACAGCGTATTTAGGTAGAGCTGTGCAAACAGCTGGTTTTTCCATTCAGTGACAGAGCTGAAACATAAATAAATAAAAATTTTTTAAATGGTTTAAGTTAAACCGAATCCAAAACCCTTTGTAATTTGCAGTGAATTGAAAAGTCTGTTTTGGGTTTGTGCCAGAGGGGGATTCAAAACAGGGGGGGGCCCTACCGCTGGGCTAAAATTGAGGAGGGCAAGGGTGAAGTGTGGGGGGAGAGTGAGGGGGCCTGCAGCGCCAGTACCACAACCGGCTCCTCCTCCTCTTCTTCTTCTGGCCATTTTGTGAACGGCCAAAACTATTTGTGTCAAATTGACGAATCGTTTCGGTTCATATGAAACTGCAGTTTTCATCAAATTATTTAACCAGTTCTTTTGCCCAGCTCTACTTTTCTGTGGGTTTACCTGCGCCTACACTAGGGCTTTTGCCAGCATAGAAATGTCACCCCCAAAAATCGCACTGTCACTGACATTTCTATACCAGCTAAAGCGTGAAGCTGGATGGGCCTGGAAGCCACGTCGGCTGGTTTCTGGGCAGCCGCCGTGTCCATCCCACCCCCACTAGTGAAGTGGGGAACAGCACCCTACGGGTTCAAGCCCCACTGATGTCCTGCCCATGGAGGCTCTGACTGGCAGAGGGTCCCGCGTTCCCTGATTGGCCCAGGCACATGGTTTGAGGCCTAGGGAGAACTCCTGGAAGTTGTCTGTGCAATTAGGCAGATCCTGGGCTTGCCGGTGCAAACAGACCCTGCTGTACACTCTTGATACCTCGCCTGGGTCCTGGCCACAGCCCTGTTCCTGATACCCGGCCCCACTCCTGGTCCCCTGCTCTGCTCCTGACACTTCGCCCTGCCTCTGTTCCACTAACCTTACTTCAGCTGGCTTCACTCGGCTCCAACCTGGTGCGGCCCATCGACCTCGACTCCAACCTGATCCTATGGTGTAGAGTATGGACAGCTGCTTCTGGCCTTGACCCTAAATTGAACTTAGAGCACATCTCCTCCAGCCCGGCACTCTGTAGTGGAGTCCTGACTCAAAAGGCCCGGAGTAGACTAGAGTAGGCCGTAGGTCCTGATTCTCCATTGTGCCTCCTTTAATTTGTGTGTGAAACGCTTCCACTCTGATCTGCTGAGATATTACCCACCCACTTTGCTCTGGAGCAGATGGTGGCACAAGGTGTGGGGAAATGGAGACCCTTGCCCTTCGTTTTCACCACAAATTGATCACCTAGAGGAGAAAAAACTGGTCACTCTTGGCCCCTAGAACCGAGCGCGCTGAAAAGGCCTTCACCGGAGCGTACGTCAGGAGCGGATCGGCCCTTGTAGTGTTTAAAACTTTTTTTTTAAATCAGCGAGGAAGTCAATTAAAAAAGTTGGCTGTGCAGGAATTAGGCCTTTTGGCTGATAGTTTGGGAAGCATTTGTCTCCATTGGCTGTAAATTAGGCTTCCACAGGAGAGTAATCAGACAGCTAATACAGCCACAAATGAAATCACCCATCATTAACTATTCAAAATGAGAGGTCTGTAAAGGCTCGGCCCAATACATCCTCATTGGCAGCCAGGGCAGACCAGGAGCTGGGAAGAGCAGAGGGGGAGGGGAGATTAATTTGGGTCTGGAAAGAGACACCGGGCCGGGTCCTCTAGGGAAACTTAGCAGCAGCCACAACTTTGAGATCTGGGGCTGGTCTACACTGGAAAATTGGATCGACACATCTACGTCACTCAGGGTGTGAAAAATCCATACCCTGAGCAACGTGCTTAAGCCAACCTAAGCCCCTGTGTAGACAGCACTACCAACCCTGCGACCCTAGGAGGGGGGAGCGTCCCTGAGCTCCAGCTCTACAAGCCTGAGTCTGCTGACCTGGGCCAGCCCCAGGTTTTTAATTGCAGTGCAGACATACCCGTAGTGTCTACACTGGTGTGCTGGCGGTTTGGTTTGGATGCTTCTCCAGACTTTAACTGGACTAGTCTGCCTCTTTGCTATGAAACTGCTCCCTTTCTGAGTTATTAGGATTAATCGACAGAGATCGGGGTCCCAGTGTGCCAGGCGCTGTGCGAACACAGGCTACGTCTACACTTGGAGCTGGGGTATGTCTACTCAAGCTGGGAATCACACCCCCAGCTCCAAATGTAGCTGTAGCCACAGAGTGAGAGGCAGCCTCTGCCCCAAATTGCTTACAGTGTAACCAGACAAAGGATGGGGGAGGAAACAGGAACAGAAAATTGCTCAAGGCTGTACAGCAGGCCAATGACAGAGCCAGAAGTAAAACCCCGGTCAGTTCCATGCCCACCAGACCAGTGCAAAGTGCTACCAGCTCACAATGGGAGCATTTTATACCCATTTTGCACTGGCAAAGGAGAATCTTCACCCAGCACTGTAACACCACGCAGCATTCACGTAGCGCTTTGTACATTCAAGGCACTGCGCAGACTTTCGCTAATTTCCCTTCAGAGCACCCCTGGGAGAGACGTGAGTATGAAAATTAATAACAATCAGCTCAATGGCCCTCGTGTTATTTAATTTGCCGTTGGATTCCAAGCATCGCCCTCTGTCCCCATGCTAGGGTGGCACATGGCACGTCCCAGTCACTCCTCTTTTTATTCTTTCCAAGCTCATAGGATGAGGAGGGGGAGAAAACAAACAAACGCAGGCACTTCTCCTTGACTTCCTTGCAATGCCTTGTTAGTGGAAAATGTAGACGCAGGAGGGCTGGGCGTCAGGAGATCTGGATTCTATTCCCCGCTCTGCGACTGCGCCTCTGTGTGACCTTGGATGAGTTACTCCCCTTCCAGCTGCCTCTATTTCCCTTCCCACTCTCTGTCTGTTTTGTCTATTTGGATTGGAAGCTCTTTGAGGCAGGGATTGTCACACAGAACCGAGCAAAAAGAGATCTCAGGTGAGGCTTCTAGGTGCTACTGTAAAATACACAATTACTGGGGAAAGCTTGGGTGAAGTTTACCCCATGCAGAGGGTCAGTGCAAGGGTTATGCATCATTTAAGCCAGCAGGAGTTGGTGCATGGGCTGTGGGCTGGTTCTCTGGACAGCAGTGAATTTCACCCCTAAAAGAATAACACCACGATGACGACTTTACCGGCGGAGAAGGGAAGAGAAGGAGAGACAGCGGCAGGAATGGGAGAGCCTGCGTGGAAGAGGAGTGAGTTCTTTGTTGCCCTGGAGCTTGTTCAATCCATAAATTGAAGAGAAGAATAAATAAAAAATCAGACCTCTACTTCTGAAAAGCGTTTCTGTGGGGAGCTGCTTCCCTGAATCTTCCAGGCCCGGCCTCTGTCAATAAATCAATAGCTGATGCAGGCCGTCTGCAATCGGTTGCAGGAGAGCAGGCACGTGATGGATGGATGGTGGAGAGGAGAATCTAAGCGATAGGGCAGAGGTGAGGCTCACCTTGAGCTTTACTGTTTGCCACCGAAAGACAATGTAGCATGGCGGAATTAACCGACCCTCTACTGATGGGCGTAACAGCACTAGCACGTCACCCCCACCCAAGCACCGCTCACCCGGGGATTGTGCGGCACCTGCCTGATGCTCAGTCTCTAAGGTCTGGTCTATGCTACAGAGTGACGTCGCGACCTAACTATGGAAGCAGCTACACTTAAATTTCACTCCCACGCATGTAACAGCCCCACTACGCTGACTTAATCACTCCACTTCCCGGAGCGGCGTGGAGTCAAGGTCGATGTGGTTAGGGCAGCGTAGTGTCAGTGTAGACACTGCATTGTTTACATCGCCTGTTACTGGAGACTGTTTCAGGAGCCGTCCCGCACTGACAGTACAGCGAATACAAGCGCTCCTGGTGCGGACGCGCGCTGCCGACACCAGGAGCAAAGTGTCGACACGTTCAAGCGATGTAATTACAGGGGCGGCTGTATGCCGACATAAGTTAGGTCGACTTAATTTTGTAGCATAGACATGGCCTAAGCTTTGCTTGCCCTACTACAAGGTAGATAGGTGCAATCTTCCTCATTCTGCTGATGGGTAAACTGAGGCACAGAGGGGCTGACTGACATGCCAAAGTTACATAAGGCAGTGAGTGAGCAGGGAATAAAACCCATGAATCCTGGCTCTCAGTTCCCCCCTCTAACTTCTAGACCATACTACCAAAGCTAGGAGCAGAATCCAGGAGCCCTTGCTTTAACCTCCAGAGCATGGTCCCGTTAATACGAATGTACTACTTAACAAAGGCCTTCAGTTTTTACTGTCAGGGTGTCTTATTCAGCTCCTGGTGGCTGCAGTGCACGTGGAGATGGGTGTGAGAGCAACTAATATATGTCAGCCATTAGAGAGGATGGCTTCCTAGTCTTCAAACCCACTGAGTATCCATGTTATACAAGAGGGAGTGATTAGAACAAGGGACTGAGAGCCAGGACTCCTGGGTTCTGTGCCCATATTTGGGCTTAAGACAAGGCAAATAATGGAGGTTTTTGTTTGTTGGTTTCATCTGTCCAACCGGCAGACCAAATTCGATGATGAATCTTGGTCATGTACCACCTGAGGCATGTGGCGCACATGCTAAGATCAGTCAAATCCCTCAGCTGTAGCTTGGAACCAAGCGTGGAAAGATTCAGCCCCCCCCAGAAGAGTTTTGCAGAAAATTACCCATGAAAGAAAAGCAGGAAGCAAGGGGGGAAACAGATTCCTAGGCCGGTTTTCCAGGGGGATTGGCATCTCAAGATAAATACCCAGATAGCTTAGCACCTAAAATAAAAACTTTCGGGCTAAAGTTTTCCCTCATACAGACACTAAAAGGTGATTTCAATTGCAAATTTTTTTTCTTAAGTGCAAAATCTTCACCACAGAGAAATGCTCTGATTGCTGAACACTGTGGCACCCCCACCATTGAGGTGTACCACACTGTAAATAACAGGTGAGCGCCCCCTACAGGCTCTGGAGAAAGCAGGTCATGCCCCGCTGCTAATCCCAGACCTGCATGTAGGCTGCCGCGCAGGAAAGGGGTTGAACAAAAGGCAGGCCCCTTGGTTTCTGCAGCACTGGAAATCTAGCAATATATCAGTTGGGGGGACAAGGGGGGGGGGCTTTTGCTTCTCCTGCCAACAAAAGGGAGAAAATTGATGGGTGACTTTGTGTGACCTTGAGGTCCTGCCTACGGTCACATGCTGTCAGGGACACAGTCTCTGTCATAGCCCTCAGTGGTCTCAACTTTTCCTCTCGGGTGCCCTCTCATGACTGGTCATGGTGCTGTACTATTGGCAATAGGGTGAGTTCCAGCACAATCCTGGAGAAGTGGGGCTTTAGGATGGGAAGTGGGAGGCAGTCACTCCCTCAGAAAGGGGAGGGGGAGTGAGACAATTTGATTCCCGTTCCCCTGCAGCAAATATTTCTGAGGAAGATGAAGGGAGACATTGTTATCCCTTATGTCTTGTTGGAGGGCGCGACCATGAGACTGCATTGCATGCTCATTTGCATGGGGAACTCGAGTCAGGAGAGACTGAAGGTCCTGTCCAAATGCAGGGGGATATGCAGAGTTCGGCAAGGCAAAGAGGAAACTCATGCTAAAGTCTCTAGGCTATTCAGAGAGTGAGTCGGGCCCACGCTCCAGCCCCCTGCCTGAGTGCAATGGGGACCGGGCTCTTCTCCTTCACCCTGGCACTGCTGACCGCACAACATGGGAAATCACCGCATCCGAAGCAAATGTTGCAGTGCTTCCTCCTCTCCTGCAGGAGGTGCTGTGAGCAGAGGGGTTCAGGAGCGGGGGGGGAACTGGGGATGGAAGAGAGGAGCAGGGGAGGAAAGGGAATGGGGGGGGAGCAGCAGCAAGATGGAAAAGGGGCACGGAGGAGGCTGGGCTGGGAGGGAGAGAGTGAGAGATTCATAGATTCATAGATTCTAGGACTGGAAGGGACCTCGAGAGGTCATCGAGTCCAGTCCCCTGCCCGCATGGCAGGACCAAATACTGTCTAGACCATCCCTGATAGACATTTATCTAACCTACTCTTAAATCTGAAATGGTTATAATGGGAGAAGGGCCCAAGCACCCAGACCTGAATTGCCCCAGAGGCTGGACCAAGATCCGACCTTCCTAGGCGTATGCACCCGGATCTGACCTGCCCCAGAGCTTGCACCCAGAGCTGCCCTTCCCCATGGTTTGAACCCAGATCTGACCTTCCCCAGTGTCCTTTCACTCCCGTTCTCGCTCTGGAACAATGACAGGCCCAAGGACCAGAGGCGGCAGATGGAAGGGGACCTCCTGGGGTCAAGCAGAGAGTTTAAAACGATGCTTTAACAACGGATGAGCAAGACCCGCCCCTGGGGATGTGTTCCGCTTTCTGCCTTCTCCTGGAAACCTGCAGCCCCCTGAGCAGGCGTCTCCATCATGCCCAACCTCCCACAATAGCACCTTTGCTGGCAGGGTCATGGGAGGGATCCACCAGGAGATGGAGCCTGGAGATCCAGCCACCCTCCTGCCCCTAGACATGAAGTAACCTGGCTCACTCCACCTCCATGTGGGCAGGTGTCCCTAGTGCATCATAGGCACTGCTAACTGGTCACCATGCTCGCAGTCTGGAATGGGGCATGGTTGTGTGAATGCCAACATCTTGGCTAACACACCAGGACTGAACAGAAGACCTCCAGAGTGAAAAGCCCAAGCTACTCCAGCGAGGGCCAAAGAGCCAGCACTCGAGAGGTGGGGCTGTAACAACTCATATCGTCCGCAGATTGGCACAGAGCAGGACCTGTCGCACACACTCCCCAGTGCGTTACACATGGAAGTCCTGTCTCACTCCTAAGGATGTTCTGCCAGGCTAGAGCTGAGGAATGTCAATGGGGCACCAGTTTGGATTCAGGTTTACCCAGGTGGGGGAGTCAGGGAAAGGACTCTGCTTCAGGCCCAGAGCAGTGTTAAAAATGGGACTGAACATTTAGCCCTTTTGGGGGGAAGTGGAGGCAAACAGTGAAAGGTTCTGTAAAATAAACTGAAATGTTATTGAAGGTCCTAAATCTAGGGGCATAGTCCTGCCATTGGGGCTAATGGGGAGCAGGGCAGGGCTACATCCAGCTAGTGCCC
Organism: Emys orbicularis; assembly: GCF_028017835.1. Lineage (NCBI taxonomy): Eukaryota > Metazoa > Chordata > Testudines > Emydidae > Emys > Emys orbicularis. Next base: position 4,970,549 of record NC_088706.1, on the reverse strand, counting down.
TCAGACACCTACTGCTGAAGGATGGGGTGACCCCCCCCCCTAAAGCAGCAAGCCATGCCCCCACCCCTCCTTGGAGCCAGGGCCGGCTCCAGGGTTTTGGCCGCCCCAAGCGGCGCAAAAAAAACCAAACCCACGATCGCGATCTGCGGCGGCAATTCGGCGGGAGGTCCTTCGCTCCCAGCCGGAGTGAGGGACCATCCGCCGAATTGCCGCCGAATATCTGGACATGCCGCCCCTCTCCATCCTCTTTGGAACCCCCCTTCAGGTAGTTGAAAGCAGCTATCAAATCCCCCCTCATTCTTCATGAGTCCTCTGCACTAGAATCCTGCATGAATGTACCGGAGGTGACGTGACAGGAGACGATTCTGCTAGGACTGCAATGGATTTTGTCCTCTGACGTGCATGTGGTGGCTTTACAAACTCGTGTCTGGTGAATTTCAGATCCAGTTCAGAACCCTTCTAAGGTTTGGGACAGTTAGGATCTAGGTTCTTGTTATGGAGTTTGGGACCAAGCTGTGCAGTAGAGATCCCACATCCAAACTCCCCCAGAGGCTGGGGGACTGAGACCTGCTCTTTCCAGTTCTGCAGGAGTGTCTTAGTCCCTCACTAGTAGCTGGGACACATAAGAGTCTGCTACCACCTTCAAGCTAAAGCCCATTAAAATCAATAGAAAGACGCCCGTTTGGGTCAAGCCCCTGCTTCTTTGACTCAATGAACACAGATGCACAGAGCGAAGGAAGTTACCTGCGCTTTTCTTGAAGCTTCTAGAACGAGTTAGATCTTTTTTCTTGCTATCCATATTTATTTACTGACCAAACTGCTGTACGCAACCCTGGACAGAGTGTCTCTATGTTTCCCCTCTGGTCTATTTCCCCATGATTAGAGCTGCTCAAAACTTTTCTGATGGAACATTTTTCCGATGGAAAATGCCTTTCCGTCAGAATCAAACCTTTCCATGGCACCATGTCAATTCTGACAACATTTCATTTAGAACAAAAAATCAAAACCAAGTGTTTCAGTCATATCGGAATGGTCATTTTTGGGACAGAGCGTTTGGACTTTTCGTTTCAAAACACTCTTCCATTTCAAAATGTATTTGATTATACCTTTGAAAAAGGACTGATTGGATTACGCTGGAACAAATTTCCAAAAGTTGAGTTTCACGAGAAATTTTGAAATTCAGGGTCTGGTTCCGATTCGGAACGAAAACACATTTTGCAGCGTCGGCATTTGCTGCAGAATGGAAATTCCAGTTTTCAACCAGCTCTAGCCAAGAGCCTTCGCTAGTTACCCTGGAGGAGCCCCCGTCCCCTCCTTGCCTCTAGCTCCCTTATTGAGCATCGAGGTGGGATGAAACAGGAAGGATAGTCCCAGCTATGTGTTGAGATGGACCTGCTGTTTGGGATCACCAAAGTCGAGTCCCATCTCCTCTGCTCTTGTATAGACTCACATGTCAGATGGGGGAAAGTAGAACCCAGCTTGGTATTTTCTTCCCAGCCACTTCTTGGAAAATAACTTCCCAGAACAAAAAGTCTCTTCCAAGCCCGAGTAGCCCCAGGGAGGGATGGAGGGAAAGGATTTTGCCCACTGCTGTGGTAACAGCATTCATCAATCATCCTGCTGTGGGAGGCAAAGCTACTGATTTGTGTCTTTGTTTGCTCAAATTGGTTCCTAGATGATTAGCTAAATCCCAGCTAAACACATGCATTGAGCCAGCCACTGCTTTGGTGGGCCCAGCAGTGTGCTGTATCCCGGGCAGGGGGGTGAGTCGCAGGCACTGCTGTCAATGGAGCAGGGTATTTGGGAACAGGTAAAGTTAGGGTTTAGCAGCATCTTTCTTCCCTGGCTGAACACACACACACACACAATGAGTTTGAGATTCTACAATGCCCAAAAAGAAACTGGCAAAACACAGAAGAAAAATGCATTAGGCTGAGTTAAATTCCTGGGGCTACCACTAACTTCCTGTATGATCTTGGATCAGTTAAAGCCAGGGCTTTAAAACCAGTAAGCACCAGGGCCGGCTCTAACTTTTTTGCCGCCCCAAGCAAAAAAAAAAAGCACCACTATGCCGTAACAACCCCCCCCCGAGCACCGCCCCGCTGCACTATAACAACCCCCCCAGCGCCGCCCTGCCCCGCCGAAACACCCCCCCAAGCGCCGCGCCGCCAAAACAACACCCCCCCCGAGCGCCTCACCGCCCTGCCAAAACAAACAACCCCTTGAGCGCTGCCCCGCCGAACCAAAAAAAACCAAAACCCCAAGCGCCGCCCTGCCACCCGAAGATTGGCCGCCCCTTACAAGGCGCCGCCCCAAGCATGTGCTTGGTCGGCTGGTGCCTGGAGCCGGCCCTGTTAAGCACCCACAACTTGGAGCATCTAAATATGGCCTGATTTTCAAAAGGGCTCAGCTCCCATTGTGACCCCGATCATCAGTTTTTTCAGAAAAGCTCAATATCTGACCTGCTGAGCAATTTTGAAAACCTGCCCCATCATTAGAGCTGTTTGAACCTGGGAATTTCCATTCCAGGGGGCAGTCTAACGTTTCAAACTTTTGTTTTCATTGCGAATTGGAATGAAAACAAAACAATCTGAAGTTTCCCTCAAAGTGAATATCAAATTTCCATTAATTTGACATTTTCAGAACAGAATGGTTTGACTTTTCATTTCAAAACAAACTTCCATTTCAAAATCTATCTATCTATCTATCTATCCCCATCCACCCCCTCTATCTATCTATCTATCTATCTATCTATCTATCTATCTATCTATCTATCTATCTATCTCCATATACCCCATCTATCTAGCTATCTTTGTATCTATCTATCCCCAACCACCCCCTCTATCTATCTATCTATCTATCTATCTATCTATCTATCTATCTATCTATCTATCTATCTATCTAATGAAATGATTTGATTAACCTGAAACAAATGTTCAAAAATTGAGTTTCACAAGAAATTATGAAATTCGGTGTCTCGTTCCGATTGGGAACGATGAAATGACGTTTTCCAGTGGAAAAACTTTCCGTCCGGTTATTTTTGACCCGCTCTACCCACTATCCTCAGAATCACCGTTCCCCAGGCAATGGGGAAATGGGGCTCATGACCCTTCCTTTCACCCACACTTTGTTGTGCCTATATAGATTGTAATCTCTTTTGTGCAGGGACCATTTCTCACTCCATGTTTGCACATCACCGGCACGATGGGGCCCTGATCTCAGCAGAGGCCTCTAGGTGCTACTTTAATACAAATAATGACAAATAACTGTACAGTATCATTGACGCTCACACTGGGCCCGGAAGAACGGATTGTTAATTAAGAGGCTGGCTACAGTCTGTTGACCAGAAAGCGCTGCAGAACCATCTCTGCTGGCGGAACAGAGCAGATCTATGGAATGTCATCAAGGATTCAGTGCTCTGCTCTGTGAAGTGTAGACACCGAACTGCATGGGCCAAGATTTTCATTGACTTCCAATGGAACTTGTGCTCCTCAGTCACTCAGCTGCTTTTGAGAACCCCACCCTGACACCACCTGCTAGAACACAGCTCTACACGGCAACCCTGCCCCCTGGGGTCACTCACATCTCGAACCCATGCCCTGGCAAAAGCTGTGAGTGAACCGCCCTGAGCTTTGCGCTTGTCACTAACCCACAAGCCAGGCAGACTGGGGCTTCCCTCAGGGAGGTGCCTCGCAGCTTTAGGGTCCTGGCAGCGTGATAGTCCCCATTTGCTAGCCCTGGTTCTGAACCCGCAAGTACAGCTGTTCAGAACAGGACCCAAGTGGGTATTGCGTCCCCCCCTGCCAGGGTTTGTTTGGACCCTGATGAAGGCAAGAGCAGCTTAAGGGGCTGCCCTAACTTATGCCCTGGCCCTATACACACCCATCTCTCTCTCTGTGTCTCCTTATACACCCATCTAGCTAGCTAGCTATCCCCATCCACATCTATCTATCTAGCTAGCTATCCCCATCCACATCTATCTATCTATCTATCTATCTATCTATCTATCTATCTATCTATCTATCCCCATCCACCCCCTCTATCTATCTATCCCCATACACCCCCTCTATCTATCTATCTATCTATCTATCTATCTATCTATCTATCTATCTATCTATCTATCTATCCCCATACACCCCCTCTATCTATCTATCTATCTATCTATCTATCTATCTATCTATGGCCATATACCCCTATCTATCTATCTATCTATCTATCTATCTATCTATCTATCTATCTATCTATCTATCTATCTATCTATCTATCCCCATATACTCATCTATCTATCTATCTATCTATCTATCTATCTATCTATCTATCTATCCCCATCCACCCCCTCTATCTATCTATCCCCATACACCCCCTCTATCTATCTATCTATCTATCTATCTATCTATCTATCTATCTATCTATCTATCCCCATATACCCCTATCTATCTATCTATCTATCTATCTATCTATCTATCTATCTATCTATCTATCTATCCCCATCCACCCCATCTATCTATCTATCTATCCCCATACACCCCCTCTATCTATCTATCTATCTATCTATCTATCTATCTATCTATCTATCTATCTATCTATCTATCCCCACACCTCTTTCTCCTTCTCTCTCATTGTTGCTCTCGGTTCTTAAATTGTTGTTTATTCCCCCTCTGTGTCCGTCTCAGATGTTCAGACTCAGGGCTTTGTCCCTGTTCTCTGGTTTTAGATCGCAAAGCAGAGGAGCGGAGGGAAGCCTGGGCCCAGAGAGGGGTTTTGTGCTCAGCTCTGAACCCAGCCAGGCTCGTGCTCTTTCTGATTCCTCCCAGCCCTGGAATGAATTTGTTTCTATTCGCGGAACATTTTGAAAACAATTTGTTTTCAGGTGGACCCGGCATGATTATTCCCCCAGTTTGTCAGATTTGCCCAGGCACTGAAAGTCAGTGATTTGCCCGGCTGTAATTGTGAAGCAGAGATGCTCAGTAGGAACAGTTTGACCAGCACAGGAGGGTGTTTATCACAGAGATCCCAGCTGAAGGTGCAAAATTCAGATTGTTAATCATTCTCATCATTGGGGCAGCATCCCCGAGCCCGAGCCGTGGCTGAGGGCCCCACGGTGCTGGGCGCTGTACAAACACAGAAGAAAAAAGCCGTGCCCCTCACTCTGGCTGTAGCAGAGCACCTGGCCAAATGTTCCCCAATGTCTGGAGGCAGAAATGGCCCTTTCGCACCCAGGCTTGGTTCGGCCCATTCGCAACATCTGGATCCAGATGTCAGACGCCCTCCCAGCTCGGAGGAGGAACCGAATCTCTCGTGCGTCCGGGCCCCTCTCAGCTTCTGACATTAAACAAGGTCTTCTGGTTTTTTCTCCTGCCTTTTTGGATTCTGTCTCCCAGCGAAGCCAGACCCCAGACAAAGGCACCGACATGGAGCTCCAATGCCCTGTCATATCGACTGAGGAAATGTCAAATTGTGGGTGCAGCCACCTTCGTGACCCTCTGCCTCCTTCCCCCTCAATTGGTGCCAAGTACCTCCCAGCCTCCCTTCCTCCTCCCCCCCCCCCCCGGCTCCCCCCGCCCTCCTTGGGCTTTGTCAAAGCACATTTCCCAATTAGAGGATAAAAATATTCCATTCCTGACTCCACGCGCTATTGATTTTGCCTGTAGCTATGTCTCTGAGTGGGGGGGGGACCGACGCATGGGGGTAGAGAGAGGTGAAGGGCTGTAGGCAGCGAGTTCGTCTCCTTCCCACCTCCACCCCTTTATTATTATTGTTATTATTCATCATGTGAAAAGCACCTAGCCAAACTGGTTAGCCCAGCTGACCACCAATAGAGAACAGGCGATCGATACTTAATTGACACAGGCCGGGCAGCGGTGAGGAGGGATTGGAGCTGGGGGAGGTGGAGTGGGGGGGATTTGGAGAGGAGGCAGAAAGAAGGAACAAAAGGCAGGGAAAGGGAGGAGAGGAAAAGAGGGTGAGAGGAGTTATGAAAAATAAATCAAAGGGGACAGAGGAGGTGGGAAGGAGCGGGGAGGGGCAGAAAGAAAAGGGAGAGAAAAAGAATGTGACGGGGAATAAGAAAGAGAGAGACCAGGACAGAACCAAGGTTATTGTGGTGATACGTCTGACGGCAGCACCAGAGGTCCCAGCCAAGACTGAGGCCTCCTTGTGCTCCGCGTTGTAAGGTGGCAACATTGCAAGTGAAGGTGTGATTGGAGCTGGGCTATTCCCCCGCCACCCTCCAGCCCCGACGCCGGGTGCTTAGTATGATGTTTCCTGAGGCTGCTTTTCCGCCTTGCGCTCCAGGCATCCCGGCTCGGGCTATTGTGGAGAGCACCCCAGTGCCCTGCTCAGCACCTGATGCCCCCCAACAGGTGAAGTGCCCCCAAAGAGAGGAACCATGCTGCTGCCTGCCATGTCCGACCCCTTTGCTCTGTCCCTGCTGGGTAAGGCAGGCAGGGGGTGAAAGGGGCTGCCCTGGTGCTAATGTCCCTAGTGAAGAACTCCCTCCCTCCCTACAACCCATGGAGAACCGCTCACGCCTTCTGGGCCCACTTCTCCTCTCCCTGACTTCCCGCTGGTTACCCCTGACTGACAGCAGTGTGAGCCAATGGAGAGTCAGGGCCATTCTTGCGACATAGTTTAGCGAATGCCCCATGCCCTCCCAGCGCCGGACCACCCCCACGTGCCCCGGTGCTTCGCCAGAGTCAGCTCATTGTAAAGCCTGGGCAAACCTGGGCTTCAGACACCTCCCCAAAGGCAGCGCTTCTCTCCAGACCACGTTTGCGTCTCTCCCATCCAACCGCCTGGCTCATGTGTGCGCATTCACCCCACCTCCCGCAACACTCACCAGCTCCCTGGGCTACAGGATCCCCAGTCAGTCCCTCGGTAGGGAACCCATCCTGCTGTAACTAACGGGAAAGGAGGGCAGCAGAGGAGCTCTCATTGTACCCATTAGTATCCCGAAGGCACCAGCCTATCTTCAGTTTCTGTTGGTTCTTTTTGTCCCAACGTGTGTTACGTGCGCTGTATTAGGGCAGCAGGATGGCCTAGTGGTTTGGACACTAGCCTACGAGTTAAGAGACCCGGGGGTCAAGTCTCTGCTCACTGCAGAGTCTCTGTGTGACCTTGCCCACGTCACTTAGCCCCTCTGTGCCTCAGTTCCCCATCTGTACAATGGGGCTAAGGCCCCCTATGGCAATAGGGGGCCTTAGACATTGGGCCGTCCCTAGGGGGGTGCAGGGCCCGGAACATAGGCACCAAGTTTCTAATGTGCCGGGGGGTGCTCCCCACTGGCTCTGCCCAGGCCCTATCCCCTCTCCACCCCTTCCCCCAAGGCCCCAGCCCTGCCCTGCTTCTTCCCACCTCTGCTCCGCCCCCACCCCGCCCAGTTCCGCCCCCTCCCCCGAGAGTGCTGCGCCCTCGCTTCTCTCCCTTCCCCCCCAGCACCTCCTGACTCCGCAAAACATCTGATCCGTGGCAGGCGGTAGGCGCTGAGAGGGACGGGGAGGCGCTGATTGGTGGGGCAGGCGCTGGGGGGAGGGAGAGGTTCTGGTAGGGGGGCTCCTCCTCATCCCCCCCCGTCCCCCTGCCTCCCGCCTCACCTCCCCGCCCAGCTCCTCATGATTTTATCGAAGCATGGGGCCCCCCAAAGCACGGGGCCTGGGGCAGTCGCCCCAATTCACCATACCCAAGGGACGGCTCTGCTTAGACATTCAGGGTAAGCTTCATGCACCTTGCTAGTACCTAACCACAGACCACAGACTGGAACACTGACCATGAATGGAAAAACGGAGCTTTCCCCATGGTCTAGATGGCAAGTAGACTCGCTCCTACAGGAGTCGAACTGTGGCTCTTCAGCACCAAAGAGGCAACTGCAACCACTTGACCTAGGGGAGTAACACCGGCAGCAGTAGTAGGTTGTTATCCTCTATGTGACCAAGCTACTGCAGGGGACCACAACTCCATGCTTTACGTGTGTGTTATATAAGCTGTCCCCCCAAAGCATCAGCCTGTGATTCCCTGCAAAGCACTAATAGCACTTAAATAAATACTAGAGGCTTGCCCAGTCAAGTGATGACCTTTCCAGATCCTGCAATTGCTGGGATCATAGACAGAGACCCTGCAGAGTGTTTGCGTGGGGTAAGGCAGAGGGCTGGGAGAAGAGGCCGTATCATACAAGAGGAGTCTAGGCTGATGATGGCAGAATCTAGGACAAGGAGAAGCCGGCTGTTGATGTGTATCGATTAGTGGTGGGCACCCAAAGGTCTTGCCCTTTTCCAAACCTTCACTGGCCCCTTTGCACCTGGAAGGTTTGGCTTCAACGTCCATGAGAAGCCATTTTGGAGCTGGCCAGCCGGGCCCTAATGGCAGAAGGGCAGAATGGAGAGGAAAATGCGATATTGCTTTTGAGGAAAAGTTGGGGGAAGGAGTATTTTAGCCAGTATGGGAATTGGGGAGCCCAAATCCCATTGGGATTGAGTTCCTAACTCCCGTAGGCCCTTTCAAAATCCCAGCCTAGGTCTGAGGAGACAATCCCAGCTGGGAGTTCCAACATACAACAAGGACGCAATCGAAGCAGCCAGGATTTTCGACCTACCCACAGCACACGTCCAGCGCTAGAGACACCCGTTACCTAGGGCGAATAAGAAGGAGTGCGTTTCTCCTCAATGGACACCAGGGCTCTACGAGGCTATAGCTGGCAGAGGGAGGTTTGGAAGGACTGTTAGCAAGAGGAGGGGAAATGTTGTGCCACTTTGGGATTTGTTGCTCCGGGGATAGCTGGCCTGAGGGAGCCTGGAAGCCATGACACCTATTGCTCTACAAAGGAAAGGGAAGGAGGAGCCAGGAAACAGGAGACCCTTGCTGGGACTGGTTGCTGGTCTCTGTGTTACACCAGTCCATGGTGCCTCTCCCTTCTAGCCCTGCTAGGCTCTCTCAACCTTCCCAAGCAGCCGGCGCCACCAAGGAAAGGAGCCATTAGAGGGTTTGCAACCCAGACTCCTGGGTTCTTCTCTTGGCTGTGCCAGCCTCCTGCTCTGGGACCTGCTGCAAGGCACTTGCCCTCTTCACCCAGCCTGTGAAACGTGGATAATGTTTTCCTGCCTCACAAGTTGCAAGATTCAGCAGCCAGCCCTGCCAGCCCTCCCAGTTGGCTTCAAGGGGCATTTCCATGCATGGAAAGCCTGCAAGGTCAAAACAACTCTAAGGGGCACACTAGCTCACCAGTGGCCCTATTGCCTTGGCTCCCATGGCCAAGGCCAGCCGGGTTTGGGCAAAGCGTCTCGAGGCCTTTGGCTGCTTCCCAAAGTTGGGCAATACGAAAAGGACGATTCAACCCTGCGCGGCCACCAAAGTACTGCTCCAAATTGCCTCCTTCTTGCCAAGAAGCTCCCAAAGAGAGGCGTATCAGAGGCCAGGCATAAGTTCCACCCCATAGGCCATGGACCCGGGCGGATGGGAAGCAGCCGGACCCTTTTCCCATATGCGCTGCTGATTGCCTACGGACGGGAAAGGCAGATATATTTAGCTTCCCTTAGTGCAGGCCAGAAAGGCCACCGTGGGGGCGGGAAAATGGATCTTGGTAGTTTCTTTATTTATTTTATGGCCTCTTAAAGCTTTGCTGGCGTCCGAGCCTCACCAAGACTTGGGTTCCAACCTGGATCGGGGCAGGGAATCTCGGCTCGGGCTCTCCCCTGTCACTCTTGATCTATAACACGTCAGCCTTAAAAGGATCCTCTCCGTCTCCTTAAACAATATATTACCGCTGTCCATTATTCCCATTAATGCATAAAAAATCATTAGGCATTTCTATGGAGACCCATTGCCATAGACACAGGCTTCCAAATGCACTCCCGGCACTAAGCGGCCAAAGTAAACTGAAGGAGATTTCTGCGGTAATGCCCTCTCATTTCCCACCCCCCGCACAACCAACCCCTCCCCGAGCTCCCCTTTCTCTCTTCCCTCGATCAATTTTATGATGCCTGCCTGGGGTTCGTTAATGTTTCCGGAATGTCTCTCTGCTCTGTTTAAAAATTCTTAATTAAGCAAGGTTTTTTTGTTTACACTTGAACTAATTACACTTTAAAACCCGACAATAAAACATCAGCACTGGGCCATTAGGGCCCAATGAGGCCGGGCAATTCACGAGGAGATAGGATGGCTGGAGACGCAGCCACTCTGCCTAGCTTCGCTCAAGAGGATGCCCGCTTCTTAGCCCGGCTCCGGCAGATGAGAGGGACAATGGTGCAAGCGGCCAGATGTCCTCTTAAGCTCTTCTTCATTTCCTCCCGGATGCTCCCTTTCCCAGATAAGAGCCCAGCAAGTGGGTGGAAGGATTGATCCTTCCTCTGAAAAGGCCCATCTTTATTTATCACACATGAGTTCTCCGCAGCTAAACCCCTGCTCTTCCAGGTAAGAGCAGAGGGACCGGTCAGCCCGGCGCCACGGGATTAAATCAGTCTAGGAAATCAAGGCTTGGAGAGCAAGACCATTCCGGCTGTAGAATCGTCTCCCAAAAGGAAGGGCCGGAAACCCCACTGCTTGGGACGTTTCAGACTGGGCTGGACAGAGCGTTAGGGAATGATCCCTCACTGGCTGAAGAGTGGGGGAATGGATGAGATGACAGTCAATAGAGCTTTTCTACTGCCAGTGTCAAAGAAACGCACCATGGCCTGGCAGTTAGGGTACCTGACGGGGAGTCAGGAGACCTCGGCCTCTCAGTGACCTGTGGTAAGTCACTTTTCTTCACATCCTTTGTTGGCCTTGGGTATTTAATCATGAGTTCTCTGGGGTAGGGCCTGTCGGTGCAGTTGGGCCCATGATCTGGCCGGCTAGGTGCTACTGTTAATGCTGCTGCCCCTTTTCCCAAATGTCTCCTTGTATCTCCTCCAGGGTGATTATGGGGCAGAGGAGTGGAGGTGTTGGCAGGAGATGTGCAGTCAGTGGTTGCAGGGCATCAGTTATCTTTCACCCCCAACACCCCGGTGCCTGCTCCTGAAAACCCCCTTGAATTCCGTGGTGGAGGAACTGCCAGTCTGTGGTGGCTCATCTGTCATTGGCAGAGCTGTTGACCTTCAGACGAATAACCACGGGGATGGCATCTCATGTCATCCTTCTCCAGCGGGAGGTGACTTGCATCCAAGGGCAGGGATGTTTGTCTGAGCTGGTTCCTAACGTGCTGCCCCTCCTGGGTGCCTCCCAATGCTCTCAGCTGTAACCTCGCCTTCCCAGCGCTGATGCCACACAAATAGCTCTGGGGAAGAAGGGAGCGTCCGCTTACTGGTTCATTTGATGGGTCTGACAGCCCTGTATACTCTGTTGACGCAGCCTGGGCAGGAGCAGGGTAAGTTTCCCCCATCTCCTACCTAGCCAACCTGCCTTGACCCTGCCCTGGCAGGACCACCTCAATTCAGCCTCCACTGGCCTGCTCCTTGCTGGGCCTCTCTGCTGAGACTGCCAACACCATGGGGTTGGGGGGGGGATCTGTGCCCCCCATGTTGGTGGATTTTATGACCTTCACCATGAGGGGCTGGCTCGAGACCCACCAAACTCATTACACCCACCAGCCTCCATGTGATGACACTGAGCTGGCCAGCTATGACCATCTCACCCTCTAGTGGCTGGGGTGGTGCTGCGCCGGAATATTATGCAATGTTTTCCTGTAGCACGTGCGCTGGAGCTCCTGCATTCGGTTCCGTGGATGGATCTCCTCCGGAGTGGACAGAAATTAATGTTCTTGAGGTCGAGTCATCTGGTCTCCTCTCCCGCTCCCCACTTTTAAGAGGCCATCCACCTGATGTTTTGATTTTGGAATCGTCATAGTTTTCAGGGCTTAGCTGGGGAGCAGAGGGAAAGTCTGAGAAGAGCTGCCATACTGGGTCAGACCAAAGTCCATCTAGCCCAGTATCCTGTCTCCAACAGGGCCAGTACCAGAACTTCCGGGGGAGTGTGCAGAACAGGGAAGTTGGAGTGATCCACCCCGTCTTCCCCTCTCAGCTTCTGGCAGTCAGATGGTCACTGCAAGCATGGGGTTGCATCCCTGGCCATCTTGGCTAATAGCCACTGATGATCTACCCTCCATGAACTTACCCAGTTCTTTTTTGAACCCAGTTATACTTTTGGCCTTCACAACATCCCCTGGCAATGAGTTCCACAGGTTCATTGTGCATTTTGTATTGTGGGAAAGGGTAAATAACACTTCTCTAGTCACCTTTTCCACATCCTTTATGATTTTATAGACCTCTATCATATCCCCGCCCCCTTCGTCATCTCTTTTCTAAGATGAAGAGCCCTAAACTTTGTAGTTTCTCCTCATCCAGAAGCCATTCCATAGCCGTGATCATCTTTGTTGCCCTTCTCTGAACCTTTTCCAGTCCCGTTATATCCTTTTTGAGATTGGGTGACCAGGACTGAACATAGTATTCAAAGTGTGGGCGTGCCATGGTTTATATAGTGGCATTATGATATTTTCTGTTTTATTTTCTATCCCTTCCTAATAGTTCCTAACATTCTGGTAGCTTTTTTGAATGCTGCTGCCCACTGAGATGAAGTTTTCAGAGAACTATCCATGGTGACTCCTAGATCTCCTTTTTGAGTAGTAACAGATAATTTAGACCCCAACATTATATCTGTGTAGTTGGGATTATTTTTTGCAATGTGCATTACTTTGCATTCATCAAAGCTGAATTTCATCTGCCATTGTGTTGCCCAGTCATCAAGTTTTGTGAGATCTCTTTGTAACGCTTCACAGTCACCTTTGGACTTAACTCTCTTGAGTAATTTTGTATCACCTGCAAACTTTGCCACTTCACTGTTCACTCCCTTTTCCAGGTCAGTAACGAACATGTTAAACAGCACAAGGCCCAGTTCAGATCCTTGGGGGATGGGGGTGCTGCTGTTTACCTCTTTCCAGTGTGAAAATGGAAAGCTTCACAGGAAAGGCCATCTTTTTGTCTAAATATTTCAAGTTTTGTCAAGAAACAAAAAGCCCCTAAAACCTGAGAATGTTTCAGTTTGGGGCCAATTTTTTCAGTTTTCGATGAAAACCTGAAACATTCTGAAGAAAAATGCATTCTCGCCTTTTGTTCACTTCTTCCCTTCTCTGTGCTCAGTTCTCATGTGTCAGGCCCAGGGCAGGGTCCTCTAACAGGCAGGAGAGGAACATGGCCAGGCTGAGACAATTGTTTACAGACCTGCACCAAGCAGACTATCTGTGCTCAAATAACAACCCTCAGCACCTCTGACCAGTGGCTCTCAGAGCACTGTATGAATGTGGGCAAGTCATTCTCCTCATTGTACAGGTGGAGAAACTGAGGCACAGAGCGGGGAAGTGACTTGCCCAAGGTCACACAGTAGGTCAGGAATAGAACCCAGAAGTGCTGGCTTTCAGCCTCCCCCCCCTTGTTCTAACCACTACACCATTCCTACCCTTTGTTTACTATATTTTAACCAGTTACTGATCCATGAGAGGATCTTCCCTTTTATCCCAGTCACTACTTAGTTCCCTTAAGAGCCTTTGGGAGGGACCTTGTCAAAGTCTTTCTGAAAATCCAAGTACACTATATCCACTGGATCACAACATGCTTGTTGACACCTTCAAAAAATTCTAATAGATTAGTGAGGCATGTTTTCCCTTTGCAAAAGCCATGTTGATTCTTCCCCAACAAACCGTGTTTATCTATGTGTCTGATAATTCTGTTCTTCCCTTCCCTGTGTCCCTCATTCACTCTCTGCTGCCTTACCCTAGCCCAGGGGTCGGCAACCTTTCAGATGTGGTGTGCCGAGTCTTCATTTATTTACTCTAATTTAAGGTTTCGCTTGCCAATAATACATTTTAACGTTTTTAGAAGGTCTCTCTCTATAAGTCTATAAATATATAACTAAACTATTGTTGTATGTAAAGTAAATAAGGTTTTTAAAATATTTAAGAAGCTTCATTTAAAATTAAATTAAAATGCAGAGCCCCCCGGACTGGTGGCCAGGACCCGGGCAGCGTGAGTGCCCCTGAAAATCAGCTCACGTGCCGCCTTCGGCACACGTGCCATAGAATGTCTACCCCTGCCCTAGCCCTAACCCTAACCCTAACCTATGAGAACCAAACCCCTGAAACCAACCAATATGATTGTTGGCCTGTTTCCTTGTTTCACACTTGGATTCTCCACATGGACTAACAGGGCTGCCTCCTGTGGGTAAGGACTGCAAGGATAGGGATGTAGGTGCGTGGGAGAGAAGGGAATTTGCCACTTTGTTCCTCAGTTTCCCATCTGTAAAATGGAGCTAATAGCATTTGCCTACCTCACAGGCTGCTCCCTCAGCTCAGAGGCTACATCAGTGACTGCAAAGCATGTTGGTCCCTCAGGCACAATCAACAACAGGTGTTAAGCATAACGTGCTCCTTTCATTTGACCCTCTGATCTCTAGGGGTTCCTCCATCCCTATGTGATGTATGACCCATCCATAGGAGCAAACTCTCTGGATCCCATGCTTGGTCAGGCTGTGAGCTCAGATTCACAGGTGTGACTCCAAAGCAACAGTGCTCATTCTAGGGGAGTCACTCCCAATTTACACCCCCATCTCTGAGATCAGGATCTGGCCAACCCTGTGTATAAGAACCTGGCACCATACGGAGTGTTGCTAGCTACCCCTGTATATGACAGCAAGGTAACTTTGACCAGGTGTTAAAATTTAAATTTTAAATTTAAAAATTTATTTATTTAATTTAATTTAAGGTGGTCACATAGCCCTGGGAAGGTGTGTATTGTGCACACACACACACACACATACACACACCAGCTGCCCAACACTCCCCAGCTAAACACAGCTGCCTTGCTGGAACTCAGGTGCGGGGCAGAGGAGCATTGCGTGTCCCTGCTTAGGGGGAGGGAACAGATTCAGTTTACAAGGCCGGCATCCTCCCAGCAGAGACCTGTAGCCACAGCAGATCAGCTGGGCTGGAATTTTCCTCAGCCGGAAGCCCCCGGGACTGTGAGTCGTGTCTCCGATCAGGGCATGGTCAAATCCAGCCTCACTCCCGCTCTGTCGGCCGTATTCCTGTGGATGAGAATGCTCCCAGGGCTATGACTTGAACCAGCAGGGAGTAGGGGCTAGTGCAGAGGGGCACTGGGCCAGCATACAGCTGTGGGGTTGCAGGGTTCTGCTGGCCACGGCCCCTTCCTGCTGCCTCACCCCCTGGGGGACTGGCAGTGCCAGCCTACTCCAGTCTGACCTTATGGCGCTCCCTGGTGCAACATTTCCCAGGCAGAGGCTTCATCCAAGACCAACCTGCTGGATGCTCCCAGCTCTCACCGCGCCAGTTCAGTGCCCACGGCGTGTCCTGTGACCAGTCCTGTGTCCTGTGACCAGTGTCCCAGTGCCCTGCAATTCTAAGCAGCGGCCCTCACTGGCACCAGCCCACCAGGTGCTCCACGTCTCTCCACATCGATTCATGGCGCCCCACTAGGCCGGCTGTGTGCTCATGAAATTTGCTCTGACCAGCCTGACTGATGCCCCTGGCTCCTTTGGGTCAGCTCTGTGCAGGTTGCCAACAAGGGAGCCAGTGGTGAGGATGGTATTTGTGATGGGACTTCCGGGGCAGAGTCATTTCCTGCCATGTTAGCACACTTGCCCATCCCGGAAATATAGGGTCATTTAGTGACACCGGGGCACACCTGGCCTGGGGGGGTGGGAGCCGCCGGTGTGGGCGGGGATGGATCCATGGCTCAGTTCCACCCTCATTCCCAGGACTAGTTTGCTGCAGACAACGGTGCAGGGCCATTGGAATCATAGAATTGTAGGACTGGAAGGGACCTCGAGAGGTCAGCTAGTCCAGTTGCCTGCACTCATGGCAGGACTCAGTATTATCTCCATCCCTGACAGGTATTTGTCTAACCTAATCTTAAAAATCTCCAGTGATGGAGATTCCACAACCTCCCTAGGCAATTTATTCCAGTGCTTCACCACCCTGACAGTTGGGAAGTTTTTCCAACCTAAACCTCCCTTGCTGCAGTTTAAGCCCATTGCTTCTTGTCCTGTCCTCAGCCATTAAAAACATTTTTTCTCCCTCCTTCTTGTAACAACCTTTACATACCTTCCTTCCCCAGGTCCCCGCCCCAGCTCCCCAGCCCACCTCGCATCCTAGCCATCACAGAGGCACAGTGCAGAGCCTTGCAAAGCCATAAACATGAGGGATGTGAAGGGAAATGTGCCGCCAGGCCTTCTCGAGCCGGTGGGAGGAGGGATATGGATGGGGGGGCGGGGGGGGGGAGAAACTCGAGCATGTTTTTCCAGCAGGGCCCCTCCTGGGCTGATTGACTCAAATCGTATTGATCCTGCTGTTACCGGGACATTTTATTTGCTGCCCAGGGGATGGTGAGAAAGGCTCTGGGAGGGGGGGAAAAAATACCAAGAGGAGGAGGAAATCCAAAGGTCGGCGTTTTCCCTCCCCTCGTTGCACTCTGAAAAGGCACCGGAAAATGTCCCCTCCCGCCTGCACCGAGATCTCTGCTCAGCAAGCCAGGGGCGAGCGGTAGCTGCGGAGAGGGCCCGTGCTGCAGACAGCAGACCCCCACCCCCCAACACTGGAGAGCTATAGAGTAACGCAGCCCCTCCTCACACAGCGGGCCAGAGCATTGCCTGGGGTAAAGGGAGCGGCTCCATTGACTTCCCTGCAGCTCTGCTGATTTTCACCAGCTGGGGATCTGTCCCTCAAAGGGGAGATTATCTCCTTCCCCACCAGCCGCACAGTTCTGTCTTTCTGTCTCTTATTTTCGGAAATGATTATTTCGGAAGGAATCATGGGGGCGCAGGTGCCTAGTAGTTAGAGCAGGTGTCCTAGGACTAGTCCCAGCTCCGCCCCATCTCACAGTGTGCTGTTGAACAAGTCCCTTCCCCATTCCATGCCTTAGTTTCCCCGTCAATAAAATGGGGATAATGATAATGACCTGCCTCCCAGAGGCAGTGGGCTCCGTCTGAGCCCCTTCAACCTGCCCCACAGCCTCCCCCTGCCATGTCTGAAGCGCAGGTTGCCATTTACATGGTGGTTCTGTGACAGATACATAGGGATGTGAATGAGAGCCATCAAACTCATTCCACTTGTGACCTAGTATGGGACTTGACCCATTAATGCAACCGGCAACTCCGTTCTTCCCCAATCCACCATCCTCAACCTTTCAGCAATTCCAGTCCCGGGCCTGCATTGAGCAGATCTCACCAACGGGGCAAACTCCTGCCCTTCTACCCCTTGCCCTGTGCTTGCCTTGCACAGGGCAAGGGGGACCTCCGCGACCTCTGGAACTGGCATCCCGTCTCGCTCCTCAGCACAGACTACGAGGTCGTAGCAAAGGCCATCTCGCTGTGGCTCGGGTCCATGCTGGTGGACATGGTCCATCCCGACCAGAGCTACACCGTCCCGGGCTGCACCATCTTCGATAATTTGTATTTGGTCCGGGACCTCTTGGAGCTCAGGTGTAGGGATGGTTTGTCGTTCGCCCTCCTGTCCCTGGACCAGGAGAAGGCGTTCGACAGGATGGACCACGGGTATCTCCTGGGCACTCTTCGGGCCCCAGTTCATGGATCTTCTACAGGTACCGTACACCTCCGCGGAGTGTTTGGCCAGGCTCAACTGGACCCTGACCGAGCCGCTCAGCTTCGGGCAGGGGGTGTGTCAGGGGTCTCTGCTGTCGGGCCAGCTGTATACTCGGAGGTTGACGGGGTTGGTGCTCTGGGAGCCGGAGCTGCGGCTGTACACCGACAATGTGCTCCTCATGGTCCAGGACCCGGGCGACCTGGTGCAGGTGGAGGCCTGCCAAGCTGTGTACTCAGCGGCCTCTTCCACCTGGGTCAACTGGGTCAAGAGCTCTGGCCTCATAGTCGGGGACGGGTGGCAGACGGGCTCCTTTCAAGCCATTCGGGGGAGCGCCAGTCCACTGCTCTATCTCAGCGTTTACCTTTCCGCCACGCATCCTTCTCCGCCGGAGAACTGGCAGGGTTTGGAGGCCAGGGTAGGTGAGCGGCTGCGGAGATGGACGGGACTGCTCCAGTGCCTCTCCCTGCGGGGGAGGGCGCTGGTGCTCAACCATCTAGTCCTGTCCATGCTCCGGCCCCTGCTCAACACCCTGAGCCCGGCCCCAGGGCTCCCTGCCTGGCTCCAGAGGGTAGCCCTGGAGTTCTTCTGGCCAGGACTGCACTGGGTCTCTGCAGGGGTCCTGAGTCTTCCCCTGGAGGAGGGAGGACAGGGCCTGGTCTGCGTCCGCAGCCAGGCCCATGTCTTCGGCCTCCAGGCCCTGCAGAGACTCCTTTACGGTGCAGGTAGTCAGGTGTGGAGCACGTTGCCACACGCCTTCCTCTGCCCGCCACCTCCGAGGGCTCCGATACGCCCAGCAGCTCTTTTTTCTCCACCCGAGGGGTCTTCCGTGAGACCTCTCTGAGCTGCCGGTCCTCTACCAGGACCTCCTCCAGACCTGGAAGCAGTTCTCAGCGACCAGGTCCATTGTGGCCTCCGAGGGGGCAGACCTCCTCATGGAGCCCCTGCTACACAACCCCCACCTTCGTGTGCAGGTGGTGGAGTCCCCCTTGGTCCGCCGGAGGTTGTCCTGGCACAAACCACCAGAATAGGAGACCTCCTGGACTACGACAGGGAGGACTGGGTGGACCCCCGAGCTCTCGGTCGGAGTATGGGGCTCTCCACCCTTCTGACCCCCCTGCGCGTACTCCAGGAGGTGGGGGCAGCCTTGTCACCCACTTCTCGGGTTTTCCTTGAATGGGTCCTGCGAGAGGATGCTCCCCACCCACCCCTCACCCCAAGCCCTCTGGACCTTTTCATCGGGCCCCTGTCCCACAAGCCCTCCGGCCCCCTCCCTTCCACAATCCAAGCCATCTGCGTGCCCTGCAGCCAGTTCGCTTCCGAACCACACCTAGGAAACAACTCTACACTCTTGTGCTCCACACGTTTCATTTCCTCACCCTCATGTCCTGCCCTGATACCAAATGGCGGGATTATCTACCACCTGTGGAGGGTGAGGAACCCCGGGGGGCCAGCCTCTATTCCACCCTGGTCCCACGGCCCGCCGGGGATATTGGTTGGCAGCTCCTCCATGGAGCTGTGAGCACAGGCATGTACCTGGCGCGGTTCACCCCCATCCCTGACGCCTGCCCCTTTTGCAGCGTGAGGGAGAACCTGGCACACACTTATCTCGAATGCGCCAGGTTGCAGACCCTATTCCGGATCCTCCAGAACCTCCTCCATGAGACCCCCCTCGTCAACCTCCTCCTGGCCCTGGCCAAAGTGGCCGTTTTCAACATCCTCTGGGTGGCGTCCGCTGGCTCCCTAGACACCTTTGAGGAGCAGTGGGCGCTGTCCAGGGTTCTCTGCTCGGTGTCCCCCTCTGGATCCCTAGTTTTGAACCTGTGACCTTCACTCCTGACCCTGTGATTCATTAGTTGTCCCCCGTATTCGGCTGGTTCCTGAATCCAGTGGTCCCCCCTGCAAGGCTGTGGGAGGGGCCTTTAGACATGGATTCCCAATAAGGCCCTTCTATCGAGATGGTACCAGATTGAGGCCAGCCAATTCATTGCACCTATGACCCTTTTGGGCTGCAACATGTGGGCTGGAGCAAAAGGCTCGTTGGTAGAGGAGGGAGACTGATGGATTTTTCAGTTTGCGGCAATTCTGGAAAAAATGTTTTGGGTCAAACCACAAACAAAAATTTTCCAATTTTCCAGTGAATCGAAAAACAATTGTTTTGGACCAAATGAAATGTTTCGATTTAGGATGATTTTTTTAATGTGTTTGATTGTTTTTTTTTTTTTTAAACAAAATTAAAGACAAATTGGAATCAAAGAGTTGTTTCGAACTGACCAGTCGAAATGTTTGGTTTTTAAAATGGCGGCATCGAACATTTTGAGTCTGTTTCAGCATTTGTGTGTTTGCTTGTTTGCCGTATGGACCGAAACATTTCGGCAAAACTGGCACCAAGTCACAAAACGTTTCGGTGTCTCCCAATGCGCATTTTCAGCAGGAAAAAAAATCGGCTGAAAAATTTCCCACCACTCTGCTAGTCTGATGCATGGAGTTTGAAGACATCTGGAGTATCCCGCATCAGCATCACTTAGGAATGGGGGAATGAAACGATGCCTTTATTTTTTTATTTCTTCCCAGACACCCTCATCCAAGTCAGGATGTCCCCTGAATTCTGGACAGTGTGGAGGGTGGGGAGGAACCGGCATCCGACAGAACGAATTCCCCTCACTGGACCCCTCCGGACACACAAACCCACTATATTTGCAGGAGAAAGTGAATCAGGAAGTGTTATTTACATTTTCACAGACTACAAGAACAAGGGGTCACCCAGTGAAATTAACAGGAGGCAGGTTTAAAACAAAACTAAGGAAGTATTTCTTCACCCAACACACAGTCAACCTGTGGAACTCATTGCCAGGGGATGTTGTGAAGGACAAAAGTATAACTGGGTTAAAAAAAGAATTAGATCAGTTCATGGAGGATAGGTCCATCAATGGCTGTTAGCCAAGATGGTCAGGGATGCAACCCCATGCTCTGGGTGTCCCTAAACCTCTGACTGCCAGAAGCTGGGACTGGACGACGGGATAGATCACTCAATAAATTGCCCTGTTCTGTTCATTCCCTCTGAAGCACCTGGCATTGGCCACTGTCAGAGACAGGATACTGAGCAAGATGGACCATTGGTCTGACCCAGTTCGGATGTTCTTATGGTCTTCCCAAGCCCCTGCCTGAGCTAAATCCAGACATTAATGAAATACAGAACAGGCCTTCGGGGCAGAGGGGACGGCAGAATTCTGGCCGGCTCCTGCTTGTGGCTATGAGAGAGGGGGAGACAGAGAGATTTTCTTATCCAGGGAGTAAATTATTCAGCCCTCCCCCTGGAGTAGGTTAATCCATGTCACTTAGTCTCAGTAAAGATCCTGGGCTCCAGGGCTGGGTCACGGCTCAAAGCCCAGCTCTGCGGGGATGGAACTGCAGCATGGCCTTCGGGCAGGTGAGCAAAGCAGGGAGCCCTGTGTCCGCGGTTACCCTGCGCCCTCTGCAGCGGCCCGGTGCAGTGAACCCAGTTCTGCTGCCCAGCTGCCAGGGGATGGGCAGGGACCAGGTGGGAGCACATCTTGTGGGCAGCGCTGAGGGACAGACACACAGCCTGCACCAGTCTTGGGCTTCCCGGTGGAAGGGCTGGTCTCTGCCCCTGCCTGGCACAGTCCCTGGGGACCGTTCCCTGGCAGGCTGGCATGAGCTCAGAGAGCTCTTGCTGCCCCTTTTCATACCAAAGAGCTGGTTTCATTCCCACACCCTCCCCAGCCCCCGCCCTCCCCTTTCCCCCTTCCAGGGCCGGCGCTAGGATTTTTGCCGCCCAAAGCAAAAACAATTTTGGCCGCCCCCCCGTTTTTTAATTACCCCACCCCCGGCCCCGCCTCAACTCCGCCCCTTCCCCAAATCCCCAGTCCTGCCTCCTCCCCCCAGGCTCTCAAGTCTGGGAGGGAGGGAGGGAGGGGGAGAAGCGGCACCCGCGCCGCCGCCACTCGGAGTCTCCCCCTCCCTCCCAGGTTTGAGAGCCTGGGAGGGAGGGGGAGACCCCGAGCGGCCGCGGCGCGCGAAACAGCTGATTCGCGCGCCGCTGCTCCCCCTCCCTCCCAGGCTTGAGAGCCTGGGAGGGAGGGAGAGTAGTGCCGCGTGAATCAGCTGTTTCGCGCGCCATGGCGCGCAAGCGGCAGCAGCAGCGGAGGTGAGCTAGGGCGGCCGGGGCACATTTTTAGGGGCGGCATTCTGGCGCCGGCCATGCCGCCCCTAAAAATGTGCCGCCCCAAGCACCAGCTTGTTTTGCTGGTGCCTAGAGCCGGCCCTGCCCCCTTCACCCACACCCAGTGTCTTGCTCTTGAGTGGTGCATGGCTGGCCTGGAGCAACAGCAGCTCCTGGAGGCTGGCTGGCTCTTCAGCTGCTCTCCCGGAGTGCCACTCCCGCCTTGCTTCCCCTCACTGCTGGGGAGACACACAGGCCCTGCCTGTGGCCCGATCAGCCACTCTGAGTCCTGACAAACTCGTCCCAACTTCAGGCTGTTCAGGAGGTTGCTTTTAGCTGCCTCCTGGGCCACAGGCTGACAGCACAGCTGCAAAAGATGCCGCCTTGGCTGGCTAAGCCGGATCCTTATTAAACAGACGGCAAAAGGAGAGAGAGGGGGCAGAGAAGAAATAAGGCAGGGAAGGAAAAGGACCCACTAGGAGGGGGTGGCAGGGGGAACCCCAGCCTCCCATCCCAGGTGCTGGTTAGGATTTAGCAGGTGACAATGTCAGCTGGGTCTCTCTCTCGGGCCCTGTCTGGTCAGGAGATAAAGGCCCAACCGTGTCCCCAGGGATCCCAGGGCCACACGAGCTGGTGGCGGTGCCAGCCCCGAAACGGTGCCAGTCCAGGCAGGAAGGGCGTGAGGACCAACACGGACCAGCTCACAGGAGCTGTCTGGGTCGCAGAGGCTGGTCCTGGCTGGCGCTGCAGCTCCTCGCTGGCTAAGAGAGTGAGAAAAAGGGAGGGGCACTCAGGGGCAAGAGCAAAGAAACCCTTCACTTCGCGCCCCACAAGGGCTTTTCCAGGTCAGCCTGCTTCTTCCTCTGCTCTGGTGAAACAGCTCCGGCACTGATCAGAACACCTCACCAGCACTTACCCTCATCACACCCCAGTGAGGCCAGGCAACGCTGGTATCCCCATTGTGGGAAACTGAGGCACGGAACAGCTAAGTGACTTGCCCAAGGTCCCGCAAGAAGTGTGTAGCAGAGCAGGGGACTGAACCCGCAGCTCCCTACCCCTAAACGCTGCACCACCCTTAATTGCATCCTTGCCCTTTTACCTGTTCTCTTTAATTTGTGTCTTTTTCTTTCACCTGTTTCCAGCTTGCCCAACACGTCAATATCCATTCTCCTTTTACTTTTCCTCCTCTGCATCTCTCTCTCCTCCTCCCCGTCTGTCTCCTTCCTTCTTTCCCTTTCCATAGCCTACCCTAGATCGTCAGCCCCCATCTCCCAAGTCCCCCTCCCGCCCCCCCCCCCCCAAGCCTCGGCCTGACAGCCCAGTTAATGCGATATGAATGGCATGAATAAATCGCGGCTGCCTTCGGCAATGGGACACCCTGGAGAGGATGCGCTGGCAGGTTTATTTTGTTCAAGTGCCCAAAGGCGCCTCGGCAGGAACACAGAATCTGCATCAGCTGGGGGCAGGGAGGGAGAGCGGTCCTTCTCCCCCACCCCCAGCTTGTCACCCCCTGCCACCCGCAGCCCCCACACTGAACCCCGCCCGTAAAGTCTGGCCCAGCTGATTCTCCTCTGGCTCCTTCACCTGGCTCCTTCCCCCCCCCCACCCTCCCGGACACACAGAGAGACACCGAGGCCCCTTGGGAATACGCCGCGAGGGTCAAGGGGCAGCAGCGGCTGTTAGAAGAAGGGGAGATGGCTGGGCTCCAGATCCACTGCAAAAGGTTGGATTCTCTGTAACCTCAAGTCTTTAAATCAAGGCTTGAGGTCGTCAGTAACTCAGCCAGCGGTTCTGGGCCCCAGGACCTCCCTCCCTGCTGGGCAGAAGCCAAAGGCGCCGGAGGTGTGTGGGGGGGGAGATGCCATGTGCCCCCTCCTGATTTTTGCCAGGATTTGCTGGCCCTGCTCGGTCACATGGTGCTGCCGGACCCCCTCCCTTCACCGAAGCTGCACCAGGCGTCTCTGGCAGAAGCCCCTAGCCCCACCAGCCCACCGCAGGGAAGAAGCCCTGAGCTTTCCCCCCGCTCCCCCAGTCTGGTAGGCAGAGAATGGGGAGGGTGGGAGGTTCCCACACAAGCCGCAGTTTGGCCACCCCTGGACTAGGTGATCACGATGGTCCCTTCTGGCCTGGAAGGCTTTGGGATCTCCGAGGTCTGGCTGCCTGGGTTTCCTTTGGCCCCATTTCTCTCCCGGTCTACTCGCCCGCTCCCTCCTCCAGGCCGCTGCTCTGGCTGGGTCCCGGCAGCTGCTGCAATACAGTGAGCACTGGGCGAGGGCTCACCCACCATTTAAAGGGATACCGCCCGATTCCTACACATGGCAAGGGCTTCCGGGCATGTCCCAGCAACTGGAACTGCTGCTACGGCAACGTCCTTCCTGGATAGGAGTCACTCATAGCCTGCGCTGGACGCGACCTTCTCGGCTGCATTTCCCCTTGGGGCTTTGAGCTCCGACATGCAGCGTCTCCGGGGTCAGGAGGGCAGGAAAAAGCCCCCCGCAGGTGTGCTCGGAAGGAGCGATCCAGCCCCTGCCCAGACGCATTCATTTAACCCTCCCCTCCTGCCCCCTGCTATTCTAACCCTGGTCTCCCTCCCAACACACAGCCCTGCTGAAGTCCCTCACTCCCAGCCCACAGCCCCCTCTGCCATTCCAGGCCCGGCATCCAATACGCAATGCCCAATATTTCAGTGCTGATGGGAAAACCATCCAAGCTTGAGAGGAGACATACCCCATGGCGTCCTCCACACCAGTGGGCGAGGAACATCGCTGCTCTGGTTGCGTTTCACACCCACTTGGCCCGAGCGGAAGTGACTTGCACAAGGGCGATGGGGGCTCAAGCCCTGTGGCTGCAAAACTTCGGGGAAATGTTCCCATCGTCCAAAAATTACTAAGCCCTGCCCCCGCCAATGCTTCGAGTGATGGGGGCGGGGGGAATGGCCTGGAAAGTCAAAAAGCGGCAAAGGGGCCCCCCTGTGACTCCCCCTAATGGTAAACTAGGGAGTCTGCCCACTTCTCATGTAAGGAATGAAGCATTGACTGGCTCCTCCTGTTCTCCTGTGATAAGCAAATCCCGGTGGGACACCCCCCCCCGCGATGAGAAACGCCCCCATCCCGCTGCCGGACCAGCATCCCTGCTCTCCGGTCGTGCCAATTCGGCGGGCCAGCAGAGCGCGCTCTACTTGGACAGGGGAAGCTTAAAAAGGAGAAGCAGGCCACGAATTGGGAAGGCAGCGGGGAGGGGAGTTTGCCCAAGAAGAGAGGCTGCTAGGGAGCCCAGACGCCAGGGCAGCCCAGCCCAAGGCAGTGACTGGTCTTCCCCTCCCCCCTGCATCCCCGGTTTAGGGCAGACAGACACTGCGGCCCAGAAAGGGGCTCTGGATGGCCACTCTCCACCAGGGTCCCGTAGCTGGACCTGAGGAGCATGTTCTGCCCATGTTCTGCCCTGAGGCCCCGTCCTCCCTCCCACTCTGCCCTGAAGCTCTTTGGGGCTCACTCAGCTCCAGCTGGCGGCCTGGAGCTCAGTGCTCGGCCCGGCCCGGCTGGGGCATGCAGGCCGGGGCTCCTCCGGCCCCTCAGGGAGCCCTCGGGGCTCCGGTGGGAGGAACGTCAGGCTAAGGGGTGGGCCCGGTGGGCTAGCCTCCCTGAAGGGGGGGTTCACCCGCTGCCCATGCGGCCGAGCCCACTGGACAGCCGGCCTGGGCGTTATCAGCCGGCTGCTTACGCTCAGCAGCAGGCCAGCTGTGAAAACTGTGGACTGTTGAAATCTGTAGCAAGCCACCTAGCACTCCTGCCCGTGGGGATTGACGGATACACTGGCCGCCCATTGAAGGCACATGGCATTCGTTTTTCATCGTGTTACGTCCTTTGCTCGCCCAAACCCAGTTCCGAATACGGGCCTCTCTGCACACCCGCAGTGACTCGACTACCCTACGGCTGCCCGGCCTGGAACACCCAAAAGGGCAGTTCTTTGCAACTGAAAGCCCACTGCTTTCTTTGCCTTGCATCACTGTGCGGGATGCGCCAGTCGGGAGCTCTCGAGCAGAGGGGAAAGGACCTTTCAACGCTCGTTATCCCGATGCAAGACCCAGCACGGGGGCTGGCTTGGGCTCGGGGTTGTTGTTTTTTTCTTTCAATTCTTCTCATAAATGTCTTTCCACATCAAGGCCTCGAGGCGAATTGGAGCTACTGGAAATGCAGGGCGGGGTTTGCTCTTCAGGGAGAAGGGTCTGAGGAAGCGGCGATGCTGGAGGGAAAGGACCTAGAGTGTCTGAAAACTCGCTTCCCGTCAGCAGTCAGGCGAGGTTAGCAGCAGACGCATTATAGGGCCCGCTGGGGCCGAGCCGGGAGAGGGGCTGACAACCAGGGGAAGGGGAGATGGGGGCTCAAGAACTGATCTGATGGAGGGAAAGGGACCAATTCCCCTCCCCTCCTCTGTGTGAGCGCCGGGGATTGAGTGGTTAGTGCTATACATCTATGGCTCTCTGGGGCTGGCACGCCCGGAGAGATCTCCCCCTGCTGACTATTGCGCTGAGGGTGGAGGGCTGGCACTTCTCGGGCTTTTGTGATCATACCAGCTGGCTCGGATCGGTGGCTCGGGCACTTCTCGGGGCACGGTGTCCTGGTGTCTGTGCCAGGCAGTTGGGCATTTCCCAGGGCCTCAGCATCCTCTTGACCATGGTGCCAAGTGGCTTGACTTGCCGGGAGCCCAGGATAATTGCACCAGTGCTGTTTGGATGAGCAGGGACTGTGCCCATGGATCAGCTGGTGGAGGCTCCGTGTCTGGCCGCAAGCACCCAGAGGCCAGCCGGGCATTCCAGCAGCTGGCAGCAGGCTGAGTGGCGCGGCCCGGAACTCAGCGCCCTCGAGAAAGAGGGGCTTTAAGCCGCCTTCACTGAGTTCATGCCCTCCGGTTCCCAGGCTGCTCTGGGGGCTGAAACAGGCCCGGTGGAACCTCCACAGCCCACCCTATGGGTGTCAGGGCCACCGAACAATCCCCCACATGCTGCCCACGGGCCAGAGCTTGCAACGGGGCCTGCGCAGGACCACGCATGCCTGCAATAGGGGAATTCTGCCCCAGGCAGCTCGGAGGCAGTACAGCCCCTGTCCCGCTCTGCAGCAGCGTGTGGGACGAGAGCCCCTCCCTGAGCCCTTGGATTGGCCCTCGGTGGGTCCTGCCCTAGGGAGCTAATGGGGACCAGATGAGGTGAGGAGTGGAACAGGGGTGGGATTCCCAGCTTGTCTCTGCTGAGCTGAAATCCACGACGAGGCATTTCAGAGGCAGCCGATCCCCCTCCTCGTTCTGCCTGGAAAATCAATCCTCTTCCATCACTGGCTGGGGTGTAACGAGATTGCAGTCTCTGGGCCTTTGTCTCCCCAGCCCCCTCGTCTGCCAGGAGCCCCAGCGCAGAATGGCCTTCTCCGATGATTTCTCTAAAATCTAATCTCTGCCTCAGACTTCATAAATAATACGCTCTGCAGCTGAACCAAGGGGCGGAGTAGAAGTGACTTTGGCACGTCGGGGCCTGGGGCAGCAAGCGTGAGCAGGTGCACGAGGGTGGGAGCATATGTGCCCAAGTGTGATGTGGCGTGCAAGGTTGTGTGCACCTGCACAAGCACCTGTGCGGGGGTGAGTGGACGTGCAAGGCGGTGTGCACCTGCATGAGCACCTGTGCAAGGGTGAGTGGGTGTGCAAGGTTGTGTGCACCTGCGCAAGCACCTGTGCAGTGGTGAGTGGAAGTGCAAGGCGGTGTGCACCTGCATGAGCACCTGTGCAAGGGTGAGTGGACGTGCAAGGTTATGTGGACCTGCACAAGCACCTGTGCGGGGGTGAGTGGATGTGCAAGGTTATGTGGAGCTGCACAAGCACCTGTGCGGGGGTGAGTGGATGTGCAAGTGGTGTGCACCTGCATAAGTGCCGGCAAGTGGGCATGCTAGTGTGTGAGGGTGTGAGCAGATGTACAAATGTGAGATCATCTGTGCAAGGGCACAAGCAGGTGTTCAGGAGTGTGAGCTCGTGGGTGCACGTGGACATGTGTGCGGGCATGTGCTGTGTATGGACTCATCTGTAGGTAAGGTATGGATCTCAGCTTCTGTACTGGGGGGTGTTTATGTGTGTGACCATGTCCCTGGGGGGGTGTATACATGTGAGCAAGCCCTCGGTGGAGTGCAGGTGTGTGAGCAGATGCAGGGTTGTGCATGCACATGCAGGACTGTTTGTGTAAAGGTGTGAGTGGTTGGGGGGTGATTTTGAATTATAGATTTTGTGTGTGTGTGTGTGTGTGTGTGTGTGTGTGTGTGTGTGTGTGTGTGTGTGTGTGTGTGCGTGCACACACCTGTGTTGTAGAGAATTGAGGTAGAAACCATGCATTATCAGACCACGTGCCCATCACCTCTGCCAAAACCTGGCTTGTCAGAGAAGGAAACTAACCCCAGCACTGAGCCAATCTGTGCAATGGGGGGAATTCCTTCCTAACCTTCTGCCCTGAAGCCTGAGCGCTGGTTGCTCACCTCTCCTCACACGGAGCTAATGATCGGACCATTAGCCAGCCCTTTCTAAACCCAGCCACAGTCACTGGCAAGATATCCTGCAGCAGGGAGTCCCAAGGGTTGGCTGGATGCTACATATTTCCTAGACTAGATGACCCTGGCGGTCCCTTCTAACCCTATGATTCTATATCATATTGCCCTTTAATTTAATGTAATCAAGTGGCCCCATGCTATTGGATCATGGGACAGGCTACAAAAGAGGAGCCGATGAATCTGAATGGATGAATGAATGACTGGGTGTGTGGACCTGGGTGTGTGGCAGTGAGCACATCCTGTATGTGTCTGCTTTGTGTCTGTTGGACTGGAAGTGTGTGTAAGGGGATGTGTTGGGCTGCGGGTGTGTTTGTGTGTCTCTTGCGGGGAGGTGTACATGTGTGAGACTGGACGGGGGAACACAGGCTTGCGGATGCTGGGGGTGTATGTCTAAGGCTGTGTATGGGGGGGTGCACGTGTCTAGGGGAGGGGCACATGCATGTGTTGGCGTGTGTCCTACAGAGCTCAGGTCTGTAATGCAGTATATGGCCTTTGGTCTGAACCCTCCCTTCCCACCCACACAGCTCATTACACAGATAGAACTGCCTACCCCCACATCATCCCCCCAGACTTCCCCGCCGCAACTTCCAGCCTCCTCCTCCACCCCAACTAGCTCCTGGCTTGGCGGGGGGGGGGTGGGGAGAGGCTGTCCACAGAGAGACGTGGGGTGACAGCATGGGATTTTGAGTGGTTCTGTCTCCCGTGGCCGATAGCGTGGCCCGTGGCTTTGATTTCCTGGGTTTACGGGCTCCCAGCGCGGCCAGCCGTAATGTCACGGTTTAATATTTATGAAGTGCCGGTTTCCTATCGCTTATCGAAAACGGGGCCCGATCGCTGTTGCTAAGCGTTGGCGTTCGGGAGCGGAGGCACAGCTTATAGGAGTGACCTTTAGGCCTTTACATTCCAGGAGCAATAAACAGCTCCCTGCTCCCGCGGAGCCCTTCCATGGCTTCAGGGCCGGTGCAAGGAAGTTTCGCGCCCTGGGCGAAACTTCCACCTTGCGCCCCCCCCCCCAGCCCTGCGGCAGCTCCCCGCCCACCCGCCACCCTGAGGCACACACCCCCCCGCGGCAGCTTCCCCCCCCCCCGCCCTGAGGCGCCCCCCCACCCCGCAGCAGCTCACCCCCCGGGGAGCCATGCGGCAGCTCCCCACCCCAGCTCACCTCTGCTCCGCCTCCTCCCCGAGCGCGCCGCCCCCCGCTCTAATTCTCCTCCCCTCCCAGGCTTGCGGCGCCAAACAGCTGATTGGCGCCGCAAGCCTGGGAGGCAGGAGAAGTGGAGCAGCGACGGCGCGCTCAGGGAGGGGGTGTAGGAACGCTGTAAAAAAAAAATTGGGGGCACCGCTTTTTGGCACCCCCAAATCTTGGTGCCCTAGGCAACCGCCTAGTTTGCCTTAATGGTAGCACCGGCCCTGCATGGCTTCCCTGTTCCCTCTGGCTACGAGCGCCTGGGGACTTTTGTGTTGGCCCTTTCCCGGCTGCTGTCCTCAGGCACCTGCTGGCAGCTCCCACTCGCTGCACTGGGAACAGTAAAAAGAACAGGAGGACTTGTGGCACCTTAGAGACTAACACATTTATTTGAACAGTGAGTTCTTTTATTCCTCAGGTATTCGACAGGCCAGAATAATGTGAGTCACTGCGCAGCACAGATATGGGAACCTAGGACCCGCCCGACTGGATCAGACCCTGGCTCCATCCTGTCTAGGCTCCCGTCTCTGACAGTGACCCCACCAGCTGCTTCCGAGGAAGGGGCAGTGAGGGGGTAACCTGTCCCCTGGGGACGTTCCCTCCTGACCCTCAGCATTAGAGCTCCACTCATGCCCTGAAGCAGGAGGGTTCAGCTCCATTCCAAGAGACCTGCGTTTGGATCTTAGCTGGTTTATGGCCTCCCTGAGCCCCTCCGTCCCATGGCAGAGCCCGAAGTCATTTCCTGTCAGCCCCCTTGAGAGAGGATGCAGGGGCAAGGAGTCTCGATGAATTCTCATGCCAAGGCACACACGTCGTGTGCCCTCACACACCGGGCACGGTCTGCGGTCTGCTGTCATTCACCTGCGTTCCCATTGAACGCCAAACCCACAGACTGTCTGCACTGACCTTACGTGTGCTGTTACACTGCACTCCTCCCCCGGGGCTGATGCTTACACGCGCACACACACACACACACACACACACACACACACCGCAGACATGCTGTACATGCAAAAACTATACACACACCCACAGAATACTGTACATGCACAATCCAGACACACACACACACCGCAGACATGCTGTACATGCACAAACCATACACACACCCACACCCCACAGAATACTGTACATGCACAATCCAGACACACACACCCCCCACAGACATACTGTACATGCACAATCCATACACACACACAAACAGACACACACACACATGCAGACTCCACACACACACCACAGACATACTGTACATGCACAATCCATGCACACATGGCACATACATACTCTACACACACACACACACGTACTTTACATGCGCAATCCATACAGGGACATGGCATGTACATTACACACACACACACACACACACACACAGCTACCCATGCACATGCTGGCAAACATTTCCTCCCTTTGATCTCAGCACCCTCCATTCAGCCTCCCTCTCCTCTGCCCCCCATTGCTTGACAGGCTCCAAGTGTCTGCCCCTCACAGCGCTCCCTGGTGTGCGCGCTGGGCAATCACCCGCCCAAGGCTCCCTGCAGTATTGAACTTTAGCATTCAGTGCCTCGCTCGGAGACGCTGCTTCCAAGACCCTGCCTATAACACCCCCCCCCCCCCGAGGCTTCCCACTCCTCACCCTCCCAGAGCCTTGTGCCTGTTGTGTCTGGCATTCGTAAGCCCTTTCCTTGGTACCCAGCATAGCCGTTTAATTTTCATTTTGATGGGCTGGCTGGGGCCGGACTGCAGCCTCCTCCTCACGCTCTGGCCTTGTTTCAATTTTATGGGCTTTTTCTTGCTATAAATATGTTTTTGAGAGCCCCATTTATCAGGTTCTGCAGCTATTGAGTCAGAGGCTCCGATGCGGCCGTGACAGGTTGAAATTGACTTGTATGATATTAGAATTGCTATTGATTCCTTCGGCACCTTGCAACGTGCCGAGCTTCATGACCTGGAGCCAGGGCTCGGCTTGCCTTTTTTCTCCTTTTCTTTCCCTAGTCCGCCCGCATCAGAGCCTGCCCTCCCCCTTGTGTGTGGACAGGACCCCTGCTGGTTCTGAACAGGACTGACCCACTGATGGTGACGAGGAAGCTGGATCGATGGAGCCAGCACGTGGCACCTGGTTTCTAGGCTGCTAAAGACCAGATCAGTTCCGAGCCCGTTAGATGCTGTTTGGATCAGAACCAGAACTCTGCCCAGTGAGACGGTGACTTCAGGCAATTGAAGCAGATGCTCCTTAACTTGGTTCTCTGACCCCACCCGCCAGGGGCACTCACTGGGTGGATCCCCACATACACTGAAACATTCACGGATCAGAACTCGACACGACCAGCATGACCTCTTCCCTGGTTCTGTCTGCTGAGCAGGGCTGCACTGTACAGCTCCAACCACCTCCCAGGACCTGCTCGAGGTGGGATGCTGAGTTTTGGGGGGGTAGCTTAGCAGGGCGCCAATGAGACATTCCCCAGCCCTGCACCCTGGCTTTGGATCAATGCTGACTTCTCACTGCGGAGATGTATAATAATGAGTTAAGCAAGTCGGGCCCTTTCCCCTGCCCCATTGAACTCAGACGCCAGGAGACACTGCAGGGACAGAAAGACACCAGAGGAGGAATTACCCCCAGAGGAGCCAGAGAGCCCCCATTGCAACTGGAGCCCCCCCTCTTTATGAGGCTTATAGATTCATAGATTCTAGGGCTGGAAGGGACCTCGAGAGGTCATAGAGTCCAGTCCCCAGCCCTCATGGCAGGACCAAATACTGTCTAGACCATCCCTGATAGACATTTATCTAACCTACTCTTAAATATCTCCAGAGATGGAGACTCCACAACCTCCCTAGGCAATTTATTCCAGTGTTTAACCACCCTGACAGTTAGGAACTTTTTCCTAATGTCCAACCTAAACCTCCCTTCTTCAGCTAACAATTGCAAGCTGGGGGCATAGGGAGAAAGAAGTGGGGTGACCATCAGGGATGAGTGCTGCTCGGCACCCAAGACTTTGGCCGGAGTGAAACTCTCTGATCCTGCCAAACTGGGGCTGGAGAGCTCCTGGAGCCTAGGCCTTTCCTTGGGGTTCACTGCAAGAGCGGGGGCTGCACCCCAGGGAAGAGGAAGTGACCGGCATGATCCCGGCTGAGGGGCAGTGCTGCATTCTTCAGCCTCTCCGCCCCTCCGTGATATTCCGCGGGAGAAGAGCCCCTAGCCGGGCTCTGCATGGTGGCAGGCCAGAGCAGGTGGGGAGTTTGCCTCCCCGCTGCGGGATGGGTGGTGCACTCAGCAGCCCCTTCCATTGCTGTGGAATCCAGGCCAGGACATAAGGAGACCCCATGTGGTGACATTAGCCAGGGCGGGCTGGGAGCTACAGAGCCAGAGAGAGCCTCAGGGTGCGAATGTGTCCCCTGGGAGGGGAATGTCTTCCTGCCCAGGAGCCTTGAGGCAGGCAGAGAAGAGTTTTGCAGGAGAAATCAGTCCCCCAGCCCTCCCAGCAGGAGGAAAGGAGGGATACAAGTTGCAAGGGGGAATCAATGGATGGCACCACCCCGGCACCAACAGCTGGAGCGGCACAGTCAGATACAGGGGAAGTAAATATACGGCAAGCGAACCAACCCCGTGGGAAACCTCCCCGCGGATTCCGGGTTTGGGGTGAGGTTGCTGGGCCGTAGAGCATTCTCTAGCCATTCCCCCACTCCCCCAGCCAGCGCCAGAGACTGGGAGGGCTGTTTTGACTGTATTTCAAAATCAATCTTGAAAAGCGCCGATTTCAAACCAGGGCTGGAGATCCCGCCAGCCCCTCCGCCGCTCTCTCCCCAGGCAAACAGGAACATGGGCCTCTCCCGGGGCAAATCCTCAACGAGGGTGCATGCGGTGTAGACCCCCGCGGGCTCCAAAGGGTTAATCTAAGCCACTCCTTTGAAAGGCAGACGCTGAGGGTCGTATTGCAAAATGTCGATAGCTTGACAATAACAATCCACTGCTCTCTCGGTTCTGTCCAAGGAGCCTCGTTCATTAACGCAGCCGCAGCGCACCCCGGGCAGTGGGTCAGTATTATTGGCCCCATGACAGAGATGGGGGGAGCTAAGATTAAATGCCTGCTCCTTTAAACAGCTGAGAACACCCCTGTGGGTGTGGAACTGTTATCAATGAAGGCGGGGGGGGGGGGGGGGCTTTGTCCCCTCTGTTCTTCCCTGGTGATGTTTTCCCTTCATCTAAAAGAAAAGCCAGTTCAGCCTGACAGTGCGTGTTTTGCTCTTTGCGGATGGAAACAGGGCAGAGGGGGCTGTACCCTGACAGGCCTCACTATTCAAGCGTGGCCAGAAGGGGAAGGTTTGCATTTGCTGTTCAAGATTTACAGAGCTTTAAAGACTGGAAGTTCTTTGGGGCAGGGACCAACTTCTTGTTCACTGTTTGAGCAGCACCTGGCACAACGTGGCCCTGGGGCATGGCTGGGTCTCCTGGCAACACTGGAAAATGCAGATTCGGTGAAACGGAACCATTTTGCAGAAAGAGACCTGTCTGGACAAATCTGGTCACATGACTCTCTCTCCGGCCCCGTGAATCCTTGGTTATCTATACAAAGTGGAACAGCTCCCACAGGAGAGCTCGGCTCTATAGCTTGGTGCTTAGGGCGCTCCCCTGGGGTGCTCTGATTAAGCCAGAGCAGGTGTTTCAACTGGGCTGTCCTACGTTGAGGATGAGCTAGCTAACACTGGGCCATTGGAACAGAGTTTGTTCTTTGCCCAGAGTTTCCAAAGCTCTCGGTTTCATTCCCATGCAGACCAAAACAATTCCAACACCTCAACATTTTTCATGCAATGGAATTCTTGTTTTCCAGCCAGCCCTGTTCTGTAGCTCTGTTAACAAAGATAACAATACACTCCTCTGCGAAGGTATCTGTCTATCCACCCACCCACCCATCCAGCTGTTGGAGGTGTTTGCAGCGTGCCCATTATCACAGGAGCTGAGTGCCAGGTGTGCCACTGACAGGTAGAGCTGGTCAGAGTTAAAAACAGCTATTGATGATCATTAATTTCCCCGATTGATAGGAAAAATTGAGCAATAATTTATCGGACATATATTCTTTGACTCTCTATGAAGCTGGGCAAATGGTGAACTAAACGGCTCACAAAGAATTTATTTGTCAGCTTATGAGAACAAATTCATACAATGAATTATGCGTGACTGGCCCAGCCAGCTCTGCTTATGGACTCGAGCCAACTGCTAGCTATTAGAGATCAGGATGGGACCTGCTGGGGGATGGGGAAGAGCAGATTCTCCTACCATGGGGGTTCTTGGTGCTGGCCACTGTCAGAGACCGGATACTGGGCTAGATGGACCTTGGGTCTGAGCCAGTCTGGCCATTCCTATATTCCTATGTGAGCCGGATCTATTGGGGGCAGGGGGTTCAAAACTGGACTCCTGCTACAGCTGTTGTGCTAACACACTTCTGTGCGGAGAGGCAGTGTGGTGTAGGGGATAGAGCACTCTAGTAGGACCTAACTATGGTTACTACACATCCGTTTTTCACCCGGACAGTCCAGGTTTCGGCTTGTGTGTCCAGGTGCCATTGGACCAGCCCTGATGTCCAGTTTTCTGGATCTTTGGCAACCCTAAGCAGGAGGAAGGAGGCATCCCAGCAGCAACACCAAGGCTGGGGTCAGGCTGCTCGTGCGGCTCGCAGTGGCACAGGGCGGGTGGGGCGTGGCCTTGGGGGAAGAGAAGGTGAAGGGGGTGGGGCCTGGTGAAGGGGCGGGGACTTGGGGGAAGAGAAGGTGAAGGGGGTGGGGCCTGGTAAAGGGGCGGGGACTTGGGGGAAGAGGTGAGGCAGGGGGTGGGGTCTTGGGGGTCCGGTTAACAGCCATGAGAAAGGTGGCAAGCTTAACCGAGTCCCAGCTCTGGCGCTGACCCACTGGGTGGCCTGGGGTGATCTATTTCCTCTCCTGCTCTTTGTCTATTTAGGTTGCAAGATCGGTTCGTCTCTTACAAGGAGTGTGTGCCCGGGATTCTGAGAACATCTGAAGCAGACCCCAAAAATCCTCCCGCGGCCAGATTTGGATCTGGACCAAGGCCGTAAGGGAAAGTTCAGATCCTGAGATACGAGTTGGGGGACAATAGGCTCCATACCATGAAGAATATCCCACAGCGACACAGGGCCAGAGTCCTGGTGGTTCCCAGTTGTTCTGTACTGAAGGGGCCTGCAAAGAACATGGATTGAAGGTTTCAGGACGAGGCGGGAGACTGCGCTAAGAGCAGGGGAGGGAAGGAAC
Organism: Emys orbicularis; assembly: GCF_028017835.1. Lineage (NCBI taxonomy): Eukaryota > Metazoa > Chordata > Testudines > Emydidae > Emys > Emys orbicularis. The sequence continues at coordinate 4,934,772 of NC_088706.1, read as the reverse complement.
AGTCTACTCAGTGGAAAGCAAATTTCAGCCCTCGTTACAGGGATCCCCCGAGAGAGGCAGCTGGTGAGCCGCCGCGAGCCCCCGAGGCCTGTCCCTTTAAGGTAGTTAAAGCCGTGATTGAACAGCTGGGAGACAGACTGCACTGGTCAGCAAGAATCCAGCCCTAAGTAAGTCTTAAAGAGGGAGCGTTTTGCAAGATCATCCCTTGAACGTTGTAACAGCCGAGCTGGCCCAAAAGGCACGTGTCACTACTCGCCCGGCTGGCTGCACTCAACAGTTACCGGGCCCAGCTGCTTTATGGGCGCTGGGGAAAAGCCAGGATAGGTTAGAAAAGAGGAAGGGACTGGCGGGGGTGGAGTGGCCGTTATACACCAGACCACGTTCACTGCCAGGGTAAGGGGGCACAATGGGCTGATGCCAGCTTAGGCCAGAAGCAGATCTAAGCCACATGTCATCTCCGGAGCAAAATGCAGCCCAAAAGCCCCCCCCCACCTCAGTTGGGGATGGACCCCCGCTGGCCCAGCCAAGGGCAGGAGAAGTTGAGCTGGTCTGAACTGGGAGTCAGCCCCCGCCGGCCCCCCTCCAGTCCGGCTGGACTCCAGAATGAGCTGGGAGTGAAGCTGTCACTGTGCAAAGTGTTTGAAATGCTCCTCAGAGCCGGGCCGTACACGCGTGCTGGCGTTTATATAGCAGGGGAGGACCCGATGGGTGGGGAAGAGAGACACAGCCACTCTCCTTTGCCAGTTCTCGCTCTCACAGGATCCATCTGCCCTTGGTCTGCCTTCCTCCGCAGCTTGGGGCAGGGGTCGCTTGCTGGAGGATTCTCTGCGACTTGAAGTCTTTAAATCATGATTTGGGGACTTCAACAGCTGAGTCAAGGGAGAGAATTATTCCAGGAGTGGGTGGGTCAGCTTTTGTGGTCTGCATCATGCGGGAGGTCAGACTAGATGATCATAATGGTCCCTTCTGACCTTAAAGTCTATGAGTCTATGAGTTCCCAGTACAGACCCCCATCTGGATCTGAGCTCGGTGGGGTCTAGTTTGGGGGGGGGAAAGGTTCCTGAGGGGCAAAGTCCAGCAGTTTTATTTTCTCCAGGCTAGTTCACAGGGCCCCAGTTTTCTGGGCAATTGGAGATGGGGCTGGCACTGCGGAGAGGGACAGGTGCATATCTGAGGCGAAGGGGCTGCTGGAGAGAGCTTGTTTCCATTGCAGAAACTCACGGCAGCTTCGGAAGCCACTGACCAAGTGTCTTTAATGAAAGAGATGCTGGGGCCCCCTGTTTGGCTTCACATGGAACTTGCTGAGCCGTGGCCGTCTGGTATTTGTATTGAGCGGGCGCTCAGGAGCGCCAGGCATGGACCAGACCCCACTGTGCTCGGCGCTGTACAGACCCAGAACAAAAAGCTGCTCCCTGCCCCCAAAGGCTTCCGATCTGAGAAAATTCCAATGTTCCGGCCATCATGTTCTGCTCTGGAGGAGAAGATGGAAAATAGGAGCAGAGAGAAGAAAATGTCCAATGGGGGGAAACAATAAGTAATGGAGCGGAGAGAAGGAGAAGGAAAAGTTTGGATAAAAAGATAGGGCAGCCACTGGGCCCGACAAGCTTGGAGGGAAGGCCTTCCCCTGCTGATGGGTCCAAGGCTGTGCCAAGAGAATGGCTTTGGACCAGGAGCTCTGGATTCAGTTCCTAATCTGCCACCAGTTCTCTGTATGACTTTCAGCAGCTCACGGACTGGGTGGTTTTCAAAAGAGCTCCATTTATTGGGTGCTGAGTTCTTCTAAAAATCCAACCCCAGTCGGGGTGCTGAAAATCTAGCCCTTGATTTCTCCTTGCCTCAGTTTCCCTGTTTGTGACATAGAGGGTTGATAATGCACCCCTATCTTGCAGGAGTGCAATGAAGAAAAAATCTAGAAATGCTTGTGAGGTGCTCAGGTCACACGCTGATCGGGGCCAAAGTCCCTAAGAAACATGCATGGCTTGGGCTGTGCATAGAACATTCAGTTTTTCGATTGCATTAGTTTTGTGAACCCAAAAATTAATCTGCAAGTTTGCTGCAGGCCCCTTCCTGGAGCTTGGATTGTCTTTCATTTTCCACCTCTTGCAAACTGTCTGTGGTGTATTGAAAACTGTATTAAAATTGTGATCTGTCACTTTAAATTCTCAGGGGGTTTCCTGGTCCTGCTTGTGGGCAGGTGTCTCTGTATGGAAGCATCTGATCAGAGTCAGTTCAGGAGACAGCCAGCGTAGAGTAAGGTGAGCTGAGTTGTGCCATGCTGTGTTAGGGAGCAGCCTGCTTTGTCTCTTTCTCCTTTGGGGTTCTTGTTTGTTACTGTTGGGAAAGTTAGGAAATAAAGTTGTGTTACATTGCAGCCTTCCATCCAGAGGATTTATGGTTTTAGCTAACTTCTCTGTGTGACTGCCATGGACCATAACTAACTCCACCTGGTGGGAGTGTATTTCTACCACTCCCTATTCCTGCTCCCCACATCTCCAGCAGAGAGGAGTCCAGGGTTCGACTGAGACAGCCAGGATGAATGGGAACTCAGCCGCAAGAGGCACGTGTCAGGGTGAGGGGTGTGGAGGAGGCAACCACAGAGGTCTTTGGCCCCATCACCTATAACCAAACCATGACAAGGGAAGCCAGAGGGGGCGGGACACTCTGCGGGAGGTTCCTTTCAGGGCAAATTTACTGGGACACAAAGGTTTGGTCAAGCAGAAGAATCAGAATTGAAAGAAAGTGCTTGGAGGGGAGAAAAGGAAAGCCCAGGAGAAAGGGAGAGGAAAGAACTCCAGCATCTGTGCTGCTGCCAGCGTGTTTTCCCCTTGAGTAGGGACGGATGAGCCAGCTTCAATACGAATCGGCCTGCATCTCAGAGAGCTGACAGCAACGGGCACCGGAAACAAGTTTTGGGGCACTGCATTGTCATCCAAATCTTGGATTTCAAACCATAGAGGGGAAAGGTCGGCTATTCTAGGGTGAGATTATAAAGCTACTGCTCCCCTCCTGTAGAAAGAAAGAAAGAAAGAAAGAAAGAAAGAAAGAAAGAAAGAAAGAAAGAAAGAAAGTGTTTGGATCTTTTTTTTCTCACTTTTTTTTAGAGTGTGTCAAAAATAATCCATTGAAACATTTGGTCAGTGAAAAATGGCTTTTCCACTGAAACAAACACTTTGCACTCCAGTTGAAATTTTCCATTTGAGGATCCCCTCCTTCCCCCCAACATCCCTTTTCCCATTGAAATAAAGGGAGAGAAAGGGGGGATAAAGTTAAGAAACAAACCTTGAACATTTTTCAGTTTTCATGTAATCAAAATGAAGCGGGAAGTGCCATGAAAAATGTTGACCAAAATTACAATTTTGGAATTTTCGTTTTGTTTGGAAGGCTTCATGGAAAATACGTCTTTTTGGACAATCTGTCTCTCTCGCTGGAGGTGTGTAGATTACCTGTAACCTACTCTCGTTATTTATGTGTATTGCAGCAGCATACAGGAGCCCCACTCCTGGGCCAGGACCCCATTGCTCTAGATGGGCTACAAACACAAATCTCTGCCCCAGAGATCTTACTAGACACTTAACCCTGGTCAATTTCACTCCTGTGAACAGGGTTGAGCCATTGGACCAACCTGGGATCAAGAAGTAATTTTCCCTCCAAGTAGTTTCTACGCTTCCCTCCTGCCAGCCCGAGAACCGAGATACTAGTTTACTCCTATCTCACCTGCCTCGTCCTCTGCCCTAGGGTCAGTCGGCAACCCCACGCCATGGGGGCCATGAAAAGTCAATCACTTGCACCCTGACCAATCGGGATGCCTGCAATCTGTGGCCATGGAGAAACAGTGGCCGAGGGTACATCTATACACACACACAGGTGTAATTTCCAGCTCAGGTGGACATACCTGCACTGGTTCTAATCGAGCTAGTGCGCTAAACAGCAGCAACGGGACGGACTAGCTGCCCTAGGTGAGCAGCTAGAGCATCAGACAGGAGCCTAATCAGGTAGCTCACCCATCCCGCTACACTGCTACTTTTAGCCGGCTAGCGCAATCGGGTATGGCTACCCAAGCTGGGCATGCTCCATCAGTGGGTATGGGAGAAATGCGGGTCCATTACACACACTCCACCTCCTGTGTAGACGTACACTCGGCTGACCCGGACAGTGGCCAAATGACAACGAAAAGGAAAGCAGCCCCATGTTTGTCTGTTTCCAGGAGCAACGTTATGGATGAACAAAAAAGAGACCTGGATCTGAAAGCAGTTTATTTGGAGTCAGGACTGGTTATTGATCAAGGGGAAACATCCGCGTCCTCCGCACTGACCCAGGATTAATTTATGTTTGTCTGAAGAAAGCTAATTAAGTCTGTTTGAGAGAAAGTTAACTTTAATGCCGTGATCTAGTTGGTATTAAGCAGCTGCCAGAGAGATGTGGAAGCAGCTGTTTGAAGGGCCTGATCCTGCTTTCCCTGCTTATCGTCATTTTGTGCTTATTATTTATTGCATAAAGAGACTCAAATGGGGAATGAGTGTGTGTGTGTGTGTCTGTGTGTGCGCGTGCGTGTGTGTCTGTGATGTCAGCCTCTAGTGAGGGCACACAGCGAAGATAAATAACTCACTACTGCTGCTAATAGGCTAGCAGGGATCCCTTCTAACTCCAGTGGCTGAGCGTGTGTTTTGGGAGCTGAAGGTTGGATCTCCTCTGCAAGCCCCCATGGGTTAGAGATGCTGTCCTGGGGTCACACACACACACGGGCAGTCTGTAAGGGCCGCTCGACACGCAAACATGGCCTGCAATCGTGAAATCAGCTTGAATTCCCACCTTCTGGTGCACGTCTCTGTGTGGCCTCTTATTGCACAAGGAAAACGTTCTATTTTGATTTAACTGTAAGTAAAAAACCCACGAAAGCGAAATCAATATAGGATCTGAAGGAGGGGTGCCCACACACAGGCTGCCACCGACATAACCGAGTGCGAATTCAAGCCGATTCGGTTATTTCAGTGCAAGTTGGTACATCGATTAACCCTAAGGAAGCCAAGTCCCAATTCAACTTGGACCCCATTTTACAACCCTTACAAGCACTAGCCCATGCGTGGAGGGGATCATTGACATCAATGGGGCTATCCGCCTAGCGCGAGCTAGGACTGGGTCCTCAGGCCTTTATAGGTCAAATCCAGCACCTTAAACTCCACCCAGGATCGATCTAACCTTCCGGACCACGGGTTTGCTACGCCCCCTGCAGTTAGCACCATACACCAAGCAGACAGCGGCACTCCCCCCTCCTCCCCCCCCCCCCCCCCCCCCCGGTCTTCTGGGACAATCCTAGCTAACGCCTGGCCCAGAGAGGTGTGGCAAGGTCCAGCTCTGGAAGGAAAAGCCCCATCGTCAGCATAGTGGGTGCAAATAGGTCTAAGAGAGTCTAAGTATAAGGGGGTCGACGTTAGTGTAAGGGGCTGAGGTGCTTTCACATCCACAACCTTCTCCATTGCCTCTGAATCTGCCCCGGAGACTGCAAATGACTTGCCCAAGGCCAAGCAGGGTTAGAGCCAGAAACAAAAGCCCTGACATCGTCCCCTTCCCTGCTCTAACCACCAGCTGCCTACGGCACATGCACCCACTGTCCAGAGGAAGGAGAGTTCTTTACAGCACATGGTGTTTGCAGACAGCAGTGCTCCAACCAGCTTCTGGGTGACGCTGGGGCGCCCACCCCAACCAGTGCAAAGCCCCAGGCTATTGGTTGTTGTCTCACCCCTGAGATGGGCTTTGCTCATCTCCCAGCAGCGTCCAATGGGATGGTTCCAGTGGCTTGACTACTTGCACTGGATGGTCCAACTACCACATCCAGGACACTCCTCCGCTTAGAGCAGAGGACCCCAAACTGAGGGGTGCACCTCCCTACAGGAGCGAGGAGGAACATTCGGGGGACGTGGCGGGTCTAGGCCAGCCTCCACAGAGGGCAGGAAGGGAGCGCCACCCAGCCCTGCCCCACCCCCAGCCCAGCCCCGGCCCTAGCTCCCGGCCCCATACCTGGCCCCATCCCCAGCCTTGGCACGGCTCTGCTCCCGCCCCCGCCCCTGCCCTCAGCCTTGGCCCTTGGCTGGGGCACCCACTCCCAGCCCCACCCGTTAGCCTCAGCCCCCTTACCCCTGTCCCTCCCCCTCCCCCCGGGAGCTGCAGGCCCACTCTCAGCTCGGGGGGGTGCAGACAGGGGTAAGGGGATAAGGGGGAGCGTGACCCTCAAAAGTTTGGGGACCACTGGCTTAGAGATTATACATGTCCCCCATTACCATAGTATGTGAGCACCCCACACCCTTTAACCTCATCAGACCTCTGTGCGGCATGGCTGTGCTATTATCCCCACAGGCAGGCTAAATGACTTGCTCTAGGCCACACAGGAAAGCTGTGGCAAAGCAAGGACTTGAAGGCAGGTCTCAGGCTAATGCCTTAACCATTGGGCCTTCCTCCATCTCTCCGGGACCTGCTCTTGCCCCTTGGAACTCAAGGGGCATTTAGCCGCAGAGAGCAATGAGAACAGAACCCAGCCCCAGAGGGAGTTGGCAGAGTCAGGTTCACTCCCGCCTTCAGCAACTGCTGTGTTTGTTTAACCTAGCGAGGAACAGCCCAAGCCACAGCTTCGGCCGTGCGTGCAACAGGCCCTCACTTATCCCATACCCACTGATAGAGCATGCCCAGCATTACTGAGCCAATACGTCCATCCAGCTCTCTCCGAAGGCTGCCGCTGCTCTACATTTGAGCTATAATTGATGTAAGTAATGAGCATATGAGTTTATAAACAGTTCCCCAGAGCTAATAAAGGCTGAGGCCAGAGCCCACGGCATTCACTCAATGCAATACCCGGAGCTGTTTAGAAGTTACTTACTGCTGCCATCAATTATCCCCATTATTCCACTTCACAAATATTTTATTTATAATTAAAGTGAACCGGGTCTTGTCAGTTGCATTTGGCAAAAGCCTTGAGTCAGGCTGGGTTGCTTCATTGCTATTCCCGTGACAGCTGCCAGTCAAGGATGAACGGGGACTTGTCTGGGGAGGAAGAGGAAAAAGGAGGACAGGTGAGGGTGAAGCTGTGTTTTGAGCAGTTCCCTGTATTACGGCGTGTTCTCCTAAGGCCCAACTCTTACTCAGAGGAAGGATGGTCCAGTGGTTCAGGGCCTAGTTTCTGAGACCTGAATTCACTTCCCTGCTCTGCCCCACATTCCCTGGGTGACCTTGGGCAAGTCCCTCAGGCACTGCGTGCCTCAATTTCCCACCTGTACTTTGGGGATGGCAGCACTGCACAGGCTGAGTACATTCAAGACGGTGAGGAGCTGTCATGATGGGGACCAGCTTAGCACCTTAGGCAGACCAGATTTTGCACCCACCTAAAGCTTTCGAGATGGACAGGAAAGTGAATCCTGGGGCAAATACGTATTTGTGATACAGTAACTCCTCCTCGCTTAACGTTATAGTTCTGTTCCTGAAAAATGTGACTTTAAGCGAAACAATGTTAAGCGAATCCAATTTCCCCATAAGAATTAATGTAAATGGGGGGGGTCAGGTTCCAGGTAAATTTTTTTCACCAGACAAAAAACTATATATGATATAGATATACACACAGTATATGTTTTAAACAAACAATTGAATACTGTTCACCGCTATGATGACTGTGAAGCTTGGTTGAGGTGGTGAAGTCAGAGGGTGGGATATTTCCCAGGGAATGCCTTGCTGCTAAATGATGAACTAGCACTCGGCTGAGCCCTTAACATTGTTGTTAATTAGCCTCTCATACAAGGCAGCACGAACACGAGGGAGGGGAGACAGCATGGCAGACAGAGACAGACACACACCTTGTGTGTGGGACAGAGCGAGAGATGCACACTGCCCCTTTAAGTAAGCTGACCCACCCTTAAGTGCATTGTCTTTTTAAGTGGATCAGGAAGTTGAGACAGCAGCTGCTGCCCCAGGCTCTCTGTCTCTCTCCCTCCGTGTCCCCTCCCTGCTCTATATGAAGAAGAGGTAAGCGGGGTGCAGGAGCAGGGGGGAGGGGGACACCCTGACATTTGCCCCCCCTTTCCTCCCTGCACAGCAAGCAGGAGTCTCTGGGAGCAGCTCCAAGGCAGAGGGCAGGAGCAGCACATGACAGTGGGGGGAGGGTACAGCTGAACTGTCGGCAATTGCTAGCCTGCTGGGCGGCTGCTGCCCAGGGAACTTAGGGGAGCGAGGAGCTGATAGGGGGAGCTGATGGGGGGCTGCCGGTCCACCCTGGTTCCAAGCCCCCACCAGCCAGCTGCAACGAGCTGCTCTTCCTGCAAGCAGTGGACAAAGCAGGCGGCTGCCAAACGACGACGTTAGAAGGGAGCATTGCACAACTTTAAACGAGCATGTTCCCTAATTGATCAGCAATGAAACAACGTTAACCAGGACGACTTTAAGTGAGGAGTTACTGTTCTCCCCATGAGCAAACCCAACGTGCCCGTGTCTGAGCGATGCTGGGAAGGGAACAGCCGGGATGGTGGCTATCCAAGCAGTAGATGACCGGACGTTAGTGGGTTCCTCCAGCGAGCTCACCAGGCCAGTTGCCACGTCTCTCTCCCACGTCTCGCGCTGGTTTAGCATTCGCAGGACACCACATGAGTCAGACCTTGCAATGGGGCGGAGGCTGCGGTGCCAAGCGATGGTGTGTAGGGTGAGGGAATTCACTGGGACCTTTCTGACATCGGCATCTGTCACGCTGTGTGGAGGGGCCCACGCTCGTGAGTGGCTACCTCAGGGCAGACTGTCAGAGACAGGCCAGGCACCCGAAGCTGGTGGCAAATGTGAACTCCTGGAGCACTATCACAGTCTTACCATGGAGTCACAGGCAGTTCCTTTAGACTCTCCAGCCTATCTTGCCACCCCGACAAGCTGGACTTAGTAATAAATGGTCACTGACACCAAAAATCACACAATATTCAGGTTGCTTCCAGTCCCAGGAGACCAGTCACTTACCCCAGCTCAATTGGTTCCCTAGATCTCACACCAAAGACCACGCCTGTAGCCAAACCTGTAATAAACTATCTAAAGGTTTATTAACTAGAAAAGAGAAATAAGAGAGTTATTTCCAGGCTAAAGCAAGCAGCCATAGGCAAAAATGAGTTGCCATCTAAATCCTCCGAGTGACAGAATTGTAGTGATCTGTCAATTCAAAGTGTCTTTCAGGGCGGACCCAGAGGTAACCCCTGGGGTCTCTTCCAGCATTCAGGCTGTTGGGACGGGGCCTTCTGCACGTACTTCTCCATGGGTGCATGGGGCAATCAACAAAGCGTTTGTCTTATAACGGCCCACTTAATTGTGGATAGCATAGGCACCGACTTCTGTTCCCGCAGGGGGGTGCTAGACCCCCCTCTACCCCCGGCCCCACCCCGACTCCACCCCTGCCCCACCCCCATTCCAACCCCTTCCCCAAAGTCCCCACCCCAACTCTGCCCCTATTCTGACTCCTTCCCCAAATCCCCGCCCCGGCCCCGCCTCCTCCCCTGAGCGCACCACGTTCCCGCTCCTCCTCCTCCCTCCTGGAGCTTGCTACGCCGCCAAACAGCTGTTTGGCAGCAGCAAGGCGGGAAGCGCTGGGGGGTAGGTGGAGGAGCAGGTTAGGTGGGGTGGGGGGGAGGGGGGCTTGGCTGCCGGTGGGTGCAGAACACCCACTAATTTTTCCCCGTGGGTGCTCCATCCCCGGAGCAGCCACAGAGCCGGTGCCTATGGCGGATAGTCCTCCTGGATAGGTGGGGGGGGGGTGAACAATTCCTGTGCGTGGGTTAATAAGTTAAGAGCAAACATTTTCAAAGTTGTAAAGCAAAACTTGCATGTTTCCATATAGCCTGGAATACAGACATTACCGGTGAGATTAATGCAGGCAGCAACTTACAAGTATTTTATAGAGTCTGAACATTAAATCCATTCTTATAAGACTAATACCTAGTTTGAACAAAGCTAGCATACAGGTGAACTGGTCTGGTTTCCAGCTATGAGTTTGTCAGTTCTTAGCTAACGCCTATGGCCTGGGCCAGGGCTGGCACTCAGTTTACCAGCGTCACAGCATCACTGCTGGGAAGGAAGATTCTGCCCTCTCAATGCTGCAGCCAATTCCCCTCACGATGCCTTAGGCAGAAGAGAATCCAACTCACTCTCCCCTGCCTCAGTCAGGCCCATGAGGAGTAAAACCACCATGCAGCAGAGCACGCAGAAGAGGTGACTTGAAGACACACTGGTCTTTGAGTAGAAGGCATCACCTTGGATGGGAGACAGTCTGGTCTAGGGGCTAGAGCCTGCCCAAGGGATCAGGAGGTGCAGGTTCTATTCCTGGCTTGGTCCATGATCTTGAGCTGGTCCCTTCCTCCCTCCACGCCTCTGCTGCTCCTCCCACTCTTTATCTGGCTGGTCTATTTACACTAGAAACTCTTTGGGTTAGGGTCATGTAGACGTACAGCGCCTGGCACAACAGGGCCCAGATCTCGGTTATTACCATACTACACCTAATAATCGTTTTTTAGAGCAACCTGCTCTTCCAGTTCTACAGTCCTGGCACATCCGAAATGCCCCCAGTCACACCTATGGTCTGGTCTACTCTACAGACCTATATCAGTAGAACTACGTCGCTCACAGGTGAGGAAAAAAAAAAACCCTGAGTGATGTCATTATACCAACCTACCCCCACCCCCACGTAGACAGTGCTACATCCGCAGGACAGCTTCTCCCACCGACATAGCTACCGCCACTCGGGGAGCTGATTTAACTACGCCAATGGGAGAGTTCTCGCCCGTCGACTTACAGTGTCTTCATGTGTAGACGTACCCGATCTCTGGACCTTCGGGGGATGTTACAAGTCCAGTCTGTATTACTAGGTGCAATGGAGGGGGAGGGGGACTAGGAAGAGGGCAATCATTCGTTATTTCCGAGGGCCAGGAGAACAATTAGATGGGTCCGCTCTGTTCTTAAGCGGGCAAATATTTTGTACTAAGAGTAAATACACAGAGAGCTCCACAGCCTCTGTCTGGAGAGCTCTGGAGGAAAGAGAAAGACCAGGACTGCCTTTTATCATGTGTTCGTACACCACCCAGCACCGTGGGCCCCGATTTTGGCTTGGGTGTATGGATGCTACAGGAGCACAGATCGGAAACTAACAGCGGTCCTGTTCTTTACATATATTCTCTCCATATATATGTCATGCTTAGTTTATAGGGCAGAGGCTGATCTCATTGACCCCAGCTTGGCCCAATTCAGTTGCCTTTCATGGAGTAACTCCTGATTTACACCCACAGGATAGGGCCAGGTCTGGATCTGATTTACCCAGGGTTTAACTCGCAGGCAGGCGATTTATGGGCATGTTAAGCGGATTATGATGAAACGGCGACTGGATGGGCACGGAGATGCGTTCCGGGGAACGTCCCAACCACAGCCTCGTCATCCAGAGAGCCGAGCAACATCCATCGAGTCAACAAAAAATCTCCCACCAGCTCCATCTCCTCTTCCCCCTTAAAGCAAACATCTTCATTACAGCTCGGAGTTGTTTAAATAAATGAATTAATATTGACAAACCATCAACGAGGCTAATAAATGATTAGTTAAAGGCATACATACATCACATTACGGTTAGCACTAGCTGGGGCTTAATTACTTGTGGAGAGGATCCCATTAGAGAAGGTGCTAGATTGCCTTCTCCCTCTGCAGCTCTTAGTCCCCCCACCCCCAACCCTTAGGGCCTCCAGGCCTGGCTCCTTGCCCCCTTGCGGATTTCTCTCACACGTTAAAACAGCATCAGCCCAGCCAAATCTCACCCCTCTGCAGAGCACTTTGAACAGCTTACGCCCGGCTGAGTGCAGCTGGGAGACGTACCTGCAGTGCCTCCTGGTGGAACTTCCAAGGCCGTCCCGCTGAAGCGCTTTAGCCAGCAGGAGGCGTCAGCCAAGAGGACAAGGGGGCCTTTAAAGCATCTCCCATGCTGGAGGGGAATCCGGGCTTGAGGGAGCTAGGACCCTTTCACCAGTTCAAGTCCAGCTGGGCCGTTCCCAATATTGGGCTGTATTAGTAGGAGCATTGCCAGCAGATCGAGGGAAGTGATTTTCCCCTCTATTCGGCACTGGTGCGGCCACACCTGGAGTATCGTGTCCAGTTTTGGGCCCCCCGCTACAGAAGGGATGTGGACAAATTGGAGCGAGTCCAGCAAAGGGCAATGAAAATGATCAGGGGGCTGGGGCACATGACTTACGAGGAGAGGCTGAAGGAACTGGGCTTATTTAGTCTGCAGAAGAGAAGAGTGAGGGGGGATTTGATACCAGCCTTCAGCTACCTGAAGGGGGGATACAAAGAGGATGGATCTAGAGTTCTCAGTGGTGGCAGATGACAGAACAAGGAGCAATGGTCTCAAGTTGCAGTGGGGGAGGTTTAGGTTGGATATTAGGAGGGTGGTGAAGCACTGGAATGCGTTACCTAGGGAGGTGGTGGAATCTCCTTCCTTAGAGGTTATTAAGGCCCGGCTTGACGAAGCCCTGGCTGGGATGATTTAGTTGGGGATTGGTCCTGCTTTGAGCAGGGGGTGGGACTAGATGACCTCCTGAGGTCCCTTCCAACCCTGATAGTCTATGATTCTATGAAAGGTTGCTCCCAACTGGTGGCCACTGCTCCTCAGCCCAGCGTACAGGGAGCCAGTGTTTGCCATGCAGAACCCGCCAGCACATTTGGCGCGGTCTCAGCAGAGCGGCCGTGGTGTGAATGACACAGAGGGGCTCTCACTCCCAGAAGGGATCTGTTGAAGGCGAGGATTGAGGCACATGAACCGGGCTTCGGCCAGCCCTGGACTGGGTGAAAAAAAAGGCCGTCAGACACCAAACCGGGCCAGTGCAGCACCTTTGCCCAGGCAGAAATACTCCGGCAATCATTGGGTTAACCTCCCGCCCTCAGCACACACACTCCCTCCTGCCTGTGACAAAGGCCTTCCTCCGCCGCTGCAGTGTGGCACTGGCAATCTCACGTGGGTGCATGTGTCTGAACGGTCCCCAAGTGTTCAGAGAGACGCTTCCTGCAGGCTGTGTATTTATCTGGCCCCTGTTATGGGGGTACGACAGCACCTCACAACCATGAACATATCTGCCCCCTTGGGAGAAAATGCTGCCGTGCGTCTCTCACAGACGGGCGACTGAGGCACAACGAGACTTGTGGGCGGGCTACACGGCAATCGGGCGATATGATTGCAGCCTGGAGATCAAAGCGAGCTCAGCTACCAATAGCAGTGAAGCTGGTGGCATCCACTCGAGTACGTACCCACGGTCCTGGGCAGGTGGGGCTAGCCCGCTGCTGCATCTTCATTGCGATTGTTACTCACTGCTGTCGTTCGGGCTCCCTCCGATTGTTACTCGTCCGATCAAAGCTAGCTCGGGGATGGCTACACGCGCTGCAATCCCATGGGCCATAGACATCCCTGAAGGGCCGGTCTGCACTCGAAAATGTGATCAGCCCAGCTGTGTTGCCCAAGGGTGTGAAAAATCCACCCCCACCCCTAAGCGACGTAGGTAAGCTGATCTAAGGCCCCGTGGAGACAGGGCTAGAATTCTTCTGTCGACCCAGCTACTGCTTCTCGGGACGGTGGATTTGCTCCCTAAGTGGGAGAACCCCACTACTCTGAAGCGCTCCAGTGGTGCAGCTGCGTGGCGTTAGTGTTTCAAATGTAGCCAACTTATTAACCAGTTTCTTTCCACTCTAATAAGGAATTTCTCCCCCAGTGGTCAGTCCTGCCAGCACTTGTACAGTCCGGAGAGCTGGGATCCACTTCTCATGGAACACTCATGCTGGCAGAGCGTCGCCTCCGCAATGAACAACGTCTTGTGCCCTGGCTTCTTCGCTTATGCAGTCCCAGACCTCGTCTTTTTCCATAATCAGGGTGTTTCGTTACCTTCAGCGCAGCCCTGGGGGTCCCCTATTCAGAGTCTTTTCTTGGGGTCCTTTTGTCTTTGGCTACAGGTACACTTATATTGCTCCCATGGCACGGCTGCAGCCTGCACCGCTCTAGTGCTTCAGTGTAAACACCCCCTCCAGCGACAGAGAGGTTCTCCCATCGCCGCAGTTAATCCATCTCCCCAAGAGACAGTAGCTAGATTGATGGAAGAATTCTGCCTCTGACCTAGCACTGTCTATACCGGGAGTTAGGTTGGCTTAACTATGCTCAGGGCTGTGGATTTTTCACACCCCTGAGCGCTGCAACTGCCTCATCCTAGCTTTTGTAGTGCAGACCTGACCTTTTTAAATGCTCAGGCCGGCATCTGGTTCAGACTGAGAACACAGGGCTGGGGCGAAAGATGTTGATTGTTCTCACTCGTGATTGAGTTAGCTGAGACCTCAGGTGACGTGCTTCATCGCCAACAATTTTGGACCATAATATTCTCCATATCTCTTAAAATATGCCCCGTATTTCCCAAATCTCACAATACCCATCATGATCAGCTAGTTCTTAGCTTTCAGCAAAGGCCACACACAGCCCCGGGCCCCCGACTGTGATGAAGTATCGAGATGCTAGTCCAGAGGTGGGCAAACTACGGCCCGCAGGCCACATCCGGCCCATGGGCCCGTCCTGCCCGTCCCCCGAGCTCCTGGCCTGGAAGGCTTGCCCCTGGCCCCTCCCCTGCAGCCTCAGCTCGCTCGCTCCGCCGCCGCCACAATGCTCTGGGTGAGCTCCTGGGGCAGCGCAACCCGGCCTGACCCGGTGCTCTGCGCTGCGCGGTGGTGGCGGCGGCGGCAGTGTGGCTGGGCTCCAGCGCCGCCAGCCACCGGTGCTCCAGGCTGAAAGGCTGAGCATAGTCGGAACTTGAAGGGACACTGTCAAAATAACAACCACACATTACAAAGGGAAGTCCCTTGCCTGTGCTGCTAACAGTATTATTCAATAATTATTCAAATGGAAGGGAGATGAATAAACTAGCCCTCCTCTCACTGGGGTGACTATTTGTTTCCTTATGACTAATTTATTATTCTTATTAGAGGTGATCAAAATGGTTCAAGTTTTGATTTTATTTATTTATTTTGGAGAAATTTTTCAGCAGGGAAATCAAATTTCAACCAGGAAAACCCCAGCCCCCTGAAAAATTTCTATGAAAAATGTTCTCAAGATCTTTCCATTTTCTCAAATTTGAGGGGGAGGGGAGGAGTAAATATGGTTTGAGATTTTTTGCTGTTGTTTTTTCCCAGCTAGATCTGATGATACTGGTTGTTATTGATCCTCATTGCTCAGTAGCAAAACTAGACTGGTGTTAAGGGTCCCGTGCAGAGATTGCCTTGGGTGGCAGGCCTCCTTCCTTTCTGTTTCACTGACGGGGGCAGGAGCGTGTTATGAATAATCCCTAGCTCGTACATCGTGTTTTTCATCCGTAGACTCAAAGAGTTTTACAAAGGGGGGAATCAGTATCATTCTCCACATTTTACAGGTGGGGAAATTGAGGCACGGGTGGGTGAAATGACTTGTCCAAGATCACTAGAACCCAGGGGTCCTGAGGCCCTTTCCTGTGCTCTGACCACTAGGAAACACTGCCTAATAATTAATAGATCAAGCTCTTACCTATGCAGATCCAGCTGTACGTACCCATGCAAAATTTCCCCATGGAAGTCAATGGGGTTGTCAGGCTGCCCTGCAGTGGCTCAAGAGCATGAGTCCCAACCTGTAGACAGAGTGTTAGGAACCAGGGCACAAACCCCACATCGGTGGTGAGTTCTATACTTAGATTTCACCAACCAGTTATCGAGTGTAAACTCCTCAGGTGCTGTAGCAGCGTTAACTTGGAGTGTCCCCTTGGGTACTCCAGTCTGTCCTGCCACCCAGGGGAGCCTGCCTGTGTGATAGCTGGTCCCTTACACCAAGAATCACAGCAATATTCAGGTTACTCCCAGTCCCAAAGGACCAGTCACTTATCCCCAGGCCAATTGCACCTTAGACCTCATACCAAGGACAACCCTTGTAGCCAATCCTATAATAAATTACCTACAGATTTTAAAATGTTATTAAAGCTAATGTTAAAAAATGACATAGTACACAGGTTAAGAAAAGAGTTTACTATATGGGAAAAAGAACCAAGAGAGTTATGCACAAGGTTAAAGCAGGTAAACATAGATACAAATGAGTTCCAGTCTTAAGTTTCAAAAGGTAATAGAAGCATCTACGATAAGCAAGTTCTATGTGTCCTTTAGGGCTAACCCAGGCCAAGCACTGGGGTTCTCTTGCTTATGCTTAGGAAACCTTGCTCCTCCGAGTCCAAGCACCATAGAGAGACAGTGCCTTCTTCTTAAGGGTTTTTATTCGCTTCCCCCCATGTGCTCTGAGCTGCAAACTCAGCTGAAGGGAGGAATTCACTTGCAAGACTCACTTCATGGGCAGGGGAGAGTAAACAACAAAGTATTTTGTCCTCTTTAATGTTCTACACTAGTCCATCTGCTGTGCTGGACCTTCCGTGTCAGGCAGGACAGAACATCTGCTGGAGACCACATGGGTTAACGTCTCTCTCCTGTCTGGTGTTTTACACAGTTACAGACGCTCACAGTGCAAGTGCTCAAATGTTCCCGTACAATACGGGACACAGATGTGATGTGTGAGATTAACGCCGGCAGCAACTCACCAGTGTTCCATAAACTCTAAACACCAAACACATTCTTAGCATCCGAATCCCTTCTTTCACAATACTAACCCAGGTGAGCCAGACCGATTCCAGCTCTGTGTTTGCCGGTGTTTAGTGGAGACACGGGTGTTGCCGGCACAGAGTGCCCGAGGACAGCAACAGCAGGCTTCATTGCCCGGTGTGCTTCGCGCCAATAAACACACCGGGGTGGAGAAGCAAACAAAGTTTATTTGGGATCCCAAAGCGGTGCTAGGAGACAGGCACGTCTCAAATCAAGCACACTAACAGAAACAGTTTTTCTTCTTTTATACATTTTGCAGTTAAGCCTCACACCCCCCCCTTCCCCTCCCTTCCTCCCCCTCTACCCCTCCCTTCCCTGGTAACAGTTACTAAGGGTACGTCTATACCCAGCCGCTAGTTCGGCGGCTGGCAATCGAACTTCTGGGTTCGACTTATCGCGTCTTGTCTGGACGCGATAAGTCGAACCCGGAAGTGCTCGCCGTCGACTGCGGTACTCCTGCTTGGCGAGAGGAGTACCGCGGAGTCGACGGGGGAGCCTGCCTGCCGCGTCTGGACCAAGGTAAGTTCGAACTAAGGTACTTCGAACTTCAGCTACGTTATTCACATAGCTGAAGTTGCGTACCTTAGTTCGA